>NC_090446.1:1504593298-1504914118 GCF_031143425.1 Pleurodeles waltl | reverse complement strand
CTCAAAGATCTAGCAAGTAACTAAAGGTGAAGCCACGCACCCACAGGATGTTTGGAACAAGGGGAAAAACAAAGAGGGCTAAGGAGACCAACGAAGGACCAACCCCCCAACGAACCTCCAAAGTTCAAAGCAGGAGCTCGACCATCCGCAAGATTCCGGGCTTGATCAGGACCTCGGAACCTCACAACCAACCCAAGGGAAACTCGCAAGGCAAGTAGAGGCCGCAGCTGGGGGTGCTCAACAAAGCCCTGGCAATGAAAGTAAATCAGTAGAGAAGACGGGTGGGGTGCCAGATTTGGATTTGGAACCTTACGCCGGCCCGACGATATGGAGGACAAGAGACCCAGTGGGGGGGAAGGCCGGAGCATGACCCATGACATAGGGTATGCAACATCGAATGTAGGAAAAACTGAGATGGGCCCCACAAGCCCCCCAAGCAGGAAACAACAGAACACTTTGACGCACATGGGATTAGCTGTGGACAAGGAGACAAGGAGAGCCAAATCAAAAGCAAACACTATAACCAACTATTATAACTATCTTAATTCGACCACTGACTGGCTGCAGATGCAAAGCTCCATGATTTGTGACTCCATAGTACAGCCACTGGGGGAAAAAGGTGACACCAAGGTAAGGGGAGTTGAACTAGAGCAATTGGAGATTTGGCAGCCAGATATTCCTTCATCTTTGCTGCGATCATCTCGACCAATGACCGACTCCCCAAAGGGTGGTGAAGCGGAACTAAATAACCCACCAAAGCGGGGCCATTCCCTAGGGGAGCAAAGAACAAACCATGAATTACACAGGAATTATTACTGAGCCCAAACAGGGTTATCAAACCCTGGGAGCACCTCACAAACAATCCCTGCAGAATGCGTCAAAGCAGAGCCAATAGTACATCAAAATATAAAGGGACCTGAAATGGAACAACCATCAACAAAGCAAACCCGTAAACCTAGAGCTCTCCTCACTTGACAACTCTGTAATTGGTAACATACAGCCCCAATAGAGCATAACATCGGAAGACCTACATTTCCTGGATGGCACTCTAATAAAAGGCCTTGGGGGCAAGGATGATAAGATCTCAGAAGGCGAACAATTAATAAGCATAATGGGCAAGGTTGGAAAAAAGAGACGATTTCTCACTAGATCAACCAATTCTTAGTACCATGAAAGTTATATGTACAACCTTGGACTCAATTGAACACCAATCATGGCCCAGTTCCTTAAACTCAACAATCAACTTGAGCTGACCAAACAATTTACAGCCTCAATAAAGACCATAGATTATAGGATGGCCCTGGTAGAGGGTGCTGTTTGGGAAAATCTGAGACATCAGGCTGTGGTTGACAAGGTGGACAGGAAAGCCTGTGGACCATTGCTGGAAAAACTACTGGAAGTCCCGAAGGTAATAAAAAATATAATTGAAGATTGCAAATACAGCCTCAAAAGCTCATATGTGTGCAACCACAAGCCCACAGAAATGGAGTCCAGAACTCCAGGAATGCCAACAGACGGAGAAGGGCCGCCAAGCCCAGGTCGAGAAGACTGCCCAAACGCGAACATTTGCATAGACAAGACAGAGGGAAGCTTTGTATCAGGAACGGAAGCTTCGAATATAGCAGGAAAGAGGGCCCAGAGCAAAAGGCTTCAACAAAGAGGGAAGTGGAAAAATAAATAGAAAACTGTTAGAGGGAATAAAAAAGTTATAGCAAAAAAGGCACCAAATCTGTTGCGACAGTTAAGCCCAGCAGGGCAAATCAGAAAAATTGCCGATCAGCCCGCCCAACAGCAGCATATAGACCAAAATATCAAGGCAGAGAGTCCTGGGATAGCAATGGACAAAGATAGTAACTTCACGAACAAAAAAACAGGGTTATTGTGCGACAAAAGCTGCACTTACCATTCTCACATAAATCGCATACCCACAGGACTTAGGGGAAGCCAAGCACTTATCCATGGTACAGGCAACATGAAGAGTCCGGAAATAGCAGAAATAGATCTATTAGCAAACCTAGGGTTAAGTGAGGCAAGCAGTGCCTTAGTCAATGGAACATACAAATGGAGCCCGGAGACATCAAAATCAAAGTCAAGCACCGATAAAGACAAGCATTCCGTAGTTACAAAAACAGAATATCTAGCCCAAGTACTTTACCCAAACGTAGTGGGGAATCATAATAGAAACTGCCAGCTATTCTTTAACTCCATTATCGAGGGGACACCACAAGCAAATAGTAAAAGTGAAGTCAGGAGCAAAGAGCCCTGAGCCAACAGGAAGCAAACAAAGTACAAGAATAATCACATGTGGGGAAACTAATAACAATTCAATAGTTCCAGCCCCTGTACCTCAGACAAAAACAACATATTTTTCTCAGGTCAGCCTAGGAAATTACAGTAGCCGGCTCGGGCGGGTCACCGCCTGCCTGCCTATTGCGCCCAGCACTTGACTGGGAAAATAAAGTAAAAACTGAATACTGGTTGTCAAAAAGGCAAAGACATGAAGGGCGTAAGAATACAGAGATGTATTACTGAAGGATAAAAGATCAGGAAGAGCCAGTATCTACAGGATCAGTAGCTATCACCAATAGTAACGAAAAGGAAGATAATCGATCGCAAGGAAGTTGGTCGCAGGGAGGCGGTGAGCATACCAAGAGCCACATTGAAAGAAGTAAAGAGCACGAAGACGCGATCATGTTTATCCCCGAATATTCCTCAAGAGGGAGCCAAGACATTCTAAATAGGTGTAATATTCTACATCTGGTTAATTCCATGCCAGCCCTGCAGAACGTAATGAATAAAGATCTGCTCTCAGTAAAATTCATACAAAGCAAAGGGTTAGAAAGTGGGGAATCAACAGAAACAGTCTAGGTTTTGTCATAGATAGTCAAACAGATCCTAAAATGCTCCAGTCTGTTGAAGACCTGGGGAATAGCCATTGTCATCCAGCAAAAGGAACTGTATCCATCAATATTCCTCGCAAAAGTTCAAAAGCAAAATGCGCCAAGCAGGTACGAGGCAAAAGGCAACTCTAGCTCAATATTGCAGGAAGCAATTAGCTCCAAACAACAGTTACCTGAACGAACAAACCTGAGCAACATGAGGTTCCGCCTGCTTGTTAATTCCCCAAGAAACATCATGGGTAACCCCCTACTGCCACAGAAATATGATGAACAGTCACTTAGAAGCCTGTAGCAAAAACTGGATTGCCGAGTACAAAAGATAGAACTAGTCTACCACTAAAAATTCTAAACTGGAATATTGCAGACCTAAAAGCCAAAATGGAGGACAAGGACTGGGTAAAATTAATTAAACAACAAGATATCAGTTGCTTCCAGGAAAGTTGGTCTATTAATGCCATCGATCTAGATGGGTTCTCCACCTTTCATCTACCCGCAATTAAACACAAAAAAGGAAGACCAACAGGAGGCTTGATCATCTGGATTAGAACTTCACTGCTGGAAAATTCTGCAGTAACTCATGTTGTATTAATCAAGGAAATTCATACGCTAACAGTAAAATACGAGGAGTGGTCATTCGAAATAGTGAACGTGTATTTCCCTCCTATCAGCTGCGTACAAGTCAAGCCAGGTGTGCGGCTGCTCAAGGAATACATCTTAAATAAAAGATCTAAAGGCCTGTTGAATCCAGCATTTGGCCACATGCATGACCGCCCCCCTCAGTTCTGTAAAAGCATCCTACTAATATGTGGCGATTTTAACCCCAAACCCCATTCTATTCTCGGGGATGAACAAGTAGTAGAGGAAGATCATGCATGGAATATTCTGATCCCCCCTACTCAACGTTGCCAAGGCTCCAAGAAAGGAAAATTAATCTTTGAAGCTCTAATAGAAGGAGGGACCTGTATACTAAACGGCAGAACACACTCAGATAGAGCTTTCAAATCTACTTTCCAAATTGGGAAAAGGCAAAGTATTATTGACTATATGGCAATAAACATCAAAGTCTGGCACTATGTTATCGACATGGAAATAAGGGACAGGATAGAGAGTGACCACAACCCGTTGCTAATGGCCCACCCGGACATGAGACCTGGGAAATCTGATCCCCTATATAAAAGAAATAGCATAACAATAGCTCTGAGACCAAACAGCAAAAACATTGTAAGGACAGATGTGGTCGAATCTTTTATGGAAGCACCTAGACAGACCTGGTTGTCATCACTCTCCATGTTCCTCAACCTACCAGGCAATGAGGCCTCACTCCTTTTTCATAATTTTAACAATTTGCTATTACAAACATCAAAGGAAACAACTAGGCATCTCAAAACCAACCCAAAAACGACTGAGGGCTGGTTCGACGGCGAGTGCTTAAAATGAAAAAAGGCGCTTTCACAAGCACTAAAGAACCGGCATCTGAATAATTTCAATGAGCAACATTTTTTCGAGTGCAGGCAACAATATAAGAAATTACTGTAATATAAGAAGAAGACTTTTCCACACAAGCTTTGGAAAGACCTCTTGCATGCAATCTCGGCTCGAAACTCTAAAAACTTCTGGGAGATAATTAGGTGGTGATGTGAAGGCCCCCCAAAAAATCTAGAGTTGAATATCAACCCACAACTCTGTGTAAAGCACTTCACCGCCCTGTATCAGGAAGAGGATAAAATGGTACCTAGGAGCATCAATAATCCAAATAGTCTCAGCCAAGGGTCGGATGGCAGCAACCACAAATCAAGCAAGGCATCGCCATCCCAAGAAACTTATGTGGTATCATTAAAGCGGCCCATTGTATCAGGATACAAAACACAGACTGAATCAGTCCCCAACAACCTTTCCAGTGCAAACTCTATGCAAATAATCCATGCTGTTCCACGCGCCATGGAGCTAGTGTTTGAATTCAGTGAGAAAGAAATTAAACATGCTATCCTTCTCCAAAAGTCGCATAAGGCTGCAGGACCAGATGGCATTCCCTCAGACGTCTATCGTAACCAACTATCGTTATGGCTACCTGTTCTAGCTCGCCTATTTAACAGCGTTTGGCACTTTGAGGTAATTCCGTCTTCATGGAGGAAATCAATAATTGTTCCAATCCACAAAAAAGGGCCAAGGGACATGGTGTATAGCTACAGGCCAATCTCATTGCTGACAGTGTTGGGAAAATTGATCCAGTCGCGCCTAGGCCAGTGGTTAGAGGATGGAGATCTATTATTGTTACATGAAGCTGGTTTCAGGAGGGGTCAAAGCACAACAGATCAACTCTTTAAGTTGAACATGATTTGTGCAAAATATGTCACCTTAAAGGACTCCCCATTATACCTGGTCTTTGTGGATCTTCAAACAGCATTTGACAGCATGAATCGCCAAACATTATGGCAGCTACTGTCGGAAAAGGGAATACCAGAAAAAATCTTAAGGCTGTTAATTTTACTGCATAGAGGAAATACCACCAGGGTCAGATACAGCACGAGAAATGACTATACGGCAGAGAATCCAATCCAGCGAGGTGTTAAACAAGGCTGTGTCTTGACCCCAACTCTATTTAATTGCGATATAAATGAAGTAGGTCAAAACCTGAGGAACCTAAACTAGGACATGCCGAAACTAGCTAACGAAAGCATACCTATCCTGCTCTTCGCAGATGACGCTGTACTATTGGCAAGAACGGAGATAGCAATGCACGTCTACTAAAGGGTTTTGAATAATTTTGTGCCTTGAGGAACATGGCGATCAATGAGGGCAAAACTAAGTTCATGATTCTCAATCAAAAACAGAAGATGCAAGTGACCTTCAGGGTGAATAAAAAGCCTATGGCCCAAGTGGCGACCTATGATTACCTGGGCGGTAGGCTGGATGATAAACTGACATGGAAACTACAAGACTATAAAAGTAATATCTCCCTGGCCCAACAAGCTGGAGCCATACTTAGATTTACAAAAGCCACAGGTAATCACTCTGTAAGTTCTGCACAGCTTGCGTACAAAACAAAAGCAAGGGCAGCAGCACTATACAGCACAGAGATTTGGGGATTCAAAAAGACTGCACCAATACAAGTAACTGAAAATAAATTCATACGCCGATTACTTTGTCTAGGCAATGCCACACTGATGAATGCGATAAGAATAGATCTAAAAATGAGGAAAATTGAGGATTAAATTGCATTAGTTCCAATGAGATACTAGATTCGCATTTGGGCAAAAGAGGAACTTAAATCATATAAAGATGTATTGATTGACATCATGAATCTACAAAACTATCAGAAACTGCCTTGGTTTAAACACATCTCAACCACCCTGGCTGCAATAGGCCTGGAAGAACTCTGGCTTCATCCAGAAAAAATCAGAAGGCCTAGTTTACTTGCTATAAAAAAGGCATATTGGGACCAAAACATGTCTTATTTAATCAAGAACTCAAACCAGCTGCTTTCATAGATAGTATCTACCCGGAGGAAAAAAGAGCTCTTTATTTAAAATTTTGTGTGGGCACACTACCAGTGACTGCGGTAACCAATAAATGGCAGCCTGTCCCCCAGGGCAGATCAGATTGCTGTCCATGTCTTCATGGCAGCCAAGAAACATTATCTCAGTTCCTTTTATTATGTCACTTTACGCTCAAACTTTGTAAACTGTACTTACGCCCACTTTTTAGAACACAAGGAGTCAGGAAGTGCAAAGAAGCGGAAATGCTATGCATGCGATCAGACGAAAAACACATTGTGACAATGGTTTAAACATAGACCTTGGAGGCATGGAAGCTACGTTCATCAATGTACTTGCAGCTGGCATGAGAATATCTGCTCGCAGCGTCCTACAGGTGTCACCAACCTGGGGAAACTGGTGCAGGACGAGGTAAAACAGGGATAGTTTCTGGGACGTCATCAACTGGAGGTTTGTACTGAAAGGTCCCAAATGACTAGCGCCAGGTTATGTTATTTAACTTTTTAGGTCCATAACGCCATTACAGAACAGTCCTGCGTATTATGTAAATAAACGATGGCGCGATTAGTTAGCCACAGTAAAAAAGCATTTACATGAAATGTGGAGTAAATTGGGCAGAGCGTTGTGGCACACGTCTAAGCTCCAATGTTAAGTGTAGTTTTTACTGACATGTTTTTATTTTATGTGATTTTTAAAGTGTTACGTTGGATTGGTATTTGTAAAATGCTTAATTTTTATGGCCTGATAAGTTGACAAAAATAAATGGTAAAATGGTCAAGTCCCTTGTCACAGGCGGACGCTGGAAAAAACAAACAGGAGACCGAGAATAATTTCCCTGAGGTGAGCAGAACTTTCAGTCTGGAAATAATTTGAGGAAGTACTGTTTGTTTCTACATTTGACCTGCCACACTGTCTGACGCAGTTCAATATTATAAAATATACTCTCAGCATAAAGACTTGAACAACCAAACCAAACTATTTAAGGGGTTTGGCTAAGTATACTGAGTACAACTTGACAATTAATACTATCTACCGGTAAGTTTATATTTAACTTGGGGGGCGAAGCTAGCCTGCCAGCAAGATGGCCAGCACTTTGTGAGGCTCTGCTTGGCCCGGGGCCTCAGTTTTACATTTATCCTGGCAGGGCGGTGACATCTTTGTTTTTTGGGCCGGGCGGCACTGCGGAGGTGCAGGTGCTGCCAGCTGCGGCAGTGGAGGCCTGGCCTGGCGGGATCGGCCGACGTGTGGCGCCTGGCCGAGGGCTTCCTGGGCCGGGTTGGTGAGCTGGAGGAGGTGTGAGGCGCTGCCTTGTGTGGCGCTGCTGCGGGCTGGTGGCAGGCGGCTGATCGCGGGGCCGGATCAGCGGTTTGATCGGACCGCGGCTCTCCACGATCTTTTGCAGCCTGCGGTCGGGTGGCTCCTGAGGACCGAGGCAGGTTGGCTGCGGCGCTGGCGGGCTGGGCGGCCCTGCACAGGAATCCAATCTTCTGAGGCCTGTTGGAGCTGATCGCCCTTGGAGAGCACTGGCTGATTGGACCCCTGCGGTGAGCTGGCGCAGCGGCGCTTCTGAGGTTGCCGCAGGGGTCGCCCCATTGAGCAGTGCGGGGCTAGTGGACCCTGTTAGGGGGCTGCTGGCCACGTGGCGGCTCAATTTGCCCAGTGTTGGAGGACCTGGGCGGGCCTGCTGCGGGCGGCTGCGCTGGCTGGATCGGGCCCGGGGGCCTTTTGGTGGTGAATTCTGAGAGCCGGCCACGGAACCTGCTAGACTGGCAAAGCTGACGTGTGGAGAGTTGTACCATTGCTGGGCCCGGTGTTTCTGCCTCTGGGACGGGCGACTTGGCCCGGTGCGGTGCTGGGCTTAGAGGCAGGGAGGTCCCGGGCCTGGGCTGAGGGGTCCCCGCTGGCTGGGGGAGGCCCGCACTTGTGGAGGGCATTGCTGGACGAACCTGGTCAGGCCCTGCAGACTTGTGGCAGTATATGGTCCAAATACAGGCAACCCGGATTTCTTCAGGGAGGTTTGGCCACTGGTCAAGTCATTGGGAGGAGGTAGTGTGATTTGGGGGGGGGTACTTTAACGTGATCCTAGATCCGGAATGGGACAGGGAGAGTTTGGCCAGGATGCAGCATGTGGCGGCTGCTCGTGCTCTGTCCGCAGTCATGGATGATGGTGCGCTGGTGGATATATGGCAGGTGAAACATGGAGATGAGAGAGAGGGAACGTGTGTTAACTATGTGCACAATAGTTGGTCTCGAATTGATCGCTGGCTGGGCTCGCGCGATGTAGCGCTGTGGACGCAATTGGTGGAGCACATGGCGCGCACGCTGTCAGCCCAGGACGCACTTTCACGTGGCGCTTGCCTCAGCGGGCTCTCCGAGATGAGGTGTTCCGCAAGGAGATTCGCCAGGACATTGTCCTTTATTTTGCGGAAAATGGTGGTTCTGTGAACTCGGCGGGGATGCTATGGGAGGCCTTTAAAGTGGTAATTCGTGGGAGCTGCATTTCAAAACAGCATGGTGTGCTGCGAATGCTGCGCCTGGAGTTGGCTGAGCTGGAGGCACGGATAGCGGATCTGGAGGCCCAGTTGGTGGTGGATTGGTCCGGCAACACACTGGCGGATCTCCAACGCCCGGTCTCTTTGTATGAGGAAGCTTCTGAGAGGGAAATATGCTTTTTGGGGAGGTTTGCCAGGATGAGGCACTACGGAGAGGGTGAGAGGGCTGGACGAACATTTACTACGTAAACCTTGGGCCAGTAGTTATGTCACTCAAATAGACAGCTCGGAGGGTTAGCGGGTGACGGGGACGGATGGAGTCATGAAAGTGTTCACCAAGTTCTTTACGGACTTGTACTCGGCACCTGCTGAGCTGCCAGCCAAGGTCGTACAGGCCTACTTCTCGGAGATTAGCTTACTCTGGTTTGAGGACGCCCACAGGGCGTATTTCGACGCACCCTTTTCAATGGAGGAGGTTAAGGCTGCGATCCACGACCTGCCTGGAGATAAGGCCCCTGGATTCATATCGCCCGCTCTCTATGATCAACATTGATAATAAAATCTTGGCCAAGATAATCGCGGCGCGGTTGCAGCCGTTGATGACAAGGCTGGTGCTCCCGGATCAGTCCGGGTTCGTCCCGGGACGGTCCACAGCGCACCACCTGCGGACATTCTTTGCGGTTGTCGGCTCGATTACTGCTGAGGATGATGAAGCGGCAGTGTTTCTAGATGCCACGAAGGCCTTTGATTTGTTTGTGTGGGAGTATCTATTTGCGCTCCTTGGTAGGGTGGGTCTGAGCGAGCGTTTTGTGAACTTGATTCGCTTACTGTATACAGAGCCTGTTGCTCGACTCCACTTGAACTGAAGCATATCGGCCTCTTTTCAGGTGGCTCGGGGGACTAGGCAGGGATGCCTTCTCTCCCCGCTGCTCTTCATGATAGCGATGGAGCCGCTTGCGGCCTGTTTGCACCAGCACCACAATAACAGGGGGCTGCAGTTTCTGCAGCAGCCCATCTTGATCTCCATGTACACTGACGACATTGCGTTGTATGTGCGGGAGCCTGGTAAAAATTTAGATGTTCTGCTGGATGAGATTGTACGGTTCGGTGAATTTTCAGGTATAGCAATCAATTGGTCTAAATCTGTGGTGCTGCCTCTGTCGTCGGGGACGGCAGATTTCCAGTCCCGATATTCTATTGAATGGGCCAGTGGCCCGGTACGGTATTTGGGGGTCTGGCTGAGCTGTGATGTTGGGACGCTTTGGATGGCTAATTATGGTACAGTTATGTCCTGGTTGGAAGACAGGATTGAGATGTGGTGCTCCTTGCCAAAGTCGCTGATAGGATGAATTGTCATCGCCAAAATGATAGTGCTACCTACAATTTTATATTTGTTTGTGAATCTGCCCGTAGTTCTCACGGCGTGCTTTCTGAGGCGCCTTCGCTAAGCCATGGTTCGTCTGGCATGGGCAGGCCGTCAACCTAGAATCTCATGGGAGAAGTTAAAGCTTCCGTTTGAATTGGGAGGTGTAGGAAGTTGGCTCTGTATATACTATTACAAAGTAAGAAATAGTGTGCACAGAGTCCAAGGGTTCTCCTTAGAGGTAAGATAGTAGCAAAAAGAGATAATTCTAACGCTTATTTTGTGGTAGTGTGGTCGAGCAGTAGGCTTATCAGAGGGTAGTGTTAAGCATTTGTTGTACACACACAGGCAATAAATGAGGAACACACACTCAAAGACAAATTCCAGGCCAATAGGTTTTTATATAGAAAAATATATTTTCTTAGTTTATTTTGAGAACCACAGGTTCAAGATTTACAAACAATGTTTTAAATGAAAGGTATTTCACTCAGGTGTTCTAGGAACTTTGAATAATCACAATAGCATGTACAGTTTTGATAAAAATGGCAATAAGCTATTTTAAAAGTGAACACTGCAAAAATCAACAGTTCCTGGGGGAGGTAAGTAAATGTTAAGTTCACAGGTACGTAAAACACTTACAGGGTTCAAGGTTGGGTCCAAGGTAGCCCACCGTTGGGGGTTCAGGGCAACCCCAAAGTTACCACACCAGCAGCTCAGGGCCCGTCAGGTGCAGAGGTCAAAGTGGTGCCCAAAACACATAGGCTTCAATGGAAATAGGGGTGCCCCGGTTCCAGTCTGCCAGCAAAAGTACCCACGTCTTTGGAGGGCAGACCAGGGGGGTTTTGTAGGGCACCGGGGGGGGGGGAGAGGCACAAGCAGGCACAGAAAGTACACCCTCAGCGGCACAGGGGCGGCCGGGTGCAGAGTGCAAACAGGCATCGGGTTTCATATAGGAATCAATGGGGAGACCCGGGGGTCTCTTCAACGATGCAGGCAGGCACAGGGGGGGCTCCTCGGGGTAGCCACCACCTGGGCGAGGCAGAGGGTCGCCTGGGGGTCGCTCCTGCACTGGAATTCGATTCCTTCAGATCCTGGGGGCTGAGGGTGCAGTGTGGTTTCCTTCCAGGCGTCGGGTTCCTTGAAGCAGGCAGTCGCGGTCAGGGGAAGCCTCTGGATTTCCTCTGCAGGCGTTGCTGTGGGTGCTCAGGGGGGGTCAACTCTGGGTACTCACGAGCTCGCAGTCGCCGGGGAGGTCTCCCTGTAGTGTTAGTTTTCGAGCCAGGGGCGTCGAGTGCAGAGTGGAAAGTCTCACGCTTCCGGCGGGAAACGTGTGGTCTTTAAAAGTTGCTTCTTTGTTGCAGAAAGTTGCAGTTTCTTGAACAGGGCCGCTGTTCTCAGGAGCTTCTTGGTCCTTTAGATGCAGGGTAGTCCTCTGAGGCTTCAGAGGTCGCTGAACCCTGTTGGGATGCATCGCTGTTGCAGTTTTCTTCGAAGTAGGGAGACAGGCAGGTGGGGCTGGGGCCAAATCAGTTGTCGTCTCCGTCTTCACTGCAGGTCTTCAGGTCAACAGTCCTTCTTCTTTAGGTGGCAGGAATCTATCTTCCTCGGTTGTGGGAGCCCTTAAATACTCAATTTAGGGGTGTGTTTAGGTCTGGGAGGGCAGTAGCCAAAGCTTAGGGGCTGTCCTGACTGGGGAGTGACTCCTCCTTGTTTTCCTCATTATCTCCTCCAGCCTTGACGCCAAAAGTGGGGGCAGTGGCTGGAAGGGTGGGCATCTCCACTAGCTGGGATGCCCTGTAGCACTGTAACAAAGGGGGTGAGCCTTTGATGCTCACCGCCAGGTGTTACAGTTCCTGCAGGGGGAGGTGAGAAGCACCTCCACCCAGTACAGGCTTTGTTCCTGGCCACAGAGTGAGGGGTAACCACACCAAGGAGGCATTTCCTTACAGTTGGGCTCACCAAAAAGCTTTAGGAATCAAACTTGATCCTAACAGCCAAGAACATGTGTTATCAATTGTGGAAGAAAGAGAGAACTCAGGACGGTATAAGCAACTATGTGAAGAGTTCTCTGAAGTATTTAATGATGATTTAGGCCATCTAAAAAGTTTCCAACATAAACTCAAACTAAAAAACAACGCAGTACCAGTAATACATAAGGTAAGACCAACTCCCCATTTAATGTGTGACCCTTTATAAGAGGAATTGGATAAACTGGTCAAGCAGAAAACCATAGAACCTATAGAAAGTTCCTAATGGCTAGCTCCAATTGTAGTCACGCAAAAGTCTAGAGGGAGAGGTCTTCATCTCTTTGTTGACTTAGGAGATCTCAATGCAAATATTTGGGTGGATAGATTTCCACTGCCCAGAATAAATAATCAGCGTAATTGGAGAGGCAAACCATTTTAGCATAATCGATCTCTCCTCAGCATACCACCAAATAGAATTACACAAAGATTCCAAATCCTTAACCTAATTTATAACTCCATTTGCAGCGTACAGGTACTGCAGAATGCCATTCGGTTTTGCTTTAGTGGCTGCAGTGTTCCGGAGAGTTATGCAAAAAGATTTGGAGGGGATAAAGAATGTTTTATGCTTCCGAGATGACATACTTATATATGGCAATTCTACAACTAATCAAGACAACTCATTAATGGAAGTTATGTCAGCACTCAAAAAAGCAGGTCTAACCATAAGAAAAGACAAATGCCAGTTGGGGGTCCAATCAGTAGATTACCTAGTACATACGAGTTCCAAACATGGAATTAAACCTAAAATTGATTTAGTTAATGCTGTAAAAGATGCTCCTCCTCCAACAAACAAGGAGGAATTAAAATCCTTTTAGGGTTAGTTAAATACATGACTAAATTCATCAAGAATTTTGCAGATATTACTGCACCATTTAGAGCCCTCTTAAAAAAGGTACTCATTTCAAATTGGATGGGGAATGCCATGAAGCCTTTGAGTCTATCAATAAAGCCATTGTTAGTGCCCCTTCCTTGGGAAATTCTGACACCAGAGGTAAAACCATCCTAACCACTGATGCCAGTGGGAAAGGAATTGGAGCATCCCTAACTCAAATGGTGGAAGGCGAGGAAAAATCATAATGTTTGCTTCCAGAACATTAAAAGATGCGGAATGTAATTACTTCACGATAGACCGTGAAGCACCTGAATATACTTGGGCTATTTCACACTTTAAATACTTCCTTTGGGGATTACCATTTACTGTACTCACTGACCATAAGCCTCTGATTTATATAGTTTCAACAAAGGGGAGGGAGACCACTACTCCTCGAATAGCTAAATGGCTCATAGGTATGGAAGGTTACAATTTCAAAATCGAATATGTTTCTTGTAAAAAAAAACTCTGTAGCAGATTGTCTATCCAGGCTACCGTGTGTACAGGAGGAGGAAAAGGCGAATAAATCTGAAGAGCCTGTATTAATGATTGATATCCGTAGCATTACAAGGGAGGAGTGGAACACTTGCATGGAAAACTACCCTACTCTATTAAATGTGAAGGTAAGGATAGTCCAAGGATGGCCCCCAAAGTCTAATAACATAGATCAGGATCTAAAACATTTTTGGGCTGTGAGACAAGAATTAAGTATTGTTGATGACAAAGTCATGAGAGGGGAAAGGATAGTACCACGTAAGGGCTTGTGGGATAGGATTACGCATTTGGCCCATGAAGGTCACTTAGGTAGAAGCTTAACCAAGGCTAAAGTCAGGGCCACTTACTGGTTTCTGAGCATGGACCAAATTGTGGAAAATAAAGTCAAGGTTTGTTTGACCTGTGCCATGAGCGACAAAAGCAAGAACACCAGGTGCGCACCACTATCCCCGTGAGTGTGCCATCCAAACCTTGGGATAAACTGGGTCTCGACATTATTGGTCCATTAAAACTTTCCATGTGGGCTGGTAAATTTATGTTGGTACTGGTAGACTATCACTCTCATTGGATCACCATCAAAGTAGTTAGCAGCATCACAACTTAATCTCTGGTGAATTTCTTAACCAATACATTCATGACAAAAGGTGTGCCTAGCACTATAGTAACAGACAACGGTGTCCAATTCACTTCTGAAGAAATGCGTGAGTTCTTCAGAAGTGAGATTGCCTATCATACATCACAAAACAGCACTGTATTGTCCTAGAGCAAATGGGTTGGAGGAACGCGTCAACCATATGATCAAAGAGTGTATCCAAACCGCACACATATCAAGGAGTCCTCCTGATAAAGCACTTCAAAAAAGGATTTGGTCCTATCATACAACCCCTAATTCAGTTACTAATGTTTCACCCTTCTTAGCACTCAAAGGGAGGTTACCAGGAACCAAACTGACCCCCAACTGGCTGGGTGGAGGAGAGCCTAAAAGGGGTTCTTAGAGATAAAATGAAGAATCAAGTCAAAAGACATCAGGAAGGGTACAAAAAATGATATGACCAATAGCATGGTTCCAAGTCAGGAAGATGGAATGTTGGCAATCGGGTAATGGTTAAACTACCAGACATTTGCCAAGGGTGTGAATGTACATTTTCCAAACCTATAAATACAACAGAGGTGATGAAAAATGTACTAACATTAGAGGCTGGCAGAATGTGGAGCATGGACAGATTAACACCTCATTGTCCAACTCAGAAGTATTCATGTATGGATAGAAAGCCAAATGATGTATTGAAATATAATGGGAATAATCACAGAGCTAGGGTTCGTGTAGTTCCTGTCTGGCACAAAGATTACATGCTCACTTGATTTCCCAACAGGGTATTGCCTTCATACATTCTATGAATGTCTTCTATGGGAAGGAGAAGTGTTGTAATGTATCACAAGTAATGTTT
Organism: Pleurodeles waltl; assembly: GCF_031143425.1. Lineage (NCBI taxonomy): Eukaryota > Metazoa > Chordata > Amphibia > Caudata > Salamandridae > Pleurodeles > Pleurodeles waltl. The sequence goes on along the minus strand of NC_090446.1, from coordinate 1,504,899,028 downwards.
TGTATAAAATGTACATTCTCTATTTCCACGTTCCTTTCATTTTGTACATGCCTGCCTGTAGGGGTCCCAGTGTACCATTCAATTCCTTCCCCATTTTCCCCTTGTCTTCCCAGTTGGTTCCTACCAGCATTCTATAACTGTTGCTGTGACAGTTGACAGCTGTGAGGAGAAATGCTCGCTATTGGTTGTGGCTGGAGGCTGTTGTTTATTCATCTTGCCAATAAATTATTACTTAAAGAACATTAACAGAACTATGGAGTATTTATAATAATACTGTTGTCCTGTGACTTCTATGGAACATTCCTACGTGTGTTTTTTTTCTCCTAAAGATCCCTGTTATTGCTGTGGGAACATCAGGCGCTTATTACGCGGCTGCTAATTGCTGAGGGATGCGAGAGGCCGCAATGCGGGCCCCCGAGTGCCTGGTGGCATTCTTATAGGCGGACCCCAGGCACTGTCTCCGCTATGCGTTGTGCACCTGTTATGCGCTGCAGAGACATCGTTTCTGTCATACCGAGCCTGGAGACTGACGTTCCATGCTTTGGGGTCGATAGTCTGTGCCTACTCTATTCCCTTGGCTTGCTTCCTACTGCAGGGTCTGTATATTACAGCGAAGCCAGCCCTGGGGGATTCTTTTGTGCCATATGTCTCACCAATAACACCTGGCGGGCCTGTATTCCGCCTTGATTTACCAAAGAACACTTTTGAGGTCATCCGTTTCTGGGGCAAATTCAGAAACACCCTCTCAGGCTCTATCCCTTTAAATCTGTGGGTGCTGTGTTCCTGGGGTCATTCCCCCCCCCCCCTACACCCTGCTCATTGGAAGCCTCCGGTCTCACTAACAAATTTACTGGAAACCCCAGTCCTTAAGCTGACAGAGCCACTGTTGCTATATCTGCTCTGAAAGCTACAACCATGTAGTCATCCTTTAACTACTGTGAGACCTGCTCCTTTCTTAGGATAACATTAGGGCAACCCTCACATACTATTTGAGTGGCAGAATCTGATCACAAGGGGGTAACCAGGTCATATTTAGTATGGGCAAAATGGTAATAGAAAATCTTGCTTATTGGTGAGGTTGGCCTTTATATACTATTCAAGAAATGCCACTTTTAGAAAGTGAGTATTTTTCTGCACTTAAAATCCATCTGTGCATCACAGCCTGTCTCCAATCAACGTCTGGGCTGGGCTTGTTGACACCTCCCTTGTGCATTTCACCCAGACAGCCACAAACACAGGATTCTCAGTCATAGCTGCACTCATCTGCATACTGAATTAGGTCTTCCTGGCTGGAAGGGTGGAGGGCCTGACACAAAGTTTAAAGGCTAGTGGCCTGCCCTCACACAATGGACTGCCAAACCTCCTACTGGAACCCTGGCAGACAGAACTGTACTGAAAAGGGAACTTGTGCACTTCAAAACCACTCTTTGAAGTCGCCCCCACTTTAAATGCATTTTTAGGTATATAAACTGGGTCCCCAACCCCACCAACTCAGACACTTCTGGACTTGAACCTGCAACCTGTCAAAAGGGACCGCCTGGCTACCCAAAGGACTCATCTGGATTTCTTTGCTGAGAAATACTGCTGCCCTGCTGATGCCCTCTGACTTTGCTGAGAAGTGCTCCTCAAAGGGCCTGGATTGAGCTTGCCTCCCTTTTTCTGAAGTCTCAGGGCCAAAAAGACTTCTACTCTTCAGGAAACTCCTTGTCCAACGAAAATCACTGCACAGCCTGCAGGAAACAATGCACAGCTGTTTTGCGGCTGAGAAGTCATAGCAAAGCCGAGCCGGAGTGACGCAGTCTGACTTCCCGAGTGAAGAATCAACGCAACGCCTGCCGTGCGACAGAAAATTTGACGCATCGCCATACAGGACCAATGCAACAACTGTGACTTCTTCCCGCACGCCCAGGAATTTTCTGCATCGTCCATGGGTGTCAAAAAGATCCCCGCATTGCAGTGAGGAACCAAGACTGCATGCTGGAAATCGATGCAAAGACCCTTGCAGCGTGAAAAGAACAACGCACCATCTGTGCTGCGTTGAAAATCCTACACACACCCTATTTTTCCACGCATCTCTTCCTCTGTGGTCTCCGTGTGTATTATTTTTCACACAAACTAGGTACTTTGTGTAAACAAGAGACAACTGTTGATGTCTAAGATTTAAGGAGTTAAGACTCTTTTTAACCTTTTTTACCTTGCAAAAGTGATGTCTTAACTTGTGCTGATTGAATCTTTATCATTTTGACCCTAATTTAGCCAGATAAATATCCTAAATTTTTCTAAACCTGTCTGGTGTATTTTTGTGGTGTTTTCACTGTGTTATTGTGTGATTTATTGTATAATCCTTTACACATTGCCTTCTAAGTTAAGCCTGACTCCTCAGTGCCAAGCTACCAGAGGGAGGGCACAGGATAATTTGGATTGTGTGTGACTTACCCTGACTAGGATTGTGGTTCCTATTTGGACAAGGGTGATTACCTTGTGTTTGTACAGTGACATACAATAGCTATGTGTACACTACCTACCCACAGTTAAAGGTAAATTTGATTATTCTCCTTTTGCTGCAATTTTTCCTGCTTGGCATTTTAATCTGGGTCTCAAGATAAGCTGGAGACATATACTGTCAGCTATCTGAAAGGGTTCTGCAAGGGGATTCGAGTACCTCCAGGAAAGAGGAGTACTAAAAGGCGCTGAGGGCCTGGACAGAAGCCCATTCACAAGAGAATGTTGATGTGGAAGAGTCAGAGGATGGCTCTTCAGAGGATTTATCAAAAAAAGCAAGAGGGACTGGGAGAATTGTGGTCCAGTGTACGGTCTCCCAAGACCTGAATCTGTAAACAAAAATAGTACACTGTTCCAATAAATATGCATGCAGGGAGAGGGAGTGTCAGTATTTGCAGGAGAGACCTCAAGCATCCACTAGGATGCCAAGGGTCATTATTGGGCAGTCTCCTCGTCAGACCGGCACGGCAATGTCTGGCAGACCACCAGACAGTGCCCCGGGTGACACATTATCAGGATCAGGCCCGCTTCATGACCTTCTATCCCACCAGAGGTCAACACTTCAGAGGCAGAGGTGGCTTCAAAGGGCAAACTACCAACTCTTCCAACAGTGAGTGTTTGCTCCTCTTCCCAAGAAAAAGTGGGGGCATGTTGGCACTGTGTTTACCTGCATGGGAGTCTCTTACGATGGATACTTGGGTACTCCAAACAGTCCAGGGGTTTCACATAGAATTCTATGGGACTCCTCTGCAGACACACTTTCCTCTTCCTCTCTCCTTTTCAATGTCAGAAACCAAGCTCATAGACATAGAGGTCGAGGCCCTCCTCAACAAAGGGGCCATATGCTGGACAAACCCTCATCAGCAACAGCTTCTTGGTAGAGAAGTGAGATGGAGTTCAACAATCAGTGATAAATCTTCGAGATTTCAACGAGTTGTTGGTATATCAACATTTCAAGATAGAGGGCCTCCAACTGCTAAGAGACTTTCTCCAACCCTTAGATTGGCTGGTATGCCTAGCTATAAAGTTATAGTTAGGCTCACTTTTCAAATGTACAAACCATAGAAATTCATCATTTATAGTGTTATTTCAAGTAACCATAACACGTGCCCCAAGGTAACTATAACTTGCGCCCCCACCATGCAGAGTTCTTTCCTCAAAAATGTTGCTGCAAATATTATGTTATTAAAGATGTTATGAAACATGTCATGAGTGCTGTAGTTTGTGTGGTAATTAGCAGTACATGGCAAGGGTGTGAGTTATAGTTACCTTAGGACACGAGTTATAGTTACTTGAGATAACTAACTATAACTGGAGAATTTCTATGGTTTTGTACATTTAAAATGTGAGCCTAACTAGAACGTGCCCATAACCTTTGTTTTTTTAAAGTAAATTTCTATGTTTTTTAAATTCCATTTCCTAACTATAACATCCCTGTAACCTTTGTTTTTCAGTGAATTTCTATGTTTTTTTTAAAGTAAAGTAATTTATATTATATACGTTAATTTATATTAACGCGCGTGCACGGCTCCATGCCCCCCCGGCCGATCTCAGCCTCCGGTATCTCATCCCCGCTCATTTTGGGTGGTGGGGAGGCGTGCGCCCCCCCGTCCCCTGGCCAATCTCACTCTGGGGTCCCAATCTCCCACAGCCAGTCAAACATAAACAATCTCATCCCAGGGCCCCATCGCCCAGGGCCTGGCCATGTGACAAGGGTGCTACCCAGTCATAATGTTGGAGACCGTGTGGGGAGCCTGAAGGCCTTCACGGTCACTGCTGGCTCCCTGCCTCCTGCGGGAGACAACATTGCTGTCACAGAGAGGGAGCTTCTAAAGCAGCTCCCTCTCTGTGAGAACAGTTGTTTCCTCTGTCTCCTTGTCTTCATCTTTGCAGGCAGGGAGAAAGAGGAAACCTCTGCTCGCAGCGAGGGAGAGCTGTTTGCCAAAGAAGCAAGCAAGCTCACTGAATTGCAAGCATCACCCAATTTCTGTAAATGGCTTAGAGCCAGATTGGAGTTTGGTGGATGGGATACTCCATCACAAATGTGACGGCTATCCAGTCTGCCGTATTACAAATGCCACTGGATATAATGTATGTATAATACGATAGAAGTGATAACTGTCACATTTGTGACAGTGACCCATTTACTAAACTCTAAATCAGTCCGTTAGGCCCGATTTATATGTTGGTGGGTGGATTGTTTCTTTGCTAGGTTGACATATTAGATCACTGCGTCACCCTGACACAGTGCTGCCCAGCAAATTTAGAAATTTCCGCTGTATCAGTGGCCATTTCTAGCATTAACAGGAATCACTGTCACAACCATCAAAATGACAGAACCATACTGCACACATACTATTTTATCTTCAAAAAGAAAATCCCAACCCAGGATTTTTTATTTGTGCATAAAAATAAAAGCCTATGCCCCCCCTCGCAAGTGAAGATTCTCTCATGGCGAGGGGGGGGGCATAACTATTGAATGTACAGGTGGCAATCTTAGACTAGTTTTGGAGAAATCTACAAAACCATCTGAAGTTCATATACATAGATATGCATACACCTGTAAGGGTAGATATCTTAGAATGCTTTTTGTTATATATTAGAATATCTTTGCCTTTCTAAAATGCCCATCAAGTTGACGCTTTTGAATAGTAAAACGAATAAACTATAGCAAAGAGAACAAGCATTGGCAAAGCCAGTAGCCCCAAAGCCAGATCTACTGGCTTTTCCAATGCTTGTTTGATCTGGCCTGGGACGAAAATAAAGATAATACTTTTTAAATCTTGTTTGAAAATAAGCATATTATGTGTCTGGATTCTCTTCTCTGAACTAAAAGTATAATCCGATCCTCAAATACAAAATATTTACATAATTCCTCATTTAATTAGTGCTTAAACTGAGACTATGGCAGCTGGAGGAGCCCACGGCACTCATCACTTATTTTATCTCATTGCACACATTCCCCAAGCAAGAGAGAAAAGGACAAAGGGAAAGAAAGAGAAATAAGTGTAATAGCGTCAGAACTTATTCTTTTAGAAATAAAGCACTGTGTCTAATAAAACTCTTGCTGCACAAAGAATGGAGGTAAGAAGAGCAGAATAGAAGTAGAGATTAACATATTCTCTTTTTTTTTATAATTCTTTTTATTTAACAACAAAAAGCCATTGTACATTATAGCGGACGGCAATAAAAGTCCCATCTTCAATCTGTTACATAGGAACCAATCATAGCAGTTATCTAGAGTCCAGGTTCAGACATGTTAGTCGGGCAACCCAGCCAGTCAAGAAGACAAGTGCATCTCAATCCCATATCCCTGATTCACCAGCACCCAGCCCTCCACTAGTCACACCGTGCACCTGTTAGCCCCCAACCTCCATGTATTTTCTCCCACTTCTTGGGGCAGCCCCTGCTCTCGTAGTTTACTTTTTCTGTGCCGCAGAACCAGTCCAGGTCCGTCTTCCATCCCGGAATACCTGGCAGAGATTCAGCACCACACGCCCGCGCTATGTTACGTTTGGTGACCATTGCAGCAATAGCCAGCCATAGGGCTTGATGTTTCGGCCAATGTTCCTCCCCCGCCACACTGAGCAGAAGCAGCTTGGGGTCCAACGGGACCTCCTTCCCCAGCACCTGGGCCACTACCCCGGCAATCCCTGCCCAATATATCTGTATGTCTGGGCAGGTCCAAAGTATATGATAGAAAGTACCCTTCATCCCGCATCGTTGCAAACACTGCGAGGTCTACGCTCTGCCCATCTTGTGCAGCACCACCCTGGAGTAGTATGCTCTGTGTAGGATCTGTAACTGAATCAATCTAAATCGTGCTTTAATTGCCACCTCCCAAGGACCCCGTCTCGCCTCCCCCCAGTCCTCGTCGTCCTGTGTCCCCACGTCCGCCTCCCATTTAGTGTGCAGGGCAGTCATCAGATCCAGGGAACTATTCACCAATGATTTGTACAATAATAAGATGGGCTTGGCCACCAGAGGCTCCGTCAGCAGGCGGTATTCCAGAGAGACCACCTCAGGCTGTTGCTCATGCTCCAGGACGTATCTGGCCAGAGCATGACAAAATTGCAAGTATCTGAACCACTCTCTGCCCACCATAGCTTATTCTTGCTGGAGGACATCAAAAGGTACAAGTGCCTGGCCTCTCCAGACATCCCCCAAATGCTCGATGCCCAGTAGAGACCGCCCGCGCAACCCGCCCAGAGTATTCAGGTGCCCCAATAGATCACTACACCATCAGGGTGTCTGCGTCGTCAAGGAAGTACCCCAACCAAGGAAGCGGGTAGCATCACACCATGCCCTTACCACCATCGCTGTGTGCACCGGCAGCGGGTGCACTCACAGGGGCATTAAGGGCCAGCTCATATCCACCCCCGCCCATCATCTGTCTGTCCACTCGGAACGCCGGGTTCTTACCTCTCTTGGTAGCCAATCCTCCCCTGTGGGCTATTTAGGGTCTCTCCTGTGGGTCTGCCCTTCCCTCTTTGACTTCTGCCAAGGATCGACTGCTGACTGCTCCAGGACGCCTCCATAACTGCAACAAAGTAGCAAGAAGACTACCAGCAACAGTGTAACGCCTCATCCTGCCGGCTTTCTCAACTGTTTCCTGGTGGTGCATGCTCTGCCTTCACCCTGCACCACAAGCCAAGAAGAAATCTCCTGTGGGTCGACGGAATCTTCCCCCTGCTAACGCAGGCACCAAACTTCTGCATCACCGGTCCTCTGGGTACCCTCTCATCTTGACGAGCGTGGTCCCTGGAACACAGGAGCTGGATCCAAGTGTGCCCGACAGTCCAGTGGCCCTTCTGTCCAAATTTGGTGGAGGTAAGTCCTTGCCTCCCCACGCCAGACAGTAATCCTGTGTACTGCGTAAACTGCAGCTGCTAGGGCTTCTGTGCACGTTTGCAATACTTCCTTTGTGCACAGCCTAGCCCAGGTCCCCAGCACTCCGTCCTGCATTGCCCAACTCGCTGAGTTGGACTCCGACTTCGTGGGACCCTCTTTTATTGTGCTGAGTCAACCGTCATGCTCAGATCTTCTGAACACCTGTTCAGGTGCTTCTGTGGGTGCTGCCTGCTTCTGCATGGGCACTCCATGTTGCTGATTGCCCCCTCTGTCTCCTCCTCCAAGGGACGACCTCCGGGTCCTTCCTGGTCCCTGGCAGCACCCAAAATCCTCAACAGTGACTCTTGCAGCTAGCAAGGCTTGTTTGCGGTCTTTCTGCGTGGAAACAACTCTGCATCCTCTAGCACTCCGTGGGACATCTTCTGACCAAAGGAGAAGTTCATGGCACCTTCCGTTGTTGCAGAATCTTTGGCTTCTTCCACCTGGAGGCAGCCCTTTAGCACCTTCATACGGGGATTAGTGGGCTCCTGCCCCCCCCGGACACTTGCGTGACTCCTGGACTTGGTCCCCTTCCTTTACAGGTCATCAGGTCCAAGAATCCGTCTTCAGTGCTGTGCAGTCAGTTGTTGTCTTTGCAGAATCCCCTATCTCAACTTTACTGTCTTTCTGGGGTAGTAGGGTAACTTTACTCCTACTTTTTAGGGTCTTGGGGTGGGGTATCTTGGACACCCTTAGTGTTTTCTTACACTCCCACTGACCCTCTACACACTACACTAGGCCTGGGGTCCATTCGTGGTTCGCATTCCACTTTCGGAGTATATGGTTTGTGTTGCCCCTAAGCCTATTGTCTCCTATTGCATTCTATTGTGTTCTACAGTGTTCGCATTATTTATTTTACTGTTACTTACCTCATTTTGGTTTGTGTGCATATACTTTGGGTATATTACTTACCTCCTAAGGGAGTATATCCTCTGAGATACTTTTGTCATATTGTCACTAAAATAAAGTACCTTTATTTTTAGTAACATTGTGTTTCTTATGATATAGTGCTAAGTGATATATGTGGTATAGTAGGAGATTTGCATGTTTCCTAGTTCAGCCTAAGCTGCTCTGCTATAGCTACCTCTATCAGCCTAAGCTGCTAGAACACTACTAATCTACTAATAAGGGCTAACTGGACCTGGCACAAGCTGCAAGTACCACTAGGTACCCACTATAAGTCAGGTCAGCCTCCTACAGGGGTCACCTCAGTTCAGTACACCTTAGGGGTTGTCCTGACTGGTGGGTGACTCCTCCTTGTTATGGGTGAGCGCAAAGCGCTCCGTGCTCCGTCCATAAAGTAATCTCTCTTTGGGCTTCAAACCATGCCCAGGTCACATCAGTCTCTTTTATTGGTTCCTGGGCTTGCTCTTTAAAATCTGCTTGCTTTCATTTGTGAAAGGCATGCATACATCATGCCTTTTCCGGTGTTTAGCCCGTCTACACAGCACCAGTAAACTACTAGAAAGATATGAGGTTTGATGTATTGAGCCTGGTTTCTAGACTACTTTATCTGTTCATTTTCCCCGCAGCGTGATCGTGCTGGGGTTTACATAGCGCAATCGCGCTCCGTTTGTTTTCTTTTAAGTTGTGAGGCAATGTGCATCTTGTAGGAAAGTACCATCTTCCTTGGCATGTTACCCCCATTTTTACCTGTATGTCAGGTCTTCTGAGGGCTCTCTGCGTTGCTGAGAGTCCCCTGTAAGTCTCCCTCCTGGATAGAGTCTACCAGGACCCTCCTGGTCCCGGGCAGCGCCATTTTCTAACCGCGAGCTTTGTGTATGCCAAGGCTTGTTGGCGGAATTCAGTGTGGCAAACCAGACTGCAATCATCCATCCGGCGTGGGACATCATCTGCACCAACAAGGAACCCGCATCCGTCTTTTTGGTTGCAGTACTGAATGTTGTTATTTACCAGTGGTTCTTCTCTTGCACCTTCATCCGAGTTAGCGGGGGCTCCTGTTCTCTCTGGACTCTTCGGTGCTTCTTGGACTTGGTCTCCTTCTTCCACAGGTCTTCAGGTCCATGAATCAATTGTTGTTGTCTTCAAGTCTCTTCTTGGTTTTGCAATATTCTTATTTACTTCTCTGTGCGGGTTCTAGGAAACTTACTGTGATTTACTCCTGCTTTCCTTGGCTCTGGGTTGGGTTCTTTTACTTGCCTTTGGTGTTTTGTAATACTCCCAGCACCCCTCTACACACTACACTTGACTAGCTAGGAAATCGACTTTCGCATTCCACTTTCTTAGTATATGGTTTTTGTTCCCCCTAGGCCCATTTCTAATTATTGTGATTTTCACTATTTACACTGTTTTCTAACTGTTTTTACAGCTATTTCTGCATACTAGTGTATATAATTTTGGCATTTGTGTCACAAAAATAAAGTACCTTTATTTTTGTAGCTCTGAGTATTTTCTTTCATGTGTGTGAGTACTGTGTTACTACAGTAGTATTGCATGAGCTTTACATGTCTCCTAGTTAGGCCTTGACTGCTCATGCCCTCTACCCCTAGGGAGCCTGGCTTCTAGACACTGTCTACACCTCACTAATAAGGGATAACCGGACCTGGTATAAGGTGCAAGTACCTTATATACCCGCAACAAACCAGGCCAGCCTCCTACAGAGGGCGGTGTTGGTCAGTGGGTGGCAAATAAGGATGTTGCTGGGCTGGTCCCAGTAGGGTCCGCCGCAGCCAGGAAGCTTCCATTGGAGGAGGTATCAGAGTCAGATGTTGCAGTTCCTGACTCCCTCGTGGTGCTCCCCTCTCCCTCTAACTCACTGGTCCTCTCAGCGTCTGTGCTCACCGCCTTTTAGGCTGAGTGGGCTGCAGCCTCCCCACTTGCCGGTGCCCCAACTCCACCTGCTGATGTTAATGCACACATGGGAAGAAGAGGACGAGAGAGAGGGTGGGAGAGCTTGAACGAGAGCACAGGGTCAATATCTACACATCAAGCATATGTCAGCACATTATAGCCATAAGTATAGCAATTACAGGTATGCAACAGATACTACAGTACCACATTCATCAAAACTCCCAAATAGCTGCCCAAAAGTAAGTGAACACAACCATCACATTTGGACAGCACAACTCAGGATCTTCTGCATAATGGCATGCCTCTATAAATCCAGATCAGAGCTATGCTAAGGGAATCCCAGAGTAACAACCTTGAAATGTGATGCCAACCTGTGTATGCCCTCAGAGAACCAACTTTTCATGATCTGAAATGTACCCAGACAGTACAACTTTACACAGGTCTGGCAGCCATAGGTACATTACATAATACAACTACGATACGTTATCAGGTTGTCTCATCATTCTTAAAACAGTCTCCGTGGGGCTAAAGTGCCCGTTATTCGTTTTTAAAGTAAACATCACACATAAGTCTTTCTGTGATCCCTTCTACCATACTTCTGTCAACGGCAGCACCCTGACTTTGCATACTTTCAAGCTTTGAGTGTGGATCACACGAGTATCGGAGCTCACAGAGTGCGATCGACAAAACTTTAATCATATCAGGTTGAAATTTTTTCTTTAAAGTTGACATTCCGCACCCACCTCTTAACAGTTAATACACATTGTACGGATCTAGCAAGCTGCAGATTTGCCTGGTTATTCCTGGGTCACACAACGGGTTTAGACATTCGTGGCCTTCCTGGCCTGCATCGTTAATTTTGTGGCCGTAACACTCGGTATAATAGTCACGTTTCACACAAGCTTTCACAGCCGTCGCTGCAAAACCTTTAACAGCCCAGAAGCCAGCGTAGAGGATGCTCGACGTTTCCCTTTTAATGCTCAAGACATTGTAGGGACAAACACCATTCTTACACGATTCGCTGTTTTGGTTTGTGGAACTTTCACTCTGATTTGAACAGCAAAAGCAATTAAAATTTACAGCGTTAACCTTTGGTTTCAACTCCTCGACAGCTCTTCTTTTGGTCGCTGACTCCCACGGCTAAAAAGAAAGTCAGCTATTAGTTAAAAATGGATAAGTTACTTACCTGTAAATCCTAGTTCTCTTCGAATCGATGGAGCAAAAGACTTGAGAGCCAGATGAACTGCTCTGAGCTCCAGCAGGTTGATGTGGTACTCTTTTTCGTTGTCAGACCATAGGCCCTGAGCTTGAAGGGAACCCAGATGAGCTCCCCATCCCTGAAGCGACACATCCGTTACCAGAGTGTCTGCCGGGATTAGCTGGTGAAACGGAACTCCTACTGACAGGTGAAGTCTGTGCATCCACCATTGTAATGATTGTCGTGCTCCTATCGGAAGGCGCATTCTGTCCTCCCAGCGGCCTGTGCTCTGGTTCCAGTTGTTTTCCAGCGCCTCTTGAAGAGGTAGCATATGCAGCCTGGCATTCGGGACCATAAAAATGCACGAGGCCATGGAACCGAGTAGAGATGTCACCTGACGGGCCGTAGGTGCGTCGGACTTTAGAAGGTCTTGACACTTTCTCTTTATTGATAATAGTTGTTCCTCCGAAGGATACACTCTTGCGACCTCTGTATCCAGTATTGCTCCCAGGTAGTGGAGATTTTGCGTTGGAACTAGTGTGGACTTTTGGTAGTTGACTTGTAGACTTAGAGATCTGAAAACACTGAGCACAATGTCCCGATGACTTCTCGTCTGCTCCGGAGAGGAGGCTTTCAGTAGCCAGTCGTCTAGGTATGGGTAAGTGAATATTTTTTGCTTCCTTAGATGCGCCACTACTGTTGCTACGCATTTTGAGAAAACGCGAGGGGCAGATTTTAGGCCGAACGGAAGCACCTTGAACTGATAGTGCTGGGAGGCTATCCGGAAGCGTAGGAATTTCCGATGCTTGGGAATGATCGGGATATGAAAGTACGCGTCTTGCAGGTCTATGGAGCACATCCAGTCTCCTCGATGTAGCTGAGGGAAAATCTGGTGGAGAGCCAGCATCCTGAACTTTTGCTTTTTTATGTACTTGTTCAGTAAGCGTAAGTCCAGAATCGGTCTGAAAACTCCTTCTTGACCTTTTTTTGCTACCAGAAAATAGCGGGAGTATACTTCTTTCCCTCTGTGCGCGGCTGGGACTTTTTCCATTGCTTTTTTCCGTAAAAGGACGTGAGCCTCTTTGCGTAATAGGCTCATGTGAGCCGGATTGCATTTGGTTGGTGTCAAGTGAGGAGGACGTTGTCTGAAAAGAAGAGAGTACCCATTCTCTACAATGTTGAGCACCCATTTGTCTTTTGTTATGCCACGCCACTCGTGAATGAACGCTGTGATACTTCCCCCCACCGGAGTGGTGCACGGTGTTAAGGGTCCTCATTGCTTTGCTGGAGCTTTGGGTGTGGACTGCTGCGGTCTGCTTGACCCTGGGTCTCTCATGGTCTTACGAAATTGGAAAAGTGGATGCCCTTGTCTCTGTTGTGGCCTCTGGGACCAATGAGGGGTTTGAACCCTCTACTGAAAAGGGCGCCTGTCGTAAGGTCTATACCTTCGCCTGAAGTCCTTTTTTCTCTCCAGGCCCACTGCTCTCATGGTGTCCACTTCCGTCTTCATAAGCGCCATCTCCTCATCTGTATGGGTACCGAACAGCGAGTTACCGTTGAACGGAAGGTTTAGGATACGCTGCTGCGCTTCCTGCTTCAATCCTGTCACTCAGCCAGGAAGACCTCCTCACACAGACCCCATGCGCGTAACCATGTGCTGCTAAGTCTGCCCCATCTGCTGCTGCACTGATGACCTGATTGGAGACCAGACACCCCTCCTGAAGGATCTCCTGAAAATCCTGTCTGTCCTCCCTAGGCAGTTTCTCTGTAAACCTGCTCAGTGAGTCCCAGAGTGATCGGTCATATCTGCCTAAGAGTGCGGAGGCACTGGAGACCTTCATCATGGAAGCTGCCGTGCCACACATCTTCCTCCCCAGAGAGTCCAGGTGCCTACTCTCCTTCTCCGGTGGAACCGTGGAGGATGATGCCACTGAGTGTGTCTTCCGGGCTGCGGCCAATATGACTGAGTCCGGCGGTGGATCAGTCCTGAGAAACAAAGGATCTTGCTCAGGTGCCTTATATTTCTTCAAGATCCTAGCAGGAGCTGATCTGAGGGTGGCTGGTGCTAAAAAGGTGTCCATGGTTGGTTGTAAAAGCCCAGGCACCAGCGGTAGCAATTTCTTTGAAACCGCTCTATGCTGCAGGGTTTCAAATATCACGGATGAGGAGGTTGAAGGTTCCGGGACCTCTATGTTCAGCTTTTGTGCTTCCCTGAGAAGCACCTCGTTAAAGGTTGTGATATCGTCCACCGGGGAAACTCTAGCTGGTGGAGAATCTGTTAGTGTATGGGAGTACTCTCTAACTGAGGATCCTGACGATGACCAAGAAGGAGACCTTCTGTGACTGTGTGACTGTGATGTAGATCTTCTCTGGGAGTGTGACCTGCTCCGAGATATTGTAGCAGCGCGTTGAGGCCTAGCGCTCGACTGGCGAGACGCAGAACGAGCCCGTCCTGCTCGCGCTGTTGGTGATGGTGTTCTCGGGAGAGAAGCCAAAGGTGAGTACATCCTCGAGTATTGCGAGTCTTGGGAGGCAGTCGTTCTATTAAGGCTCTCCAACCATCTTGGCGACAAGTTGATGGGCGAGACATGCCCAGACGATGCAGCTCTCGATCGCCCAGACGAACCACTCCTGATGGAGACCACTGGAGATGTTGGGGTGGTCTTATCCTCCGGCGGTAGCCGATGCTCTTCCCCTTGTAAGACAGGCAAAACGTGTGTCGACGTCGACAGTTGCAACGACGTCGAAGGGAGTGACGTGGGTTGCTCTGGTCTCAACGTCAAGCGCCTCGACGGTGACCGGCGATCCCTTGACCGCGACCTGCTCGACGTCGTGTGCCTCGGCGTCGAGTGATGGTTCGTCGACGGCGGATGTCTTTGCTCTTGCCGTTGAGGCGATTTCGACGTCGTCTTTCGTGCCGTTGAGGGGTGCGAGGCCTTGGACGGGCACGCCGGTGCTGGCTCAACGTCGATCGGTGGGATACCGTCGACGGAGATCTGCCCCTGTGGTGGCCATGTTCCTTCGACGTTCCTTCGTCCTTCGACGTAGGTCGGGTCGCCGTCGACGGCAATCTATGGCGATGTGACGGTGGCAGCGATGATGTCGACGGGGAACAAACAGGTACCTTCCTACCTGCTGACGTCGATCTAGCCTGTCTCTCCTGAGACTGGCTTGTTGGCTGCCTGGGAAGTGAAGAGGACGATGTCTTCTGCCTCTCATGAAGACCATGGAGTCTGATCTTCTCCCTGTCCTTCAGAGTCCTCTTTGACATGTTCTTGCAGTGTCTGCAAGTGTCAGGGCAGTGACTATGAGGCAAACACACAATGCAGAGAGTGTGTGGGTCTGACTGGGCCTTCTTTTTCCCACAAGAAGGGCACTTCACAAAAAGAGAAGGCATTTTTCAGTCAGAAAAAAAAGTCTCTTTACTCAGACAAAGGTGTAAAATGTCGAGTGAAAGCAGAAAAAAAGCTGTTTTGAAGTATTTTTCTGAGAAAAACTCAGAAAAACTGAGAGCTCAATGCTCCAGGATCCTCTCAGAAGAAGCCGGAAAAAAGAACTGACCTAACTGTGAACCAACTGTCACCTCTCCTTCAACCCTGAGGCATGGTGGGATACTGGAGGTGCTCAGGGTCTAAAAGGCACGGTGCCAGAGTTTTTATGGTTCTCCTGTGTTAACCTGCATGCAGCCTATTGGCTAATAATGCTCCATTGTTTTCAATGTAGTTTTTTTCTCTTTTTTCACTGATGTTGCTACTGCTTCTTTCCCTGGGCCCAGCTATGGGGCTTTGGAAAGTTTTTTCTCTTATTGTAATTTTGAAAAAGACTGTTTAAAAAAAAAAAAAAATGAGTTTAGTATGAACATTTGTCTACCAAAAATGCTATATATATATATTTTTCGTGCATATTTCACACTTTTTGAGAGTCGTTGAGTTCCATCATCGCATGACCAGAGCCTGAGCTCGGTTGTTGTATGACGACAGACTCAGGGTCGCCAAAAACCCATGTCTTCATAAACAGGCAAAGTATGCGGCTGAATAGCCTCTTCAAGATCTTCCATGTCGATGGGGTTATTTCCACCCTCTGCACCACTACACGAGGCTTCGCTCCTGCCGCCATCACACTTAAGGGCTCTTATTGATCAGAATACTCTGATGCTTAACACTGGCCACTTATGGGAGCCTTATATGCGGTCTAAGCGTGAAAAGGTGGGCGTGCACACACTGTCCAAGCTGTTAGGGCTGTAATTTTTCACAACCCTTTGACAGCCTGAACATGTCCGGGCACACACAGACACCAGGCACAGGCTCTAAGGGCTATCAATCACACAGCCACAGACACATGACAGTCACGGTGATTGATTGACAACCTCGGGGCAGGGCATTTATGTCATTGCCTACATCATCATGGGATGTGGCTCCTGTCAAAAAAGTTTGATGGCAGGTAATCCCTTATACTACTGGGGTGCCACCTGCCCACTCCCCACCTGGTGTCCCAAGTACACCACAGAACCCTGCACTAGTTAGCACTTGCTTGCCTTAATAGTTAGGCCTACCTTCTGTAGGGCCTCCAACACTTTGCAGAGGTGCTGCAAGTGTTCCTCCCATGTGGAACTGAACTCAGCAATGTCGTCCAGGTAGGTGGCACTTAAAATCATCCAGACCAGCCAACACCTGGTTGACCAACCTCTGAAAGGTGGCAGGGGCATTCTTCATTCCAAAGGGCATCACCCTAAACTGGTAGTGCCCATCTGGTGTGGAGAATGCAGACCTCTCCTTAGCGCCCTCAGTCAGGGCGATCTGCCAGTACCCAGAGTTAAGATCAAACGTACTTGGCAGCTCCCAACCAGTCAATCAGCTCATCAGCTCAGGGGATGGGGTGTGCGTCTGTCTTAGTGACCGCATTGAGTCCCTGGTAATCCACACAGAACCGGAGTTCTGGAGTGGCAGCAGGAGCAGCAGGCTAGGGGACCAGAACCACAGGGCTGGCCCAAGGGCTGCTGGAAAACTCAATAACCCCAACGCTAACATTTTAGAAACTTTGGCCCTCATTACAACATGAGGCCCGCCAAGTTGTAACCGCCGTGCGGCCGCCAATGCGGCCGCACTCCCACGGATCCCATTATGACATCCCCGCTGGGCCGCAACATGGGAGCCAGCTCCAAATGGAGCCGCCGGTGTTGCGGCCGTGCAACGGGTGCAGTTGCACCTGTTGCGCTTTTCACTGTCTGCATAGCAAACAGTGAAAAGCCGCATGGGGCCCTGTCAAGGGGCCCCGCGACTCCCCGTACCGCCAGCTTTTTTCTGGCGGTTCAAACCGCCAGGAAAAGGCTGGCGGTAGGGGGACTCGTAATCCCCTGGGCAGCGCTGCTAGCAGCGCTGCCCTGGTGGATTACTACCGCTGGGGCCATTGTGGCGGGACCGCCGGCCCAGGCGGTGCAACCGAGGTGCTTCCGCCGCGTTCGTAATGACCCTGGAAGCCCCGCCAGCCTTGTACCTGTACCGCCAGGGTTGAAATGACCCCCTAAATCTTTAATGTTAGCCCTCACTCTGTAAGTCACTCTGTAAACTTGTGTTTAACAGGTGGGCTGTCCCCAGTGTCAACATTGTGTGTACACACGTGTGTGACCTCTGGGATCAAGGAGAACAGTGAAGCGAACTGACCCAACACCTGTCAACAGTCCCTCTGCTGGTCTGGGGTCAGGGAGGGGGAGAGGATCACTCCCTCCACAGACCCATCTTTTTCTCCAGCAGACAGGAGGTCAGGAAGAGGCACCCTCTCTTCCTCCACCTCATCTCCTGTTGCTAGGAGCATGGACAATTAAGTTCGCTCAAAGTGTGGCTTGAGACAGTTCACATGCAGGACCCTTAAAGGGGTTCTGGGAGTCCGCAAATCCACCAGGTAGTTGACTTCACTCTTGTGCTCCACCACCTCAAATGGCACGGTCCACTTGTCCTGGAGCGCCCTACGCTCCACTGGTGCCATCACCCACACCTTTTGACCAGGTTGAAACTCGACCAGAGTGGCATTCAGGTCATACAAGAGGTTCATGTCTTCCTGGCTTGCTTCCAGGTTCTCTTGTGCGAGAGCTCTGAAGCGGGCAGTCTGGTTTCTCAGAGCCAGCATGTAACTGAATACATCCTGGTAGGGGTGGGGGGGGGTTACTAGGGACTTTCTCCTCACTTACCAGACTCAAAGGTCCCCTCACAGGGTGGCCATACAACAGCTCAAAAGGACTAAAGCCAAGCACTTTCTGAGGCACCTCCCTGTAAGCGAACAGAAGGCATGGCAAGAGGACGTCCCACTTCTGCCTCAAGGGTTATGACAGGCCCATAATCATGCTTTCAAGGTGCGCTTGAATCTCTTAACCAGACCATTGCTTTGTGGGTGGCACGGTGTGGTGAACTTGTACGTTACCCCACGCACCCTCCACAGAGACTTCATATAGGTTGATATGAAGTTGGTACCCCTATCGGACCCCACCTCCTTGGGGAACCCCATGCGGGTAAACCCCCCCCATCAAGGTACGGCCCACCACATGTACAGTGATCAATCTTAAAGGAATGGCTTCCAGGTACTGGGTGGCATTGTCCACCAAGACCAAGATAAACCTGTTGCCCATGGCTGTCTTGGGATTCAGAGGCCCTACAATGTCAATACCAACCCATTCACAGGGGGCACTAACCACAGGGAAAGTTTGTAGGGGGTCTTGCATCCCCCCCACCACTTGCCTGACAAGTTGGGCAAGACTTACAATGAGCATCCGAGTGCCTGCGCATTAGGGACCAGTAAAAGTGGGTGACATGCAGTTCAAAGGTCTTGTCCTGCCCCAAATGTCCAGCTAAAGGCACATCATGAGCCAGACCCAGAAGGAAGGCTCTGAAGCACTGGGATACCACCAGCACACGGACTGGCCCAGGCTCAGGAACCTTAGGCTCGCTATATAGGAGGCCATCCTCTCAGTAAATCAGATGTGATTTAGGCTCCTTGCCAGATGCCTGGTCAGCAGCCTGCCGCCGCAAACCCTCCAGAGTAGGGCATGTTTTATGTGCCTCACAGAATTCTTCCCTGGTGGTTCCCCCTTCCTGCTGCCACTGTGACAGCTCAGGGACCGTGCCCCTTGAAGTGCTTCCACAGACCCACCCCCCCCCCCCCCATGAGCTTCAGGGACCAGATTCATATGGACAGCCGACTTATACCCATTGAACCACAACAGTATGTCATCCTCCCTTTTGTAATTCTTCACAAGGTCCTAAGGAATGTGCACCCTCCTCTCAGGCTGTACTGTGTTATTGCTGCCACCATCCCTACTAGACTGGCTACTCTGATCTAGCTCCCTCAAGCTGAGCCAACATTAACTTTTTCTCATCTATGGCATCCGCATTTTCTCCAACTCCAACTGATGAGCTCTCTCTGCCTGTCTGTCCTGCAACTCTTCAGGAGTCACACTCTTGGATGACACACTACTACCTGCCCTGGAGACCCTCTCCCTGGGCATAACAGACCCACCCACTAAACCACTGTGGACGGATTTCTCTTCCTCCTCCTCCTCTTTGTGCCCTTCAGCTTCCTTGGCTGTTACCCAGGCCCTCAGTGCCTTTTGCAGCTCCTCCTTCCTGGCCCTGGTGGAGTCCTTAATGGGACCAGCAAGGTTTTTGCAGAATTGCCTCAACTGGGTAACTCTATAGCTCTTCAGTGTCCCTGAATCAAAAGCTGCTCCAGCTGATGCACATCCAGATTGAGACATGATGAAGAGTTAAAAGTGCAAAGTTTCAAAGGCAGAAGTTCCCAAATGGAGTTCAAAAGTCAATCAAGGATTACCACACAATGGAAGTAGGGGAAAAATCCACAAAAGAGAAAAAAGCAAAAATCACAAAGACAAGTAGTATGTGGTCACATAATGGTATTCACTGAAAACAGTAGTGTACACTTAATCACTGTGTGTCAAGTACAAATACAAGTCCAATCCCAACCGCTGATCACCAATGTTAGAAATGGCAGTCAGGTTACCTCCTGTCCAAGCAAGGACCCTCACTCTAGTCAGGGTAAAGGAGAATCACCCTCAGTTAACCCCCCGGCTCATCCCCTTGGTTGCTTGGCACGAGCAGGCAGGCTTAACTTCAGAAGCAATGTGTAAAGTATTTGGACCAACACACACAGTAACTCAGTGAAAACACTACAAAATAACAACACAGGTTTAGAAAAATAGATATTTATCTAAACAAAACAAGACCAAAATAAAAAAAATCCAACATACACAAGTCATGAACTTAAAAAACAAAAGAGCCTTAAATCCTTTAGAAAACAGTGAAAATGTTGTTAGCGTACAAAAGTACCTGGGTAGCGTCAAAATAAACCTGCACGGGCGAATTTGCGTCGGAAAAGGCTGGCGATGCGTTGATTTCTCACTCGCAAGCGAGAACGTGCGTCGTTCACCTTCCGATTGGGTCGGCAGGCGTCGTTTCTTCTCTCCCGCAAGAGAGCGATGCGTTGACCTGGACAGGCACCTTGGGTCCGGGCAGGCTTTGCATTGATTTTCCGCGCCCAATGATGTTACATCGAAATCCGGTAGCGCGGTGTTGGGAAACCGTGCTGCGTGGGGGCTTGTGTCATTAACAGCAACTGCTGCGGGTGTTGCGCACCGTTTCTGCAGCCACATTGCATCGATCTTCCAGCCGCGATGCAGGTGGAGCATTGATGTTAGCCGTAAGTCGTTTTTCAGCCGCGAGGAGGGTGGTGCATCAAAGTTTCCCCGCATGGCGGTCTTTGCATGGATTTATGTCCTTTTCCACCAGCTGCACCTTTCGATGGCCCAGAGACAGGTGAGGGCACCACTTGGCAGGCAGGACTCTCAGCAGAAAGCCAAGGTGCTGGCAGAGAGAAGTCGTTGATGTCCCTGAGATTTCAACAACAGGAGGCAAGCTCAGTTCAAGCCCTTGGAGATTCTTCACCAGTGGGAAGTCACACAAAAGTTAGTCTTTGTCCTCTCTCAGGCAGAAGTAGCTACAGACACATGCAAAGGGGCAGTACTCCTCCTCCAGCTCTCCAGCTCTTCTCCTTGGCAGAGATTCCTTTTGGTTCCAGAAGTAATCTGATTTTCAGGGTTTTGGGTGCTCTTCTTATACCCCTTTCTGCCTTGTCTCTTTTGTTTTCAAGATCCTGCCTTGCCCAGAACAGGCCCCAGACACACACCAGGGGGTTGGAGACTGCATTGTGTGAAGGCAGGTACAACCCTTTCAAGTGTAAGTGGCCACTCCTCCCCTCTACTCAGCCCAGGTGGCCCACCCGGATATGCAGGCTACGCCCCAGCTCACTTTGTGTCACTGTCTAGCAGAGAGATGCAAACAGCCCAACTGTCAAACTGACCCAGACAGGGAATCCACAAACAAGCAGAGTCACAGAGTGGATTAAGCAAGAAAATGCCTACTTCCTAAAAGTGGTATTTTCAAACACACAATCTAAAAACCAATTGTGAGTTCAGAGACCCCAGACTCCAAATGTCTATCTTCTCCCAAAGGGAATCTGCACTATAACAATATTGAAAGGCAGGCCCCGTGTTAACCTATGAGAGAGATATGCCTTGCAGCAGGGAAAACCAAATTTAGCAGTATTTCTCTGTCAGGGTATGTAAAACACATACGTACATGTCCCACCTTTAATATACACTACACCCTGCCCCTGGGGCTACCTGGGGCCTACTTTAGGGGTGCCTTACATGTATAAAAAGGGAAGGTTTAGGCCTGGCAAGTGGGTACACTGGCCAAGTTGAATTGGCAGTTTAAAACTGCACTCACAGACACTGCAATGGCAGGTCTGAGCAATATTTACAGGGCTACTGTAGGAAGTTGGCTCTGTATACTATCTCAAAGTGAGAGATAGTGTGCACAGAGTCCAGGGGTTCCCCAAGAGGCTTGACAGAGGCAATAATAGATAATACTAATGCTCTATTTGTGGTAGTGTGGTTGAGCAGTTAGGCTTCTTGTACACACACAGGCAATAAATGAGAACACACACTCAATGACTTAACTCCAGGCCAATAGGTTTTTATATATAAAAATATTCTAAGTAAGTAGTAAGTAGAGGTTAGTTTGTCAGGTAAGTAAAACACTTACAAGTTAAGTCTCTGGGGCATAGGCAGCTCACCGTTGGGGGTTCAAGTCAACCCTAGACACCCAGCACCAGCAACACAGGGCCGGTCCTTTAAGGAAAACGGGCTACACTTGGAAAAAAAAAAACTGCTTTATTTAAAAGCAGTCACAGACATGGAGGTCTGCTGTTCCCAGCAGGCCTCCATCCCCGTGAGTGCCCAGAGTCGCTATGGGGGCGCAAATTGCGACCCACCTCATTAATATTAATGAGGTGGGTCTTTGCAACCCCATAGCGACTCGCAGAAGGTGTCTGAGACACCTTTCTGCATATGGTTTTGCGACTCAGAAATTGCGAGTCGCTCGGAGTCGCAATTTCCGAGTCGCAAAACCTAGTTTTGCTACATCTGGCCCTAAGTATCTGCATCCTTGAGAAGCAGACCAGGGGAGTTTTGTAGAGCACTGGAGGGTCCCAAACAGGCACACAAAATATACCCTCAGCTGCACAGGGGCGGCCGGGTGCAGTGGGCTAACAAGACGTTGGGTTTTATTTGGAACCAATGGAGGGACCCGGGGGTCACTCTGGCGATGCAGGCGGGGCACGGGACTTCTCGGGTCAGCCAACGACCAGGCAAAGATGAGGGCCGTCTGCTGGTCACTCCTACACCGGTAGTTGGTTCCCCTCAGCCCTGGGGGCTGTGGGTACAATGTGCTTCTTCCAGGCATCGGGTTCTTTGTTACCGGACAGTTGCGCTTAGGGGAATCCTCTGGATTCTCTCTTCAGGTGTCGTCGTTGGGGTGCAGGGAGGTCGTCTCAGGGTGGACACGTGGGAGTCGCCTGGGGGTCCTCTCTGCGATGTTGTTTTCTCTGGACACATGCCTGGGCAGTTGGGTGCAGAGTATTGGGGACTCACGCTTCAGGATTGAGGTGGGAGTCCCTTTAAAGATAGTTTCTTCTTTGTTGCTTTGGACAGAGCTGCTGTCCACAGGAGTTTCTTGGTCCTTTGGATTTGCCGGGCAGTCCTCAGAGTCGGCAGAGGTCGCTGGGCCAGCTGGATGCGTCGCTGTTGCAGGTTCTTTGAATCTGGAGACAGGCCAGTAGGGCTGGGGCCAAAGCAGTTGTCTTCTCCTTCTTCTCTGCAGGGGTTTCAGGTCAGCACTCCTTCTTCTTATTAGGGTCGTCAGGAAGCTGATTTCCTGGGTTCAGGGTCGGCCCTAAATACTTAATTTAGGGGTCTGTTTAGGGCTGGAGGGCAGTAGCCAATGGCTACTGTCCCTGAGGGTGTCTACATCCTCCTTGTGCCTCCTCCCTGAGGGGAGGGGGCACATCCCTAATCTTATTTGGCTAAATCCTGCAAAGTAAGATGGAGGATTTTCTAAGGAGGGGGTCACTTCAGCTCTGGTCACCTTAGGGGTGGACCTGGTTGAGGGGGTGACTTCTCCTTGTTTTTCTCATTATCTCCCCGGACTTGCTGCCAAAAGTGGGGGCTGTGTCTGGGGAGGTGGGGGGGTGGGCAGGGGGGCATCTCCACTAGCTGGAGTGCCCTGGGGCATTGTAACACAACACCTGAGCCTTTGGGGCTCACTGCTAGGTGTTACAGTTCCTGCAGGCGGGAAGTGTGAAGCACCTCCACCCAGTGCAGGCTTTGTTTCTGGCCTCAGAGAGCACAAAGGCTGTCACCCCAGGAGGTCAGAAACTCGTCCCTCAGTACAAGGCTGGCATAGACCAGTCAGTCCTGCACTGAAGGATTGGGTAAAATACAGGGGCATCTCTAAGATGCCCTCTGTGTGCATTTTGTAATAAATCCAACACTGGCATCAGTGTGGGTTGATTATTCTGAGAAGTCTGATACCAAACTTCCCAGTGTTCAGTGTAGCCATTATGGAACTGTGGAGTTCGTTTTGACATAACTCCTAGACCATATACTTAATGTGGCCACACTGTACTTACAATATCTAAGAATGTTCTTAGACACTGCAGGGTAATATTGCTCATGCAGCTATGGCCTCACCTGTGGTATAGTGCACCCTGCCTTAGGGTGTTAAGGCCTGCTAGAGGAGTAACATACCTATGCACAGGCAGTAATTTGTGTGCATGGCATCCTGAGGGGGATGCCATGTCGACTTTGCCTTTTTCTCCCCACCAACACACACAATCTGCAATGGCACTGTGCATGTGTTAGGTGAGGGGTCCCTTAGGGTGGCACAACACATGCTGCAGCCCTTAGGGACCTTCACTGGTCACAAGGCCCTTGGTACCACTGGTACATTTTACAAGGGACTTATCTGTGTGCCAGGGATGTGCCAATTGACCAAACAATGGTACATTTTTAGTGAAACAACACTGGTGCTGGGGCCTGGTTAGCAGGACTGCAGTAACAGCAACAAGGAGCCATCATCCTACAGCTACTTATGTGGGTGGCACAATCAGTGCTGCAGGCCCATTAGTAGCATTTGATTTAGAGGCTCTGGGCACTTCTAGTGCACTTTACTAAGGACATACTAGTAAATCAAATATGCCAATCATGGATGAGCCAATGTACACATATAATTTATACAGGGAACACTTATACTTTAGCACTGGTCAGCAGTGGTAAAGTGTCCAGAGCAAACAAAACAGCAAAAATAGAGTCCAGCATACAGAAAGAGCCTGGGAAGTAGAGGCACAACGTTAGGGGAGACCATGGCTATGATGCCAAGTCTAACAGACACATCTGCGTTAACCAATTAGGCAGCAAAGAAAAGCGGCACTGGAGTCAACCTGTGGCTAGCAGTGGGCGGGATCTTTGACTTTTACTGAAAACAATACTCTCGCAAGCAAGTTCATGTGCAGCATGCTCACACAGGCTTGACCTAAAAAGGGCGGGAGACTGACCTTTTTTTTAATGTCGGGAAAATCCATGGGTCCGAATATTCAGATTTTCCTGACATTTTACAGGAAAAATGCTTTTAGCCTTGGCGGGGCCAAGACTAGGGCCTCAGGGTGACCCTACGCTGGCCCCTTTTCTTTTTGTTTCACTTTTTTGTGGGACTTGGCTGAAGCGCTGGCAGCCAATCAGATATCAGCACGGGATAGTTGGATCTGTAGAGGATCCATGTCACTAGATATCTATACTTTTTATACTCTAATATCTCCAAAATCACTGAAGGGATTTAAACTAAATGACAAAATGCATGCTTTCTGGACCAAGAGCTAGCTTTCTGCCAAATTTGGTGTAATTCCATTCAGCTATAGCGGTGTTAAAAAATGTGAAAAATCCCACTGACGTAGAATGGGGAAAAAGTGTTTTTGCCCCCCCATTTTTCTCAACCCTATTTGATGGATCACTCCCAAAACGTTTAAGACAGCAGCTGAACTGATTAAAGTATAAGTTTTGAAACGTCTGTGAAGATTCATCAAACGGCACCCAAGTTATTGACAAAACAAAAACATTTTCATTTATGGAAATGTTCCTAACTATAAGTATTTACTGGTGATCAGCAGTAGATAATAAATGTATTGTAGGAAAGTAGCCTCTTTCTAGCTTGGTTACCCCCACTTTCTGCCTGTTTATCAGTGTGTTTGACTGTTCACTGGGATCCTGCTAACCAACACCACACTGACTGTGCTCTCTTGGTTGCTGGTAACTTTTTATCCCCACAATTGACATACTGGTCCCCCCATGTCAGTCCCTAGTATATGGTACCAATGTACCCAGGGCATTAGGGTTCCAGGGGATCCATATGGGTTGCAGCAGTTATTCTGCACCCATAGGGAGCCAATGCAAAGGGTTCTGCAAGCCTGCCATTGCAGCCTTCGTGAAACGGGTGCATGCACCCGTTTTCACTACAGCTCACTACACCAGATCACTTTAAGTCACCCCATTTGTAAGCCATTTCAGGTCAGAGGGCAGGTTGCAGGTACCTGGGTGTGAGGGCACCCCTGCACTTGCAGAGGTTTCCCCACAAACTCCAGATCAATTTTCCTGGACTTTGTGAGTGTGGGGACGCCATTTTACGAGTGTACTGGACATAGGTCACTACCTAAGCCCAGCTACATAATGGTAACTCTGAACCTGGGCCTGTTTGGTATCAAACATGTTGGAATCATACACCAATACTGTTGCAAGTATTAGAAGTATGATTCAAAGCACTATGGGAGATACTTAGAGGACCCCCATCATTGCTACCACCAGTCTTATGGGGTTTTGTGGGCAGCCCAGCTGCTGCCACCTCTCAGACAGGTTTCTGCCCTCATGCTGATTGATCTGATCAACCCCAGGAAGGCAGAATAAAGGATTTCCTTTGGGAGAGGGATGTACCACCCTCTTTCTTTGGAAATAGGTGTTACTGGCTTGGGAGGGGTAGCCTCCCCAAGCCACTGGTTTTCTTTGAAGGGCACATTTGGTACCCTCTATGCATAGACCAGTCCATACCGGTTCAGGGACCCCAGTCCCTGCTCTGGCACAAAACTGGACAATGGAAAGGGGAGTGACTACTCCCCTGTCCATCACCACCCCTGGGGTGGTGTCCAGAGCTCCTCCAGAGGGTCCCTGGGTTCTCCCATCTTGTTTCCAAGGATGGCAGGAAACTCAGGGAGCATCTGAGTGGCCAGGCCGGGCAGGTGACGTCAGAGCCCCCTCCTGATAGGTGCTTACCTGGTTAGTTGACCAATCCCCTTTCAGGGCTATTTAGAGTCTCTCAGATTCGGCTTGCAAGATACCAGCCTGACTCCTCTGCAACCTCTACTTCTACTTCTGGCCACTGGAACCGACAAACTCAGCTACAACGAAGAAGGCTCTTCTGCAACTTTGTTTCCACGTCGCTGGAGACCATTGCACATTTGCCCAGATGTGCATCCTCAGAAGACTGCAACTCTTCAGCATGCACAAGAAGAAGAAGAAGGAATCTACCTTGGAGTGAAGGAGTCCCTCCCCTGCAACCACAAGCACATACAGCAAATAACGAACGGCTGCATGGATCTCCCCTCATTTTGAGCTAAATCACGGGTAGTGGTCTGGAGTAGCCGTCCTAGTCCTCTCTGCCAGCTGACCAACTTTGGTGGAGGTAAGCCTTTGCCTTCCCACGCAGGACAGTACCCCTGTGCACCACATCTCTTGTAGCTGCCAAGGCTTGTTTGCATCTCCTCCAAGGGATCT
This sequence comes from Pleurodeles waltl, assembly GCF_031143425.1. Classification (NCBI taxonomy): domain Eukaryota; kingdom Metazoa; phylum Chordata; class Amphibia; order Caudata; family Salamandridae; genus Pleurodeles; species Pleurodeles waltl. Next base: position 1,504,872,407 of record NC_090446.1, on the reverse strand, counting down.
CCAGGCAACGTGTAGCTCCAGCCCCCAGCACTCCATCCTGCACAGCACAGCCTCCTGCGGCGTGGAATCCTCTTTTGTAGTGCTGCATGGGCTTCTTCTGCGACTCCTGTGTCCCCGTCCTGTGGGACTCCTGCTGATGCTGCCTCTGCTCCTGTACACTGTCTGCGACTTGAGGGTTCCCTGTGACTCTCCCTCCTGGGTTGAGTCCTCCTGGGCCTTGCTGGTACCTGGCAGCACCACTTTTCCACTAACCCTGAGTTTGCCTTTGCCAAGGCTGCTTGGTGGAATTACTGCACTGACACCTGTCTGCAATCTTTCTTTCAGCGTGGGACATCATCTGCATCCATCAGGAACTCTTCTCTGGCTCCAGGGCTGCAGTGCTGACCTGGTCTTCATCACCATCGACCAACTCCTGCAACTACAGCTGGGTGGGAAGTAGCTCCTACTCCTCCTGGACTCCACTGTGACTCTTGGACTTGGTCCCCTCCCTCCACTGGTCTTTTTTCTTCAAGAATCCACTGCTGGTTTTCTTCCAGTCTAGCCTGGGTGTCTTCTCTTTCTTTTTTTCCTACTTTTGGCTGTTTTGGGGGAAAATCCAGTGTTTCACTCCTGCATTCCTGGTCACTGGGGGGTACTGTGTTACCTTTGTGGTTTTCTGATACTCCCAGCTCCCCTCTACACATTTTCACTTACCTAGGTGGGGGTGCCTTATTTGCGTATGGTTTGTGCTCCCCTTTAGGAAGTTGGCTCTGTATGCACTATTTCAAAGTAAGAAATAGCATGCACAGAGTCCAAGGGTTCACCTTAGAGGTAAGATAGTGGCAAAAAGAGAGAATTCTAATGCTCTATTTTGTGTGGTAGTGTGGTCGAGCAGTAGGCTTATCAGAGGGTGGTGTTAAGCATTTGTTGTACACACACAGGCAATAAATGAGGAACACACACTCAAAGACAATTCCAGGCCAATAGGTTTTTATATAGAAAAATATATTTTCTTAGTTTATTTTAAGAACCACAGGTTCAAGATTTACAAGTAATACTTCAAATGAAAGGTATTTCACTTAGGAACTTTAGGAACTTTGAATTAGCAAAATAGCATATACAGTTTTCACACACATGGCAATAAGCTATTTTAAAACTAGACAGTGCAATTTTCAACAGTTCCTGGGGGAGGTAAGTGTTTGTTAGTTGTGCAGGTAAGTAAACCACCTACAGGGTTCAAAGTTGGGTCCAAGGTAGCCCACCGTTGGGGGTTCAGGGGAACCCCAAATTTACCACACCAGCAGCTCAGGGCTGGTCAGGTGCATAGGTCAAAGTGGTGCCCAAAACGCATAGGCTTCAATGGAGAAGGGGGTGCCCCGGTTCCAGTCTGCCAGCAGGTAAGTACCCGCGTCTTCGGAGGGTAGACCAGGGGGGTTTTGTAGGAAAACCGGGGGAGACACAAGTCAGCACAAAAAGTACACCCTCAGCGGCACGGGGCGGCTGGGTGCAGAGTGCAAACAGGCGTCGGGTTTACAATGGAGTCCAATGGGAGACCCAGGGGTCTCTTCAGCGAAGCAGGCATGCAAGGGGGGGGGGGCTCCTCGGGGTAGCCACCACCTGGGCAAGGGAGAGGGCACCTGGGGGTTGCTTCTGCACTGGAGGTCAGATACTTCAGGTCCTGGGGGCTGCGGGTGTAGTGTCCTTACCAGGCGTCGGGTTCTTTGAAGCTGGCAGTCGCGGTCAGGGTGAGCCTCTGGATTCCCTCTGCAGGCGTCGCTGGGGGGGCTTAGGGGGGTCAACTCTGGCTACTCACAGGGTCGCAGTCGCCGGGGAGTCCTCCCTGTAGTGTTGTTTCTCCGCAGGTCGAGCCGGGGGCATCGGGTGCAGAGTGCAAAGTCTCACGCTTCCGGTGGGAAACGTGTGGTCTTTAAAAGTTGCTTCTTTGTTGCAAAGATGTTTCTTCTTTGGAGCAGAGCCGCTGTCCTCAGGAGTTCTTGGTCCTTTTAGATGCAGGGTAGTCCTCTGAGGCTTCAGAGGTCGCTGGACCCTGGGGGACGCGTCACTGGTGCAGTTTTTCTTGAAGTGGGGAGACAGGCCGGTAGGGCTGGGGCCAAAGCAGTTGGTGTCTCCGTCTTCTCTGCAGGGCTTTCAGGTCAGCAGTCCTTCTTCGTCTTCAGGTTGCAGGAATCTATCTTACTAGGTTCTGGGAGCCCCTAATACTCAATTTAGGGGTGTGTTTAGGTCTGGGGGGTTAGTAGTCAATGGCTACTAGCCCTGAGGGTGGCTACACCATGTTTGTGCCTCCTCCCTGATTGGAGGGGGGCACATCCCTAATCCTATTGGGGGAATCCTCCATCTGCAAGATGGAGGATTTCTAAAAGTCAGAGTCACCTCAGCTCAGGACACCTTAAGGGCTGTCCTGACTGGCCAGTGACTCCTCCTTGTTTTTCTCATTATCTCCTCCGGCCTTGCCACCAAAAGTGGGGTCGTGGCCGGAGGGGGCGGGCAACTCCACTAGCTGGAGTGCCCTGGGGTGCTGTAACAAAAGGGGTGAGCCTTTGAGGCTCATCGTCAGGTGTTACAGTTCCTGCAGGGGGAGGTGAGAGGCACCTCCATCCAGTACAGGCTTTGTTACTAGCCACAGAGTGACAAAGGCACTCTCCCCATGTGGCCAGCAACATGTCTGGTGTGCAGCAGGCTGGTAAAACTAGTCAGCCCACACTGGAAGTCGGGTATGTTTTCAGGGGGCATCTCTAAGATGCCCTCTGGGGTGTATTTCACAATAACATGTACACTGCCATCAGTGTGCATTTATTGTGCTGAGAAGTTTGATACTAAACTTCCCAGTTTTCAGTGTAGCCATTATGGTGCTGTGGAGTTCGTGTATGACAGACTCCCAGACCATATACTCTTATGGCTATCCTGCACTTACAATGTCTAATGTTTTGCTTAGACACTGTAGGGTCATAGTGCTCATGCACCTATGCCCTCACCTATGGTATAGTGCACCCTGCCTTAGGGCTGTTATGCCTGCTAGAGAGGTGACTTCTATTTGCCTATAGGCAGTGTGAGGTTGGCATGGCACCCTGAGGGGAGTGCCATGTCGACTTAGTAATTTTCTCCCCACCAGCACACACAAGCTGGCAAGCAGTGTGTCTGTGCTGAGTGAGGGGTCTCCAGGGTGGCATAAGACATGCTGCCGCCCTTAGAGACCTTCCCTGGCATCAGGGCCCTTGGTACCAGGGGTACCAGTTACAAGGGACTTACCTGGATGCCAGGGTGTGCCAATTGTGGAAACAAAGGTACAGGTTAGGGAAAGAACACTGGTGCTGGGGCCTGGTTAGCAGGCCTCAGCACACTTTCAAATCATAACTTGGCATCAGCAAAGGCAAAAAGTCAGGGGGTAACCATGCCAAGGAGGCATTTCCTTACACCCCCCTACAGTCACTATTGTTTATTGCTATTTGCACTATTTCTAACCTTTTCTATGCCTTTTTCTGACTAATAGTGTATTTATTTAGTGTATTAGTTACCTCCTATTGGTGGGTTGCCCTTCTAGTATTTTGTGGTGATTTGTTAAAAAAATAAAGTGCCTTTATTTTTGTACAACTAAGTGTTTTTTTTCATGTGTGTAAGTGCTGTGTGACTACAGTGGTATTGCATGAGCTTTGCATGTCTCCTAGATAAGCCTTGGCTGCTCATCCACAGCAACCTCTAGCCTGGCTTCTAGACATTGCCTACACTTCACTAATAGAGGATACCTGGACCTGGTATAAGGTGTAAGTACCACAGGTATCCACAACACACCAGGCCAGCTTCCTACAAATATTCACTGAAAAAATCTGGCAACGCGATACAGCTGGTGAGGAGCCGATCTCACACAATGGCAGGGGAGAACAAGCTGAAAACCACTGTAAACAGAGGTCTTCAGCCCGTTTTTAGAGGCTTTCAACCTTCAACATCCTTCAGTGGGTGTGAAAACACCTGAGGACATCGGCAAAAGCCTCAGCAAGCTTTTGTTTCTTTTTTAGAGGAGGGGGCTTGGAGCCAGGTGGAGAGCAAAAGTGCCTCTTAGGTGCTTCTCTGCACCAGGCCCTGTCCTCTTCAAGGCCACCCTCTCCTCACACAGTGTGATTTTTGTAGAAGTTGGAAGGTCTGTCAAAGGTTACAGGGATATTATAGTTAGGCTCACATTTTAAATGTACAAAACCATAGAAAGTCATATGTTATACTTAGAGTTAAATCAAGTAAGTATAAGTCGTGCACTAAGGTAGGTATAACTCGCGCCCCCGCCATGAGCAGTTTTTCCATCAAAAATGTTACTACAAATATTACATTGATATTATCAATGTTGTTATCAAAGATGTCATGAGTGTCTTAATTTTGGGAGTACTTAGCAGTGCATGGTGAGGAAGTGAGTTATAGTTACCTAAGGGCACGAGTTATAGTTACTTGAGATAACTATAACATTTGAATTTCTATGGTTTTGTACACTTAAATTGTGAGCCTAACTATAACGTCAGTGTAACCTTTGTTTTTTTCCAGTGAATATCTTTGTGTTTTTAATTCCATTTCTTAACTATAACATCCCTGAAACCTTTGTTTTTTTCAGTGAATTTCTACTTTTTTTTTAACGTAAAGTAATTTTCATTACTAAACGTTACTCCAACCACCTCCAGCTGGGGTTGGCCGGAGGGCCAGCTCTGCGTCCAACCGCTATTGCATCCCAAGCCCACATGGCTCCCCCCTCCAGACCCATCTCGGCCCAGGGACCTCATCCCCCGGGGTCCAGAATAAATATTTGACTTTTTTTTTCCTGTGTGCCCCCTTCCCCAGGCAGATCTCGGCTCTGGGGACAACATCCCCCTGGGCGCAGCCTAATTATTGTTTTTTCTGGGGGGGGGGGAACGGGGCCACATACCCCTCCCAAGACCGATCTCGGCCCTGGGGACCCCACCGGGGTACAATCTAATTATTTTGTTTATGGGGATGGGAGGTCATGGCCTCCCTCCCCAGGGCTGATCTCGACCCTGGGAACATGATCCGCTGGTGCCCGGCCATGTAACCTGGGAGCCCCCCAGGGCACCCAGTCACAATGTTGGGGACTGTTGGGGAAGCCTGAAGGCCCCCACAGTCCCAGCTGGCTCTCTGCCTCCTACAGAAACCAGCACTGCTGTCAAAGAGAGGGAGCTGCTAAAGCAACTACCTCTTTGTGAGAGCAGTTTCCTCTGTCTCCCTGCCTGCATCTCTGTGGGCAGGGAGACAGAGGAAACCACTGCTCGCAGTGAGGGAGAGCTGTTTGAATACTCTCCCTTGCTGCAAGAAGAGTGTTTGTTGTGGCTTGACAGCAGCTACGAAAACTGCAGCCAAGCCACACAAAACTGCTATGCTCTGGGGCAGGCACCTCAAGTCATAGCAGGAACCGGCCCTGGGGTGTGGCAGTCTCAAGGGTCATCATTGGCTCCTTGAGAGGGGTCTTGCGGCCCCCATCCAACAATCTATTTAGCCCTGGGGAGGGGGTAGGAGCCCACACATTTGTATTGTGTTCACCTTTCTCTGCGCATTAGGTGCCGGCAGCAGTGACATGTCACCCCCTTTCCATTACTCACTGAAAGCATTTCCATTATAAGTTTTTTTCTTTTTCCTAGTTGTATGCAGCTGGCTTCAAGTTCCCTTTACTGTGGCAGAAAAGACACGTCCAAACACAAACGACACATCAGTCACTTAGTTGGTGTGAAATGGGGGTTATTGTGCTATAGGATTGCGAGGGCTAAGAATGTCTTCAACAGCTTTGAGGACTTGGAAATGAAACTAGAAGACCGTGATACGTCTTGACACAGAGGGGGTCATTACAACTCTGGTGGTCAAAGACCGCCAGGGCTGTTCCAACGGAAGCACTGCCAACAGGCTGGTGGTGCTTCCCATGGCATTACGATTGCGGCGGAAGCGCCACGGTCGCACCGCCAGGACCGGCGGTTTACCGCCACTTCAGTCCCGGTGGTTTTAAACCGCAGTGCAGCGTTGCTTGCAGCGCCGCCCTGGGGATTACGAGTTCCCCTACCGCCAGCCTTTTCGCCAGGAAAAGGATGGCGGCACGGGGAGTGCAGGGGCCCCTTGACACGGCCCTGTGCAGCTTTTCACTGTCTGCTATGCAGACATTGAAAAGCGCGACGGGTGCAACTGCACCCTTCGCACAGCCGCAACACCGCCGGCTCCATTTGGAGCCGGCTTGTGTGTTGCAGCCGTGATCCCCGCTGGGCCGGTGGACGGAAACAAGGTTTCCGCCCGCCGGACCAGCGGGGATCTCAAAATGACCGCAGCGGAAGTGTGGCTGCATTGGCGGCCGCCTGGCGGCCCAAACTTGGTGGGCGGCTCCCGTCAAGGTTGTAACGAGGGCCAGAGTGTTAAAACTTATCCTAATACGCCGGTGTGCCCTTCACTCTTGATGTTACCTTTGGTGTACAGTGTGTGGTTATCTCGCAGGGCTAAAAAAACACAATATTAACATGGAATGTGGGCTCTTCGCTTGTGCCTGTCAGGGGACACAGTCGACCTCTAAGACTTTATTTCAGTCAACGTCCATCTGTGCGCCCTGCTCTGTGAATGAGATAAGACAGTGTGCACAGGTTGCCGGAGGTATACATCCCCCGGAATCCCTGCGCAGACCCGTAATTACAGATCACCAACAATGCTGAACTCAGATTTAATAAAATGAATTTCATAACAGTTGCATCTAATTCACTACCTTCAAGCGAACTTTGAAGAAAATGCGTATTTTTTTCACCCCATCTTTTCCCAGCAGCTAACCGTGCAACAGGTGATGTGTTAAAAGTGGAACAACTTATTTAACTTTATTAAAGAGCTGTAACTAATGAAAACTACTTTAAAACCAGTTTTCTTGCCGCTTTCAGGAGCTTGCAGCAACACCTAAGAGAGGATGGCTTGATTCTGGATGCCCACCAGAAAAGCGGTTCCCCACACACTCATGAGTCCTTTTCAACAGGATTATGCGAGTGTTTCTGTGCCCAGCACCAGACTTTAAAACCGTGTCTGAATGTGCCAGTGCCTGAATGGACCTCTGGTGGCAGAAAGTCCTCCCAGGATAACACCGGGTGGCTGGTCAAAAATACGCCTTTTTGTGCGAGTAGAGAAAGTGTTACAAAGTTATTCAGGCGACTTGGCATCATCTGACCTGACTTACTGACAGGCACATGCATTCCTGACTGCAACAGCTCACCTCTCCCACAGTGGCTGAGTTTGTGTGCACACGGTCACAGTGGCTCTGGCTGCGGGCTCCCTCCACCCCGTCCCCTGACACCCAGCCTTGGGGCAGCTTTCATGCCTGGCGTCTTCTCCCCTGCACTCCACCATCCACAGAAATCACTATTGGGCAGCCTTCTCAAAGCCTGTCTGCTTCTCTGTGCCAAGTCAGAGCTTCCAATATTACAAAAGAAAATAAGTTACTTACCTGTAACTGCAGTTCTCCAGTATTGGTATCTTTCATAGATTAACATGCTTGAATCATTCCCAGTCGTCGATATGGGAGTCCCCGGTAATTCAAAAAAGCAGTATATATATCACTATCATAGGCTATAATGGCAATGAAAAGGTCAGTTTAATAGCCTAGCCATGTCCCTTTTTAAAAAAAGGACCAAACTTGAACTATAACCAATCAGGCGACAGCACCCTCTAGAGCACTCCCAACAGAGGCTGACTCCCTCAGATTTTTAAGCATAAGTGGGAATAGATAATCCCGAGCTATAAGGGGAGCCTCTCTGGGGAGGAGAGTGAGTCGCATGTGAATCTATGAAAGATACCAATACTGGAGAACTGCAGTTTCAAGTAAGTAACTTATTTTCTTCTCCAGTATTGGATCTTTCATAGATTCACATGCTTGAAACAGAATAGCAAGCAGTTACTGTATTTGTATATCTTATAGTATTAGCACAAATAGTGGATGGTGGGTAGAAAATATGTACATAACATTCATATGCAACATAATACATTTATATATATATATATATATATATATATATATATATATATATATATATATATATATATATATATATATATATATATATATATATAAAAACATCCTACATTAAAATCTGCATGAATACATAAACACATGGAACCAAAAGAGGCTTCCCTTAATGAAATAAATGGTATAGTAAAACCAATTCAACCTCTGTATGATTGCGCTGCATCGATTTCAGGTAATAATGCTGCATGAATAAAATGCACACTCTTCCAAGTCGCATCACAACACATCTTCTCCAGAGGTACAAAGTAGTTGAAGTGGAACTGTCCCAGTTGAATGCACCCTACATTTCTCTGTGAGGGGATTGAGTCTGAGTGGCAGGTCTTAACTGCAGCTGAAATTCATTCAGCAATGGTTGCCATTGTGACTGGAGCACCCTTACGAGTGTGACTATCTGTTACGAACTGCGCTTGACTTCTCACCTCTGGATACAGGGTTGGCAAATGCACCCGGTCTTCTACAGGTTCTGGATAATCCCAGATAAGGGCGACCCTTTCTAGTAGCCACGGTGCCGCTTAACAGGAAATGCCAAAGCAGACCGTACCCTCCAGAAGGAGTCCCAGAGGGAAAAACCCCAAACACTGGGGAAAAACCTCAAACAGGAACTCCCGAAGAGAAGAAAAAAAAACAGGACTTGACGACGGGAACAAAATAGGCAAAAATATTCCAAGGCAAAAAAGCAGGAACAACGAACAGGAGCGAAGAGCACAACCACAAGGAAGTGTTTGCAACGCAAGGTAGAGCAAGACTGACTGACTTATATACTAAAAAAGGGGACGTGACATCACAGGAAAGGGAAAGAACACCATCTTGAATTGGGAAAAAGCCTATAGACAATAATAGGCAAAAGAAAGCAGTATATAAAAAAAGAGCATGCTGGGACACAAACAGGAAGAAGACAAGATGGACACAAGCAAGGACAAAGGGAAGAAGGAAAAAGACCAAAGAAAAACCCACCACCAACAGAAAAAGAGGAAAAAATGTCTACAGGTAAGTGTAACGCGACCGAGACGTAATACACGCTTCCCAGGACGCGCTACCAAAAAACACAGGGAACGGTGCTCCGAGTGTCGGCAGCGCGTTCCTGCTGCAAAGGCAGAAAGAGACGCCGCGTCAAGGCGAGGCGTTACAGTAGGTCCCCTCCCAAGGCCCCAGGTTTGTCAGGATGACGGTCAAAAAACAGGCAAACCAAACGGGGAGCATGGATGGAGGAAGCATCCTCCCAAGAACAGTCACTGAGTGGGTAGCCCTTCCAGTGAACCAAATATTGCAGTCTGCGCCAAGAAATTCTGGAATCACAAATTTCCTGCACTTCATATTCAGGCTGTCAGTTAATGGACAGAGGAGGAGGATGCTGGAAATGGCGGTGGAATGGACCAGGAACAAAGGGTTTTAACTGGGACACATGAAAAACAGGATGAACCCTCCAAGTATGAGGTAAGCGGAGACACACAGGATTCAAGATTTGCAAAATCCAAAAGGGTCCATACAAACGTGGTTTAAATTTATTGATTTAAAATCGGGAAGGTAGACATCTGGAAGAAAGCCACACATTGTGGCCTACTTGATACAAAGGTGCAGTTTGTCGATAATGATCCGCCTTTCGTTTCATTGCTTGCTTTGAAGCTAAGAGAGTTGTATGAAGTAGGCTCTGGATTTGGCGGATCTGATGTGAAAAAGAAGTTACCGCAGGAACAAAAGAGGATGTTCGGGAAACTGTAGTGAAAATCCTCGGATGAAATCCATAGGTGCAATAAAAAGGTGTGGTCTTGGTTGTACTATGTACTGTGTTCTTATAGGAGAACTCGACAAGAGCAAGAAACGCCGACCAATTACTTTGTGTGGCATTACAGTAAGATCTCAGACACTGTTGAAGTTCTTGATTCACTCTTTAGATTTGACCATTTGTTTGTGGATTGAAACCAGAGGATAAGGAAATCTCAATGTTAAATGAGGCACAAAAGGCTCTCCAGAAACGTGACACATATGGAGGCCCTCTGTCCGAAATTACCTCTTGCGGGAGACCATGGAAACGAAAAATGTCCCACATAAAGATGCAACTCATTTCGGGGGCTGTCAGTAGTTTCTTTAAGGCTGAGAAGTGTGCCATCTTGGTGAATGAATCTACTGTCACCATGATTACATGGTTACCAGAGGAGGTAGGTAAAGGACATATGAAATCTGTGGATAGAGTACACCAAGGAGCTGAAGGAACCCGTAAAGGCCTTAATAAACCTGCTGCTTTAGTTCGGGGTGTTTTAGTCTGAGCACATACTGGACATGCTGACACATGGGTTTCAGTATCTGTCTTAAGCGAAGGCCACCAAAATGATTGTTGAAGCAGCTCCTGGGTCTTACTGATTCTTCGATGACCGGCTATCGGGGAATCATGACACATTTGTAGTGCTTCTATCTGCACTTTCTTGGTAGGTAAGAAAAGATCATGTTGATGATAGAAGTAGTCGTCCTTCTTCTGCAAAAAAGGAGTCACTTTATCCCAATCTGAAGTAGACAGAAACTGGTACTTTGATTTAACACGTTCTTGAAAAGATTGAGTAGCTCCGATAATTTTAATAGACTCAATAAGATGTGGAGAGGAGTTCTTGGCTACATCAGGATATCTACGGGATAAGGCATCTGCCACTGAATTCTGGGAGCCAGGTATGTATGTGATCACAAAATCGTACTGGCTAAAGAAGAAAGCCCATCTTGCTTGACGACTGTTGCGACATTGGAAACTCCGAAGACATTGGAGATTGCGATGGTCAGTCCTGGCTTCAAAAGGCTCTCTGGAACCCATCAAGAAATGCCTCCATTCCTTACATGCTACTTTGAGAGCAAGTAGTTCTTGTTCCAGTACAGAATAATTGCGTTCTGCTTCTGATAAGATGTGAGAAAGATAAAAGATAGGATGTTCCAATCCATTGTTGTCTTGTTTCTGCAGCATAACTGCCCCAATAGCTCTGTCTGAGGCATGAGTCACAACAATACATTATTGGTAATGTTAGGATGATGCAAAATGGGTGCTTGGGTAAAGGCTTTCTTCAACTCTTGAAAGGTGCGTTCTGCATCTTCGGTCCAGAAGAAGCCTTCTTTTGGTTCTCTTTCTTAATTCTTTGTGTTATGACACTTTGTACGTGGGGAATGTTCTGAATAAACCGACGATAGAAGTTTAATAAACTAAGGAAACATTGCGTTTCCTTAATAGACACTCGAGAAGGCCAATCTAAAATGGCACTGACCATGTCAGGATCCATGGATATTCCGTGTTGATTGATACAGAACCCCAAATACCTTACTTCGGTCTTATGGAATTCACACTTCTCTGGTTTACAAAATAATTGGTTCTTCTTAAGTCTTTCCAGGACCTGCAGGACATGATCTGTATGTAGCTCAGAATCATGGGAATATATCAAGATATCATCCAAATAAATGACTACATATTGGCTTAATACATCAGAGAACACTGAATCCATAAATCGCTGGAAAACAGAGGGTGCATTGGTCAGTCCAAAAGGCATGACATGGTACTCATAGTGCCCGAAAGGAGTACGGAAAGCTGTCTTCCATTCATCACCTTTCTTGATCCGAAGAAGATGATAGGCACCCCTTAAATCTAATTTGGTAAACATCTTGGCTCCTTGGACAAAACAAAGACGTTAGAGATATAGGGGGTGATTCTAATTCTGTAGCACCCGTCGCGTATTTCAGTGTCTGCAAGGCAGACACTGAAATACCTTGCAGGGCCCTCTTACGGGGGCCCCTGCTGTGCCCATGCCATTGGCATGGGAAAGGCAGGGGCCCCGCGACCCCCCCTACCGCCATCCTGTTCATGGCGGCTTTCCCGCCATGAACAGGATGGTGGTAGGGGGGGTCAGAATCCCCCATGGCGGCGCAGCAAGCTGCGCCGCCATGGGGGATTCTGAGGGCAGCGGTAAACCGGCGGGAGACCGCCGGTTTACCCTTTCTGACCGCGGCCAAAGCGCCGCGGTCAGAATGCCCTGCGGGGCACCGCCGGCCTGTCGGCGGTGCTCCCGCCGACCCTCGCCCCGGCGGTCGAAGACCGCCGGGGTTAGAATCAGCCCCATAGTTCTTGTTTCCCAATTGATATAGGGGTTGTGTCGAGTTAACCAGGGCATTCCTAAAATCATAATGGGATTTGGTGAGGCTATAAGATCAAAGGCAACATGTTCTTGGTGCCCCCTAAATGTCAAACAAAGTGTAGGAGTTGAAGCCACCACAGGACCTGAGGTTAACGGAGAGCCATCCACCGTGTGTACCAGCTCAGATGTTTCTTTAGGAATACGGGGAATTCCTTTATTCATAGCCCAGGTCTCATCCAAATAGATTCCCCTGGCTCCACAAACTATGAGCGCCAGGAGATGTTCTTCTTGATTCTGTGAACTTTGTAACTTGACCGAGAGGATAAAGAGGGTGGACATAGTTTCTCTGGAGTAACATATTGATGGTACTTCAGCCCCTCCCATCTCCTTCCTCCTTACAGAGAACGGGAGCTGGCGTTTCCTGCAGGTCTTGAGGGACGTACCGGACAACTATGAATCAGATGGCCGGCCTTACCACAATACAGACAATGCCCCTCTGTACAACCCTGGCGGTCGGCGTTAAAGCGGCGGTAATACCGCAAACAGGCTGGCAGAAAAAAAATGGGATTACGACTGTGGCGGAAACCACCAACATAGACAGCCACTTTAACACTATGACCACCACCACAGTAGAAACAAACAGCGTGGCGGACACCGCCAACAGACAGGCGGGAGACAAAGTACCGACCACTGTATTACTAGAGGCCTATCCGCCACCTTTACCGGGGTGGAACCAACACTACCAAAAGCACGGCGTAAACAGTACACAGAAGGGAAAACACTCACCTCTCGACACCCAACGAGGAACCAGGACACCATGGAGCCCGAACTTCAAGTGTTACCCATGTTGGTTTACCTCCTCTTCTACCAGGAGTATGAACAGTGGCTGCGGCGGCGACCACAATGAGTACTGCACCTACAACACAAAAGAGGGGGGGAGGAAAGAGAGTGACACACACACGCAACACCCCCACCCTCACACACAACATACACACAAATACATGCAGCAACATTACATATACACCCCCCGCCCCCTGGAAGAATGCAAGGACAAAAGGAAATGATTGTAAACATTATAATAATTAAAAATCCATTAGTAAAAACTCCAAATTTAGTATATACAAATATGTACACCAATTACACAAGTCCGGATAGTGTACTAATCATTGTCCGTGGACCACTGGACCCAAAATGCATGGGCGTGGCCCACACATGATACCTGACTGGAAACGGAGAGAACAGGAAATTCTGGTATTTGGGGGGCAATTCCATGAACCCCGGGTCTCTAGCACAGAACCTGTGTACTGCCAAACTGCCTTTCTGGGGTTTCCACTGCAGCTGCTCCTGCTGCCAACCCCTCAGACAGGTTTCTGCCCTCCTGGGGTCCAGGCAGCCCTGGCCCAGGAAGGCAGAACAAAGGATTTCCTCTGAGAGAGGGTGTTACACCTCTCCCTTTGGAAATAGGTGTGAAGGGCTGGGGAGGAATAGCCTCCCCCAGCCTCTGGAAATGCTTTGATGGACACAGATGGTGCCCATCTCTGCATAAGCCAGTCAACACCGGTTCAGGGATCCCCCAGCCCTGCTCTGGCACGAAACTGGACAAAGGAAAGGGGAGTGCCCACTCCCCTGACCAGTACCTCCCAGTGGAGGTGCCCAGAGCTCCTCCAGTGTGTCCCAGACTGCAAAGCTGTGTACTGCGTGATTTGCAGCTACTCCGGCTTCTGTGCACTCTTACAGGATTTCCGTTGTGCACAGCCTAGCCTGGGTCCCCAGCTTTCCGTCCTGCAGTGCACAACCCGCTGAGTTGGCCTCTGACGTCGTGGGACCCTCCTTTGTAACTTCATGTGGACTCCAGTTCACTAATCTTCTAAGTGCCTGTTGGGGTACTTCTGCGGGTGCTGCCTGCTTCTGTAAGGGCTCTCTGAGTTGCTGAGCACCCGCTCAGTCTCCTCCTCCAAAAGGCAACATCCTGGTCCTTCCTTGTCCTTTGCAGCACCCAAAAACCTCTACCGTGCCCCTTGCAGCTAGCAAGGCTTGTTTGCAGTATTTCTGCGTGGGGACACTTCTGCAACCTTCATCGCGACGTGGGACATCTGTCTTCCAAAGGAGAAGTTCCTAGTCCTCTTCGCTCCTGCAGAATTCCAAGCTTCATCCATCCAGAGGCAGCTTCCTTGCACCTTCATCCGGGGTTTCCTGGGCTCCTGCCCCCCCTGGACACTGTCACGACTATTGGACTTGGTCCCCTTGCCTTGCAGGTCCTCAGGTCCGGAAATCCGTTGTCAGTGCACTGCTGGTGTTTGTTGTTCTTGCAGAATCCCCCTATCACAACTATTGTGCTCTCTTGGGGTAGTAGGTGTACTTTACTCCTACTTTTCAGGGTCTTGGGTGGGGTATCTTTCACACCCTGACTGTTTTCTTACAGTCCCAGCGACCCCCTACAAGCTCCTATAGGTCTGGGGTCCATTTGTGATTCGCATTCCACTTTTGGAGTATATGGTTTGTGTTGCCCCTAGGCCTATGTTCACCTATTGCAACATATTGTAATTCTACCCTGTTTGCATTACTTTTCTGACTCTTACTTGCCTAATTTTGGTTTGTGTACATATAACTTGTGTATATTACTTACCTTCTTACTGAGGGTACTCACTAAGATACTTGTGGCATATTGTCATAAAAATAAAATACCTTTATTTTTAGTAACTCGGAGTATTGTGTTTTCTTATGATATTGTGCATATGATATAAGTGATATAGTAGGAGCTTTGCATGTCTCCTAGGTCAGCCTAACCTGCTTTGCCATAGCTACCTTCTATCAGACTAAGCTGCTAGAAACACCTCTACTCTACTAATAAGGGATAACTGGACCTGGCACAAGGTGTAAGTACCTTTGGTACCCACTACAAGCCAGGCCAGCCTCCTACATGGGTAGTGCAGCGGTGGGATAAGTAATTGTAACTGCTTTACCACTTTGTAATTTTGTACTTTTCATAAGAGAATCATATACCAAACAGTTCAGTGTATGTACACTTAACCAAAAAAGTTTGCTTTTCTATCTTAAAACTTTTTACAAAGTTTTGAAAAGTTTCTTAAAACTTCTAAAAGTTTTCTAAAAGTTAGAAAAAGTTTTTTCTCTGTACTTTCAAAAGTTCTAAAACTTTTTCTCTCTTCTCACTATCTCTAAACCTTTTACTATCATGTCTGTGGTAGATTCCACTCTCAAAACTGTCAATGCTACTTTTGAACTACAAGAGCTTAAGGAGTCTCTGCCTAGATAGAGGTTTAGTTATAGGAAAGAACCCTGCAAAAGAGTTTCTGTTTAACATGCTTATGGTGGATGACCAGAACCAGTCTGGCCCATCAAATGAGAGGTTAGTAGAAGCTTCCCAGTCTGATTCAGAGGATCCCCCTGAGGAAGCTAGGGAGGGTTCTGACAAGGGTCTGCCCCATAGCGGGACACCCAGTAATGCTGGTAGTGATAGAGGTTCCCATCACAGTAGGGCATCCTTTATTCCTAGAGGCCAGGTTACCAGGGTCCAGACAGTTAGGGACAGGCCCCCCTCTGCAGTTTCCAATTTGTCATCTGTGTCAAAGCATACCCAACCCACCCACCCTGAGAATAACTTGTTAGAAAGGGAACTCAAAAAGTTGAGGGTTAAAGATACCAGACTAAAGCTTAAACAGCAACAGCTGGTCTTAGATATGCCTACGAACTCTTCCATCATTCCTACCGAAGGTGGTGTCAGAATTTCACATCAATCAGAATATTTCTCTACCAACTTTTTTCCCCAATCCGGAGACTCCGGCGGAGAAAGCTTTGCACTCCCTAGATCTGAAAAGAGTGCTAAAATTTTATTTGTATAAAACCAAACTGATTAGACATTCCAACCACTTGTTTATAAATTATGGTCATTTGAGAACAGGGGAGGCAGCATCAAAACGAACCATATCAAGATGGATAGTTTCTTGTATTGTTAATGCATACCAGTTGGCTAACAAACAACTACTTGCTAGACCTAAAGCGCATTCCACAAGAGGAAAGGCGTCTACTGCTGCCCTCCTTCATAATGTTCCAATCTCTGAAATTTGTAAGGCTGCTACATGGAAGTCTGTACATACATTTACTAGACATTACTGTTTGGACTCAGATGCAAGAGCAGACGCCCAAGTTGGGCAAGCTTCTCTGAGAAATTTGTTTGCATGATACTTATCTATTCCTGCACTTCTATTGGACAGTCCGCAGAGTCAAGGGATGGGCTTGCTAATCTATTCAATGTTTATGACTATTGATGAGGATCCCCTGGAAGAGAAGGATAAGTTACTTACCTGTAAATCCTAGTTCTCTTCCAGGGGTATCCTCATCAAAGACATAAACAACCCACCCTCCTCCCCGGACGCACGTCTCCTAGAAGTGCAGGACACACTATCTTTCGAATCGGCTACACAGCTTGTCACCGTAAAAAAGTACTGACCTAACTGTGAACCAACTGTCACCTCTCCTTCACCCCTGAGGCATGGTGGGATACTGGAGGTGCTCAGGGTCTTAAAGGCACGGTGCCAACGTTTTTATGGTTCTCCTGTGTTAACCTGCATGCAGCCTATTGGCTAAGAATGCTCTAGTGTTTTTCAATGTAGTTTTTTCTCTTTTTTCTCTGAGGATTACTACTCCTTATTTCCCTAGGCCCAGTGGTGGGGCTTTGGTAGATATTTTTTCTCTTATTGTAATTTTAAAAAGAATTAACAAAAAAAAAAAAAAAACTCCATAGAAATAAAGCATTTTAGCCTGTTTATGATTATAGTCTGCATTGCTGTTTTACACTTGTATATATGAGTTTGGTATGAACATTTGTCTACTAAAAATGCTATATATGTTTTTCGTACATATTTCATACTTAATATGTGGGTATTTTATATATGCTCCGGGGTCCCCGCACAAGGGCGGGAATATTCAATGTTTATGACTATTGATGAGGATCCCCTGGAAGAGAAAGGCTCCTTACTGTTAGAGAAAGTGAAGCTAACAACTACACAGTATTGAAGGATGCACTCTTGGATGGATTTGGCTTAACCACTGAACAATACAGGATTAAGTTGAGAGACACCAGAAAAGAGTCTTCTCAAGACTGGACAGATTTTGTGGACTGTTCAGTGAAGGCCTTGGAAGGGTGGTTACATGGCAGTAAGGTAGCTGACTATGAAAGCCTGTACAATCTTATTCTGAGATAGCATATTCTTAACAATTGTGTGTCTGATTTGTTACACCAGTACTTGATAGACTACGATCTGACCTCTCCCCAAGAATTGGGAAAGAAGGCAGACAAATGGGTCAGAACAAGAGTGAACAGAAAAGTTCATACAGGAGGTGACAAGGATGGCAAGACAAAAGATGGTGAGAAATCTCAGGATAAGCATGGGGATAACGGTAAAATCAAAGATCCTTCTTCAAATCCTAAACACTCTTCTGGGGGTGTGGATACAACAAATTATTCCTCTTCTTCACAACAAACACACATCAAAAAGCCTTGGTGCTTTGTAGGTAAAAATAAGGGCCATAGGCCAGGGGATAAGTCCTGTCCAGGTAAACCCCCTGAGCCTACCACCACTGATACATCAAACTCTAGTGTCCCTAGCAGTAGTGGTAATAGTGGTGGGACTGCTGGCAACAGTCAAAATAAGGGTGTAGTTGGGTTCACTTATGGGTCCATCATAGAACTGGGATAGTCAGTCTCAAGACAGTTTCTGTCACACCTGGTGGCATTGGCCTTGCCACACTGGCTGCTTGTCCCCTTACAATGGATAAGTACAGGCAGACAGTTTCAATAAATGGTGTTGAGGCTCAGGCCTACAGGGACACAGGTGCCAGGATCACTTTGGTGACTGGAAACCTAGTGTCTCCTGAACAACACATCATTGGACAACAGTACAAGATTATTGATGTCCATAACTCCACTAAGTTTCTTCCCTTAGCTATAGTTCAGCTTAGTTGGGGTAGAGTTACTGGCCCTAAACAGGTGGTAGTATCACCTAGCTTACCTGTAGACTGTCTCTTAGGTAATGACTTAAAGGCCTCAGGGTGGGCTGAGGTAGAGTTTAATACCCATGCAGCCATGCTGGGTATCCCTGAGGAATTGCTTCCTCTCATTTCTACTGAAATGAAAAAGCAAAGGAGAGAAAAAGGCCTGAAAACTCAGGATCCTTCAACAACAGGTAAAAAGGGCATCACAGTATCACCTACCAACCCTGCCATTCAGGATACCATTCCCGTGTTAGGAGAAACCTCTCCTGGGGCGGCACCTGTAACAAGGGAACCATCAGCTGGCACAGCTGAACTCCCTGAGGTAAAAGTACCTCTCTGTGGGATAACTAATATTGGTGAGAAAAAGTGCACCATTTTAGTTAACAGGGAGAATCCCCCCAACCCTCCCAGAGAAACGTTAGTGCAGAAACCCTGCACGGCCTCACAACACTTAGGACAGCAGCCCTGCCCTAATGTGGAGCTCATAGGACAGCATCCCTGCCCTGTTCCAACTCAAGAGAAACAACATCCCTGTTCTCTATTGCAGCCATATGGACAAAGTTGTTGCCCAGCTATGGCTTTATTGAGACAGCATCCCTGTCTGGCATTCTCATCACTTGATATAGGTCCAGTGGACAAATCCCATTGCTCTAAACTAAAACATACTAATAGGAACTCTGAAAATATAACTTCACATTGCTGGTTAGCCAAAAAACTTCAAACAGGGTGGTTTACATCCCCACAGGGAAGTAACCATATAGTGGATGATAAAGGGAGTAACCAATCTATTACAGAGCTACTCTACCTATCACCACTTAGACAATAAAGACTCAACTGGCCAAGGTTAGCCTTATTGTCCTTCGTTTGCGGGGGGGGTTGTGTAGAAAGGTAGCCTCTTTCTAGCCTTGTTACCCCCACTTTTGGCCTGTTTATGAGTATGTCAGGGTGTTTTTACTGTCTCACTGGGATCCTGATAGCCAGGGCCCAGTGCTCCTAGTGAAAACCCTATGTTGTCAGTGTGTTTGATATGTGTCACTGAGACCCTGCTAGCCAGGACCCCAGTGCTCATATGTTTGTGGCCTATATGTGTTCCCTGTGTGGTGCCTAACTGTATCACTGAGGCTCTGCTAACCAGAACCTCTCTGCTTGTGTTTATGCTCTCTCTGCTCTGCTTTCTAAATTTGTCACTGCAGGCTAGTGACTTAATTTACCAATTCTCATTGGCACACTGGTACACCCATATAATTCCCTTGTATATGGTACTGACGTACCCAGGGTATTGGGGTTCCAGGAGATCCCTAGGGGCTGCAGCATTTCTTTTGCCACCCATAGGAAGCTCAGACAATTCTTACACAGGCCTGCCACTGCAGCCTGCGTGAAATAACATCCATGTTATTTCACAGCCATTTTACACTGCACATAAGTAACTTATAAGTCACCTATATGTCTAACCTTCACCTGGTGAAGGTTGGGTGCCAAGTTACTTAGTGTGTGGGCACCCTGGCACTAGCCAAGGTGTCCCCACATCGTTCAGGGCAAATTCCCCAGACTTTGTGAGCGCGGGGACACCATTACACGCGTGTACTATACATAAGTCACTACCTATGTATGGCGTCACAATGGTAACTCCGAACATGGCAATGTAACATGTCTAAGATCATGGAATTGTCACCCCAATACCATTCTGATATTGGGGGGACAATTCCATGATCCCCCGGGTCTCTAGCCCAGAACCCGGGTACTGCCAAACTACCTTTCTGGGGTTTCCACTGCAGCTGCTGCTGCTGCCAACCCCTCAGACAGGTTTCTACCCTCCTGGGGTCCAGGCAGCCTTGGGCCAGGAAGGCAGAACAGAGGATTTCCTCTGAGAGAGGGTGTTACACCCTCTCCCTTTGGAAATAGGTGTGAAGGGCTGGGGAGGAGTAGCCTCCCCCAGCCTCTGGAAATGATTTGATGGGCACAGATGGTGCCCATCTCTGCATAAGCCAGTCTACACCGGTTCAGGGATCCCCCAGCCCTGCTCTGGCGCAAAACTGGACAAAGGAAAGGGGAGTTACCACTCCCCTGACCAGTACCTCCCAGGGGAGGTACCCAGAGCTCCTCCAGTGTGTCCCAGACCTCTGCCATCTTGGAAACAGAGGTGTTGGGGGCACACTGGACTGCTCTGAGTGGCCAGTGCCAGCAGGTGACGTCAGAGACCCCGTCTGATAGGCTCTTACCTTTCTTGGTAGCCAATCCTCCTTTCTTGGTAGCCAAACCTCCTTTTCTGGCTATTTAGGGTCTCTGCTTTGGGGAATTCTTCAGATAACGAATGCAAGAGCTCACCAGAGTTCCTCTGCATCTCCCTCTTTGACTTCTGCCAAGGATCGACCGCTGACTGCTCCAGGACGCCTGCAAAACCGCAACTGAGTAGCAAGACGACTACAAGCAACAATGTAGCGCCTCATCCTGCAGGCTTTCTCGACTGTTTCCAGGTGGTGCATGCTCTGGGGGTAGCCTGCCGTCACTCTGCACCAGAAGCTCCGAAGAAATCTCCTGTGGGTCGACGGAATCTTCCCCCTGCTAACGCAGGCATCAAAACACTGCATCACCGGTCCTCTGGGTCCCCTCTCATCCTGATGAGCATGGTCCCTGGAACACAGCTACTCTGTCCAAGTGACTCCCACAGTCCAGTGACTCTTCAGTCCAAGTTTGGTGGAGGTAAGTCCTTGCCTCCCCACGCTAGACTGCAAAGCTGTGTACTGCGTGATTTGCAGCTGCTCCGGCTACTGTGCACCCTTTCCTTTGTGCACAGCCTAGCCTGGGTCCCCAGCACTCCATCCTGCAGTGCACAACCCGCTGAGTTGGCCTTTGACGTCATGGGACCTTCCTTTGTAACTTCGTGTGGACTCCGGTTCAATAATCTTCTACGTGCCTGTTGGGGTACTTCTGCGGGTGCTGCTTGCTTCGGTGAGGGCTCTCTGAGTTGCTGAGTGGCCCCTCTGTCTCCTCCTCCAAAAGGTGACATCCTGGTCCTTCTTGGTCCTCAGCAGCACCCAAAAACCTCTACCACAACCCTTGCAGCTAGCAAGGCTTGTTTGTGGTATTTCTGCATGGGAACACTTCTGCAACCTTCATCGCGACGTGGGACATCTGTCTTCCAAAGGAGAAGTTCCTAGTCCTCTTCGTTCTTGCAGAATTCCAAGGTTCTTCCATCCGGAGGCAGCTTCCTTGCACCTTCATCCGGGGTTTCCTGGGCTCCTGCCCCCGCTGGACACTGTTGCGACTATTGGACTTGGTCCTCTTGCCTTGCAGGTCCTCACTGAGATACTTGTGGCATATTGTCATAAAAATAAAGTACCTTTATTTTAAGTAACTGTGTATTGTGTTTTCTTATGATATTGTGCATATGATATAAGTGGTATAGTAGGAGCTTTGCATGTCTCCTAGTTCAGCCTAAGCTGCTTTGCCATAGCTACCTTCTATTAGCCTAAGCTGCTAGAAACACCTCTATTGTACTAATAAGGGATAACTGGACCTGGCACAAGGTGTAAGTACCTTTGGTACCCACTACAAGCCAGGGCAGCCTCCCACAGTCATCCTGCCAAGGACTGAGGTAGTGGATGTATCTCTCCACTGGTTCTGGAGGGGACATGGTGCCCAGAGTGCTTCATCCTGCCAAGGACTGAGGTAGTGGATGTATCTCTCCACTGGTTCTGGAGGGGCATGGTGCCCAGAGTACTCCACGTGCAGTGTGGACGGTACAATTCCCTCACCTGGGTGTGCGTGCCACGAGATTTGCGAGGTTCAGGTAGCATGATAAGCCATGGAGGCAGCAACATACCCCACACTGCTGGGGCTGCGCCTTCCACCTGCAGGTGCAAACAGTGATGGAAGAAATACCTCATGGAAGCTGCCCAGGGTCCAGGAACTCTCCTCCAGCCTCAAACGACTGACCACTGGGGATGGTAGCCATGTCAGCGGTGCTGCCTGTGTCCGAGGATGCCGCGGGGCCGTTGGTGGTGCTTGCGGCGGTGTCTGTTGCGGCAGTGCTGGCGGCGGTGCATGGGTCAGCACCTGATGAGGGACACAGCAGGACGTCTCCTGCAGCCTTGGACGGCTGCCCACTGGGGAAGAGGCTGGGGACTGTCGCTGAAGCTGTAGATGTGCCGGGGGCGGTGCAGGTGGCGGGGAAGCTAGCGGTGTTCGCCGCAGTACAGGTTCGTGTGGTCGTGGACAGAAAGTGTGACACTGGTCCCTCAGTCACTGCCACTATGCCCTCTCCTGACCTGCTCTTCAGCTTTTGGCCCTTCTTCAGCTTTGATGGTGCCTTAGTTGTCTTGCCACTATCCTCCTGGGTGAGCGGGCACGGGACACACGCTGAGGGGCTGCTGGGAGGGCTGTACTGGTGGGGGGGGGGGGGTGGCATCTGTAACTGTTGATGCAGTGGGCACAGAGGTGCCCGCCACCGCAAGGGAGCTCCCATCAGAGCAGGAGTCGCTGTCACTGCTGTCTGCTCCTGTCCGTTGTTTCGCCCTCCAGGGCCAAGTGGGTTGCAGCTCCCTCCTGCTCCGGTGCCAATGCTCCTCCGCCTGAGGATGCTATTGCACACAAGAACAGGGAGACCATAAAAAGGGGGGGGGGGAGACAGAAGAAAGACATGTTCAGTGCATGCAACACCCCTACTGTTGGTGGGCACAACACACAGGGAGCAGCCCTCTGCACTATGCCATGCACTGACAGTTCCTAGAAATTTCAGCTGACCATGAGGTACGAGGCTTAAGACCAATTACTGCACACCTGGAAGTCACAGGACCTGACTATGTGTAGATGGCTATTACCACTGGTGGGTTTTGGGTGCCACATGGCCTGCTTCACAAGGGACCATGCCTACCAAGTTCGCCCTGGCCTTGGGGAACCCACTGCCCACCACCCCCACCCAGACACTTCTTAATACACGCAGAGTCAGGTGAATGAGAGTGTATTCACCCCCTTGTGGATGCTGTGATGCCCTCAAGCGGCCATCCAACTCCGGATATGCCACCACCAGTATCTGGAACATCAGGGGGGGTCATGGTGCGGCGGGCACCCCTCCCACGTTGGGAGGCCATCCATCCCCAGCTGGGCCTCCGCTGTCTTCTTGCTCCAGCAGCACAGGTCCTCCCATCTTTTATGGCAGTGGGTGATCCGTCTGTGGTAGACCCCCAGGGTCCGGACATCCTTGGCGATGGCACGCCAAATACCCTTCTTCTGGTGGGCGCTGACCTAGAGGAATGGTACAAGGGGAAAGAAATTACTTACCCGTCCAGACCGTCATACTCATTGCCCCCCAGTTCCCACCCTTGCCCTGACGCACATACACTCACCATCCGCACATGCAGGCCTCAGCCCCCCATGTATCTTCCATCCACAACACTCAAAACAGGCATTGCCCATGCAGCATGCTCACAGTGTACTCACCTGTTTGTCTGGAGGACCATACAGTTGCATGTACTGGGGAGGACCTCATCCACTAGTTTCTCCAACTCCTCCGAAGTGAAGGCAGGGGCCCTTTCCCCAGACACATGAGCCGTTGTCGCTTCCAGACACAGTTCACAGCAGCACTTGCAGTGTAGGTCCTCTCCTGTTGAGGGTCAGGTATCAAGTGAGTGAACAGACAGAAAATTATGGTCACGTCCGCGGCAGTGCGTACCGTCACCGCCGGCGTACATCGTCATTGGCTCCTGGGACCCATAGGGCCCAATGTTAACCAATGCAGAATTGCGCTGCGGTCTTCGACCGCCCACCACTACGGTGTACAACGCCAGCGCAGTTACCTCATATACCCTTGTCCCACCTTACAGGTCAGGCAGCCGCCATTCCAGGAGGCCACATGGGATGGATGTTATCTGCGTCACACCTGTCTAGGCTGGGAATATAGAGAGATACCGGCACATAGCGGATTAATAACGTTTCTGCAAATAACACATTGTGATACCTCAGTGTTGGATGACTCTCTGCTCGCTGTTCTCCTCCATAGGGCATGTCCGCTGGGGCATGTGAGGAGATGGCGGCATCCTCCGGTGTACAGACCCCTGGTGGACCTGTCGACAATGGAAGAGAGACACATCCTAGTCACATACAGACTTGATCGTGCAACAATCCAGGAATTGTGTGCCCAGTTGGAGCCGGGCCTGATGTCAGCTATCTGCCATCCCACAGGAATCCCCCCTGCAGGTTCTGTCTGTACTCCATTTCCTGGCCAGTGGGTCTTTTCAAACAACAGTGGACATGGCATCAGGGATGTCCCAGTCAAAGTTCTCTAACATGTTGTCCAGAGTGTTGTCTGCCCTGCTGAAACACATGCGCAGCTACATCGTGTTCCCTCAGGTAGAGGATTTGTCCACAGTGAAAGGTGACTTTTATGCCCTGGGACATATCCCCAACATCATTGGTGCCATTGATGGTACACATGTGGCATTTGTACCCCCTGCAGGAATGAACAGGTGTAAAGAAACCGGAAGAGCTACCATTCTATGAGTGTGCAGATGGTGTGTTTGGCAGACCAGTACAGCTCCCATGTGAATGCCAAGTATCCTGGCTCAGTCCATGACGCTTACATTTTGAGGAATAGCAGCATCCCTTATGTGATGGGGCAGCTCCAGAGGCACTGTGTGTGGCTAATAGGTGAGGCCAAGGTCCCAATACAGTTGACATAGGTGTCTGGGTATGGGGTTGTCCCTAAGGGTTAGTGTGTGTCTAACAGTTGTCCCTTGACATTTGCAGGTGACGCTGGTTACCCCAACCTGTCATGGCTACTGACCCCAGTGAGGAATCCCAGGACAAGGGCAGAGGAATGCTACAATGAGGCACATGGGCGAACTAGGAGGGTGATTGAACGCACCTTCGGCCTCCTGATGGCCAGATTCCGGTGCCTCCATCTGACAGGGGGCTCCCTATACTACTCACCGAAGAAGGTGTGCCAGATAATTGTGGCCTGCTGTATGCTGCACAACCTGGTTTTGTGACGCCAGGTGCCTTTTCTGCACGAGGATGGGCCAGATGGTGGTGTTGTCGCAGCTGTGGAGCCTGTGGACAGTGAAGAAGAGGAGGCAGAAGAAGAGGATATCTACATCCGAAACAACATCATCATGCAATACTTCCAGTGGGACACAGGTAAGAAGATGTCACTGCTTCCCACATCTCATACTATTGTTGGGACTAGCATAATTCTGTCATTTTCATTTAGTGTATGGACCCTGACTTGTCACTTTGACTTTCCATTTCACAGATCTGGGTCCCACTTTGTGCCCTCTGCTATGTTTACTGCTGGCCTACAGCTGTGTTACATTTGTATGTGAACAAGTAAATTGACATTGCTATATTCCATAGTTATTGCAATTGAACATGTGTGAAAGCACAGACTGACTCCTGATTGTTTTGTGATTGAAGTGTGTTTATACATGTGCTAATAAGTGGAGGGGGTTGTAAAATGGGCTGGGGGGATGGTGGAGGAATGTCCATGGCAGAGTCCAGTCTATTTGTTTCACAGGTGCATTGTCCAAAGGGGCATAGGAAGTGGAGCAATGGCAGTTTAAGGATGGACAGGGTGACATAGTGGGAGAGAAGGGTGACATTCACGGGGGTCTCATTTCCTGGTGGGGGTCTTGACAATGTTCTCTGTCTTGTTCCTGGATCTCAGGGACCGTTTGCCAGGTGGTTATCCATCTGCAGGGGGTGGGGTGCTGGTGTCCTGTTGTTCCTGTGGCGGTGCCTCCTGTCCACTAGTGCCGGCGGAGGTGGAGGGATGTTCATCGTCCAGGCTAGTGTCAGGGGCCCCTTGTTGTGCCACTGTGTCCCCCCTGGTGTTGAGAAGGTCTGCCAGCACCCCTGCAATGGTGACCAGGGTGGTGTTAATGGATTTCAAGTCCTCCCTGATCCCAAGGTAGTGTTCCTCCTGCAGCCGCTGGGTCTCCTGAAACTTGGCCAGTACTGTTGCCATCATCTCCTGGGAATGATGGTAAGCTCCTATGATGTTGGAGAGTGCCTCGTGGAGTGTCGATTCCCTAGGACTGTCCCCCCCCCGTCGCACAGCAGTCCTCCCAGTTTCCCTGTTATCCTGTGCCTCTGTCCCTTGAACCGTGTGCCCACTGCCACTGCCCACAGGTTCCCGATTTTCTTGGGTTGGTGAGTTTGCCTGGGTTCCTTGTAGTGGTGGACACACTGCTGATTGACATGTCCTGGGGACAGAGGGATGGGCCCGCTGGGTGGGTGCTGTGCTGGTGTTTCCTGAGGGGGGAGGCTCTGCGGTCGCTTGTGACAGTGTCAGGGGAACCGACTGTCCCGAGGTCCCAGATGGGTGGGGCTGGTCATCTTGATCCAGGCCTGCAGAGCTGCTGTCATCACTGTGGGACTCTTCTTGGGGGGGGGGGGCTGGATATGTCTAGCACCTCCTGTCCAGTGACATTGGGTAGGGGTCCTGTTGGGGTGTAAATGCATAATTATTGTACCTGTGTGTGCCATCGTGTGCAATGGGTGGTTGACCCTCTACTACAGTGCTTGCATTATTGGCTTTGTCCTTGTGCGATTGGTGATTTTAGGGCATGAGTGAGTCTCTGCACAGGTCATGCTTGGGTGATGGGTGTCCATGCATTGATGTTACATGCAGGGCTTGGTTTTGGGATGTGTGGGTTGTGTTGGGGGGTATCTGTGGGTTGTTGGGGTGATGGGTGTGAGAGTAAGGGTGGGAGTATGTATTGGCATGCAGGTGGAGGGGATAAGGTAGTAAAGATTTGCCTTACCAGAGTCCAGTCCTCCTGCTACTCCTGCGAGGCCCTCAGGATGCAGTATTGCCAAGACTTGCTCTTACCATGTTGTTAGTTGTGGGGGAGGAGGTGAGGGTTCACCGCCAGTCCTCTGTACAGCAATCTGGTGTCTGGAGACCACGAAACGCAACTTCCCCAGTAGGTCGTTCCACCTCTTTCTGATGTCATCCCGTGTTCTTGGATGCTGTTCCACTGCGTCGAACCTGTCAACAATTCTGCACCCTAGCTCCATCTTCCTTGCAATTGAGGTCTGCTGCACCTGTGATCCAAATAGCTGTGGCTCTGCCCGGTCAATTTCCTCCACCATGACCCTGAGCTCCTCCTCAGAAAACCTGGGGTGTCGTTGAGGTGCCATGATGTGGTGTGGGTGATGTGTGAGGAGATGTCTATTGTGATGTGTGAGAGGGTGTGTTGGTGTGTGTTTTTTGAGGTGCGTGGATGTTGTGTAAGTGATGGTGTTGTGTGTCTGTGGATGCTGGTTTTGTTTTAGGTAGTGTCTCTCTCTGGCCTGCTTTCAAATTTCTGGTAGTAAGGGTTTGTGGGTAATGTGGGTGTATGTTTTATAGTGTTGTGGGTGTGTGGGTGTGGTGTGTATGTGTATCAGGTGTGTGTATTTCGAATTGTCCAATGTGGATGTGTTTTGTATATGTGTGTGTATTTTGAGCGCGGCGGTATGTACCGCCAATGGATTACCGTGGTTGAAAGACCACTGCGTTAATTCGTGGGTCGTGATAGTGTGGGTGTATTCCTGTTGGCGTGACGGTGTCGGTTTTGGTATCGCCAGTTTATCACTGACCTTTGGTGTGGCGCACTTGTGTTGATGTCTGTATTGTGGCGGATTCCGGGCTGTGGGTCTTAATACCTGTACCGGACCGCAGCAGTATGTTGGCAGTCTTCTGCACGGCGGTAAGCGGGATTTACTGCCAGGGTTGTAATGAGGACCAAAGTCCCTTTCGTCTTCGATCCTCCCTTTCTGATTCCGTCAAGAGACCACGAACAAGATCGATCTGCATGGGTTCTTCAGGGGGAGATGGAGTGGCTTCAGATGGAACTTCTTCCGTTCGCCAACTGCTAGTACGAAAGGTACCAGACTGGAATGGAGCTCGCGTTCTACGTCTCGCCATCTTGTGCTCTCGAAGTCTATATCCAATGTTCATAACTTGATCCATTAATTCCTTCAAGGAACAAGCTAGAGAAGAATGTACAAACTCATCTTTAATTTCTTCACGCAGGCCTCGGCGGAATAGGGTTATAAACGTGCGTTCCACCCAAGAAGTTTCAGCTGCCAGCTGTTTGAAACCAGTTATATACTGCAGAACATCCTGATTGCCCTGTTGAATGTCACATAAGGCTTCTTCAGCTGCTGCCTCTACCCCAGGCCTCTCAAACATCTGTTTGAAAAGAGTCAGGAAAGAGGGATAAATAGTCAGGACTGGATCTTCTGCAGAAACCAGAGGAGTTGCCCAAGCAAGCGCAGGACCAGACAAGGCGCTGAAAAGATAGCCCACCTTAGCCTTATCCGGGGAAAACTGGAGTGGTCGAAAGGCAAAGAAAACTGTCAGGGCATCCAAAAATTCCTTTATCTTTAGAGGATCTTGAGAATATCGAGGAGTTGCGGCAGATACAGGTGGTATGTCCATTGAACGGGAAGACAAGACCTGTCGTAGTGCATTGTTCTCTGCCCGTACCTGTTGTAACTCTTGGGCTTGTTGTTAAACAGTCTGCAGCATGGCTTGAGCATTTTCTGCCGCCTCTCCCTGTGGATCTTCCATGGCGGTCTCGCAACGTGGAGGTGTAAGAGGCTGGCATGGCTTATAGTGGGTACCCTGTGGTACTTACACCTTGTGCCAGGTCCAGTTATCCCTTATTAGTAGATTAGAGGTGTTCTAGCAGCTTAGGCTGATAGAGGTGGCTATAGAAGAGCAGCTTAAGCTGAACTAGGAGACATGCAAAGCTCCTACTATACCACTTATATCACTTAGCACTATATCATAAGAAAACACAATACTCAGAGTTACTAAAAATAAAGGTACTTTATTTTAGTGACAATATGGCAAAAGTATCTCAGAGGATATACTCCCTTAGGAGGTAAGTAATATACACAAAATATACACACACAAACCAAAATCAGATAAGTAAAAGTTAGAAAAGAAATGCAAACATTGTAGAACACAATAGAATGCAATAGGGAGAAATAGGCCTAGGGCAACACAAACCATATACTATAAAAGTGGAATGCGAACCACAAATGGACCCCAGGCCTAGTGCAGTGTGTAGAGGGTCGCTGGGAGTGTAAGAAAACACTAAGGGTGTCCAAGATACCCTACCCCAAGACCCTGAAAAGTAGGAGTAAAGTTACCCTCCTACCCCAGAAACGCAGTAAAGTCGAGATAGGGGATTCTGCAAGGAAAACAACTGAAGACGGATTCCTGGACCTGAGGACCTGTAAAGGAAGGGGACCAAGTCCAAGAGCCACGCCAGTGTCCAGGGGGGTGTCAGGAGCCCACTAAACCCCGGATGAAGGTGCAAAAGAGCTGCCTCCGGGTGGAAGAAGCCAAAGATTCTGCAACAACGGAAGGTGCCAGGACCCTCTCCTTTGGTCAGAAGATGTCCCACGGCGTGCTGGAGGATGCAGAGTTGTTTCCACGCAAAAAGACCGCAAACAAGCCTTGCTAGCTGCAAGAGTCACGGTTGAGGATTTTGGGTGCTGCCAGGGCCCAGGAAGGACCAGGAGGTCGCCCCTTGGAGGAGACAGAAGGGGCGCTCAGCAACACAGAGAGCCCACGCAGAAGCAGACAGCGCCCGCAAAGCACCTGAACAGGCACTTAGAAGATCTGAGGAGGGGGGCGTGGACCAGATGGCTGCCGGAGCGGACGCTTAAACGAAGAGCTCCGCTCATGGCCCACCAATACTTTATAGATCCTGTGCCCTGCCGCATCCTATGCCCGGGGATCGATGCTGGCAAAGATCTCCCTTCCCGGCCGGGAACGTACCTAAGGATTTCGGGGCTCATGGAGGCAGCGCATGTTGTTGGGAGCCAGGGACGCTGAGGCGGCGGCGCGGCCTACGCCCGGGGCAGCGGGGCTTGCCTGATTGCACTGTGCGCTGGGGGGTGGCTGTCTGGTCCCCCTGGGTCCCCCCCCAGAGCTTTTCTTATTCGACACCGCGGGGACGACTGGGGGTGAGAGCCGCGGTACGGGGGCTATCCCCAATGAGGTGAGCTGCATGTGCTGCGCCCCAGCCCGGCCGCGCCCCAGCCGGGCGGCCTGTGGGCGTACTCGACACGAGCGGGCGAATACACACGGCACATGGGAGCCTGCTCCTTGCTTCGATCACCGGATCAGCGCTTTCCTGAAGGGATCGCGCTGGGCTCCTTGTTGGGATGGAGCGCGGCCCCCCGCCCCCACTTAGATCGAACTCAGTGTGCGCTGGGCCGAGCGCGCGGAGGCGAGGACGGGGGCTGACCCCCCATCTGCAGGGCAGAGAACGTGGAGACCACCGCAGAAGTGGAGCTGATGGAGTCACAGGAAAGCGGCGCAATTAGAAACTCAGCATAAAGGCGGAATAATTAAAAATTTAAAAATAAATAAAATAGGAACATAGGAGACCCAGGAAAAGTACAACATAACAAGTGGACTCCTGACAATCCAACTATCTAGGTGGAAAGGCGACAGTCATCATCAGAAATAAAACAATCAGAGGTACAAAGCACAGCTTGAAAAGGGAACAAAGTCATAGCACTTCGGGAAGGACAGGAAGCGGGCAACAAGAAACAAGGTGAGCTGGGAGCGGAGTGGGCTCACATACTAGATGGTGAGCTGGGCTGAGGGCGTAAAGTGGACTGCCAGTAAGGATAGCATTCTATATAAACTATAACATAGATGGGCGCATGATTGGCCGCGGCCCTGGATGAACAAACTCTCTGGGGCACTGCCTCTGGCCCACAGTCACACAGAACTACCAGCCGCACTACCCGTGCAGAATACATCGGCCCATTTGACAACTCCGTGTAGTCTCCCCATTGTGCGAGGGCCCCTGCAATCGCCCTGCCTGTGCCCCCCGACGACTCCCTCCAACTCGGTCCTGACTCGCGGGGCAGACGGGGCTGCCCCTGTGAAAAAGCATGGTTAAACCAAAATACCCCAAACCAGGGATCCACGGGGATGGCGACCCCCCCTCCCCGTCAGCAGGTCATTCGGACATGCAATCAGCAACACTTCTTCAACTGAATGAAACACTGCGCGCGCACTCCCTCCAGTTTGACAAAATCATGCAAGTAATAATGGACACTAAGGGGGTCATTACAACCCTGGCGGACAGTGTTAAAGCTGCGGTAAAACCACAAACAGGCCGGCGAAAAAAAAGGAAATTATGACCGTGGCGGAAACCACCAACACAGACAGCCACTTTAACACTCCGACCGCCACGGCGGTACAGACAAGCAGCGCGGCGGTCACCGCCAACAGACAGGCGGAAGACAATGTACCGCCCACACAATTACAACCCACCAATCCGCCACCTTTTCCGGGACGGATTCACCGTGGATAAAAACACGGCGGAAACAGCTTTTGCAATGGGAAAAAACTCACCTTAACACACTCCACGAGGAAGGAGGCCACCATGGAGCCGGAACTACAAATACTCCCTGCGCATGTCTTCCTGCTCCTCTACGAACACCAGCAACGGCGGCGCCGAAGACAACGGTGAGTACAGCACCTACGACATAGGGGAGGGGGGAGGCAAAAGTCCGGGGGACACACATGCAACACCCCCACCCCCAACCCGACCCTCGCACACTACACCACACACACCAATGCATTTCCAAACATCTCAGTAACAACCCACAACCCCCTGGAAGAATGCAAAGACAAAACCAAATTAGTTGAACAATTGTAATGTATCCAAATACAGTAAGCTCATATATACAGAAATAT
This sequence comes from Pleurodeles waltl, assembly GCF_031143425.1. Taxonomy (NCBI): domain Eukaryota; kingdom Metazoa; phylum Chordata; class Amphibia; order Caudata; family Salamandridae; genus Pleurodeles; species Pleurodeles waltl. The sequence continues at coordinate 1,504,840,552 of NC_090446.1, read as the reverse complement.
ATACACATTCCAAATATATACATCACGATTAGTAGTGCAGGTATGCACATTTCAATGTCCGTGGACCACTGGGCCCACAAAGCATGGGCGAGCCCCAAGCTAGATACCTGTCCACAAACGGAGAGAACACTGCAGGGGCATCAGATAGAAATACAACAGGCACCTCAGGGGGAAGGGAAGGGGAGGCACCTCAGCCGGATTACAGCACCACGCCAGATCCACGACGGGGCTCCATGCCCATTGATGCATCCTGGGGAGTGCAAAGTCACAGTCTCTCAAGTCTCACAAGTGGGTAGGTTGCCCACTGTACCATCCGGGGGAGTGCAAAGCCACAGTCTCTCAAGTCTCTACAGTAGGTGGGTTGCCCACTGCTGCATCCTGGAGAGTGCAAAGCCACAGTCTCTCAAGTGGATAACAGTCTCCACTGGTTCTGGAGGGGGACTGGTGCCCAGAGTGCTTCATCCTGTGAAGGACAGAGGTAGTGGATACATGTCTCCACTGGTTCTGGAGGGGGACTGGTGCCTAGAGTGCTTCATCCCGTGAAGGACAGAGGTAGTGGATGCATGTCTCCACTGATTCTGGAGGGGGACTGGTGCCCAGAGTGCTTCATCCTGTGAAGGACAGAGGTAGTGGATGCATGTCTCCACTGGTTCTGGAGGGGGACTGGTGCCCAGAGTGCATCACGCTCCCCGTGACAGTCCCAGTTCCGTCACTGTCCCAGCTGCACATGGGCTAACGATGCTTGAGTTGGCGGTCTTTGCCCTGTTCAGCGCTGCTTGACTTTGCAGTTTCTGACCTGTTCAGCAGTGCTTTGCCATGGCGGTCTTTGCCCTGTTCAGCGGTGCTTGACTTTGCAGTTTCTGACCTGTTCAGCAGTGCTTTGCCATGGCGGTCTTTGCCCTGTTCAGCGGTGCTTGACTTTGCAGTTTCTGACCTATTCAGCGGTGCTTAGCCATGGCGGTCTTTGCCCTGCTCAGCGGTCTTTGCCCTGTTCAGCGGTGCTTGACTTTGCAGTCTCTGACCTGTGCAGCGGTGTGTGGCATGATGGTCCCTCAGTGCCCAGCGGGGCTGTGGCTGCTCGGGCCCTCCAGGGCACTGACGCTGGTGGTGGACTCCGGACCTGTGACGATAGTGCTGCCCTCCAGAGCACTGACTCTGGTGGTGGTCTTCGGACCTGTGACGATAGTGCTGCCCTCCAGGGCACTGTCTCTGGCGGTGATCTCCGGACCAGTGACGATAGTGCTGCCCTCCAGGGCACTGACTTTGGCGGTGGTCTCCGGACCTGTGACGATAGTGCTGCCCTCCAGGGCACTGACTCTGGCGGTGGTCTCCGGACCAGTGACGATAGTGCTGGCGGTGGCGTCCCGGCCAGCGGGGAGGATGGCAGCCTTCTCCGCCGTGCTGCTCTTACCAGACTTTGGAGACTTCTTCTGCCCCTTCACCGCCTTGGGAGGAGTCACAGCTGACTCGGCACTCCCCCCGGGACCCTTGTGAGCTGTTTTGCCGGCAGGAGTCTTCACCCTCTCCCGTCGGGCACTGTCCAACTTAAGGTGCTTTACAGGGGGTGGACTGGCAGTGCTTTGGCTCCGTGTCACACTGGCTGCCCTAGTGGCCGGTGCACTCCACAGACCTCTAACACGCACCACTGGTACCGGACTTTTTTTGGCTGAGGTGCTAGTACGGGACCTATGAATTGGAGGGGTGGAGGTGGTGGGACAGAGGTCAACGTTGCTCAGGAAAAGTTTCTGACGAACACTGGGTAGCTGGAGGGGGTCTGGGAGTGGAGGAAGAGGAGGTGGTTGTAGGAGGTGTAACTTTAGATGATTTGGGTGCGGGTGCAGGTGCAGGTACTGGAGGCTGTCGTGAGGTGGATGGATGTTGGGTGTGTGGGTGCCAGCGTTTGTGTACTTTGGGAGGGGGCGTCACAGACACACTGGGAGAGGACACAGGGGACGTGTAAATGGTAGTGGGGGTGGTGAGTGCAGGTGAGTGGGGTGTGGTGCTGGGTGTTCTGGTGCGAGTCCTAGTGCCTGTAGATGTAGTGCATGCAGGTGAAAGTGTAGACAACACTGGGAGGAATGAGGGAGACGACGAGGAGGGGGACACAGTGGAGGCAGTGGATGTTGCTGTATCTGTATGTGGGTGATGCTTGTGTGAGTGCCTGTGGTATGTGTGGTGCCTATGTTTGCCTGAGCTACTTTTGTGTGATGAGGTGTATGCATGCTTGTCTGATGGTGTGGTTGGGATAGGCTGGGGTACAGGGGATTGGTTCTGGGTGGAGGAAGTTGGAGGGGGGAGGCTAGACACAGGGACAATGGCTGCCATCAGTGCTGAGGCCAGAGATTGCAGGGTTCGATGATGGGCAGCCTGACCAGAATGAATGCCCTCCAGGACTGCATTAGTGTGTTGCAACTCCCTTTCTACACCCTGGATGGCATTCACAATGGTAGACTGCCCAACAGTGAGTGACCTGAGGAGGTCAATGGCCTCACTGAGGGCAGCAGGGGTGACTGGGGCAGGGGCTGAGGTGCCTGGGGCGAAGGTGATGCCCACCCTCCTGGGTGAGCGGGCACGGAGCGAAGGCTGAGGGGCTGCTGGGAGGGCGGTGCTGGTAGGGGGGGTGGCGGCTGTACCTGTAGAAGTGGGGGGCACAGATGGTGCCGCCACCACAAGGGAGCTCCCATCGGAGGATGAGTCCGTGTCGCTGTTTGCTGATCCGGTGACCGACGTGAAGCTCCCCTCGCCCTCCGTCCCACTGGTGTATTCTGAGTCCGTGGTGTGGCCCTCAATGGCCATGTGGGATGCAGCTCCCTCGTGCTCCGGTGCCACTGTACCTCCGCCTGATGATGCTGATACACAAAAGAACAGGGAGACCACAAAAAGGGGGTGGGAAACAGAAGAAAGACAGGTTGAATGCATGGCTTACCGCTACCGTTGGCGGACAATACAGACACAGCAGCCCCCTGCACTACGCCGTGCTCTTGGCCTCTACAGATGCAGTTCCTGGGATATGGCCTACATGGCTATGAGTGTCATCTGTTCACATAGATGACACAGGGGCATGTATACCTGTACTTGGCACTCTACAGAGGTGGGGTGGAGTGGCACATGGCCTGCATTCTGGAGGGGCCTAGCCTTCGTAACTCGCCCTGGCCTAGGGAAACCCACAGCCCTCCTCCCCCACCCAGACCCCTCCACTGCGCGCAAAGTCATGAGAATGTGAGTGTACTCACCCCCTTGTGTCTGCTGTGATGCCCTCATGCGCCCCTCCAACTCAGGGTAGGCCACTGCTAGGATCAGGAACAAAAGGGGGGTCATGGTGCGACGGGCACCCCTCCTACGTTGGGAAGCCATCCCCAGCTGAGCCTCCGCCGTCTTCTTGCTCCAGTGGCGAATGTCCTCCCATCTTTTACGGCAGTGGGTGCACTGTCTCTGGTGGACCCCCAGGGTCCGGACATCCTTGGCGATGGCACGCCAAATATCCTTCTCCTGGTGGGCGCTGACCTACATGACATGTACAGGGGAAGAAGTGAAGTCATTACCAACTGCACTGTCGAAGTGAGTGGCCCACATCCCTACCCTTGCCATGTGGCACATGCATTCACAGTCCTTCATGCTCGCAGAACTCTGCCCCCTTCCTATTGACATCCAGCCCTCTCCACCCAGGCATAGCCCATACAACGTGCTCCCTGTGTACTTACCTGTTGGTCTGGAGGACCGTAGAGTAGCGTGTAGTGGGGGAGGACCCCGTCCACGAGCTTCTCCAACTCCTGTGCAGTGAAGGCAGGGGCCCTTTCCCCAGACGCACAAGCCATTGTCTCTTCCAGACCGAGGTCACAGCAGCACTTGCAGTGTAGGTCCTCTCCTGTCGAAGATCAGGTATCGAGTGATTGAACAGATAGAAAATGGCGGTGACGTCCGCGGCGGTGACGTCCGAGGCAGTGCGTATCATCACCGCCGGCGCACTTCATCATTGGTTCCTGGGACCCATAGGGTCCAATGTTAACCAATGCAGCATTGCGCCGCGGTCTACGACCGCCTACCGCGACGGTGTACAAAGCCAGCGCAGTTACCTCACATTCCATTGTCCCAGTTTAGAGGTCAGCCAGCCGCCATTTCAGGGGGCCACATGGCTTCATTTACTACTGCGTCACACATACCTAGGCCTACACTCAACACACATACAGGAAGAATTTTGTATTTGGTGTCGTGTTCTGTGTAGCTGTGGGTACATACCTGAGAATTTGTTGACTCTGTGGTCGCTGTTGTCATCTTAGGCACCGTCAGCTGGGACATTTGAGGAGATGGCGGAATCCTCCGGTGTACCGACCGCTGGTGGGCCTGTTAACAATGGAGGAGCGTTATTTGATCATCACCTACAGGTTTGACCGTGCCACAATCCAGAAACTGTGTACCCAGTTGGTGCCAGACCTGATGTCACCAATCCGCCATCCCACAGGAATCCCCCCTGAAGTGCAGGTGCTATCAGTGCTCCATTTCCTTGCAAGTGGGCCATTTCAAACAACAGTGGCCATGGCATCAGGGATGTCCCAGCCTATGTTTTCCAACGTGTTGTCCAGAGTGTTGTCTGCCCTGCTGAAACACGTGAGGAGGTACATCATTTTCCCTCAGGTGGAGGATTTGCCTAAAGTGAAAGGTGACTTCTATGCCCTGGGACATATCCGCAACATCATAGGTGCTATTGATGGCACCCATGTAGCTCTGGTCCCCCCCGCAGGAGTGAACAGGTGTACAGGAACCGGAAGAGTTATCATTCGATGAATGTACAGATGGTATGTTTGGCAGACCAGTACATCTCGCAGGTAAATGCTATGTTCCCTGGCTCTGTGCATGACACCTACATTATGCAGAATAGTAGCATCCCTATGTGATGGGTCAACTCCAGAGGCACCGGGTGTGGCTATTAGGGGACTCTGGTTACCCCAACCTGTCATGGCTACTGACCCCAGTGAGGAATCCCAGGACTAGGGCAGAGGAACGCTACAATGAGGCCCATGGGCGGACTAGGAGGGTGATCAAACGCACCTTCGGCCTCCTGAAGGCCAGGTTCAGGTGCCTCCATATGACAGGTGGATCCCTATTCTACTCACCAAGGAAGGTGTGCCAGATCATCATCGCCTGCTCTATGCTTCACAATCTTGCTTTGCGACGCCAGGTGCCTTTTCTGCAGGAGGATGGTCCAGATGACGGTGTTGTGGCAGCTGTGGAGCCTGTGGACAGTGATGAGGAGGAAGCAGAGGAAGAAGACATTGAAAACAGGGAGTCAGTCATACAGCAATATTTTCAGTGACACACAGGTGAGAACACATTCCTGCCTACTACAAGTACTTTCACACTTCTACCTCTATTCTGTCTGTCAATTTGAAGTAGTATTTGCTAACTGAGTGATACATTTCCATTACGGTTTCACAGGTGTGGTTACCAACGTGTGTCATCTGCTTGCATCCTTCATGGACTTGTGATGTGTGACATAGGTATGTTGACATTACATTTTTTAACGGATTTTGTCATCGTCATAGCTAATACACATTTTCAAAATCACAGACTGACTCCAGATTGTTTTGTGCTTCAAGGGTGTTTATTGAAGTGCTAATTATTGGAGGGGGGTTGTAAAATGGTGAGGGATGATGGTGGAGGAATGTCCATGGCAGAGTCCAGTCTATTAGTCTCACAGGTGCTTTGCCCATATGGGCCTAGGAAGTGGAGCTGGGGCAGTTCCAATCTGGACATGGTAACAAAGTGGGACAGTGGGATGACAATCAGGGTGGCCTCATTTCCTGGCGGTGGTCTTGCCATCTTGCTCTGTCCTGTTCTTGGATCTCAGGGACCGCTTGCGGGGTGGTTCTCAGTCTGCAAGGGGTTGGGTGCTGGTGTGGTGGTCCTGTGGCGGGGCGTCCTGTCCACTAGCGCCAGCGGAGGTGGTGGGCAGTTCATCGTCCAGGCTAGTGTCAGGGGCCCCTTGGAGTGCCACAGTGTCCCTCATGGTCTTTTGTATGTCCTTCAGCACCCCTACGATGGTGCCCAGGGCGGACCTGATGGTTCTGAGCTCCTCCCTGAACCCCAAATACTGTTCCTCCTGCAGGCGCTGGGTCTCCTGAAACTTGGCCAGGACCGTAGCCATCGTCTCCTGGGAGTGGTGGTATGCCCCCATGATGGAGGAGAGGGCCTCGTGGAGAGTGGGTTCCCTTGGCCTGTCCGCCCCCTGTCGCACAGCAGCCCTCCCAATTCCCCTGTGTTCCTGTGCCTCCGTCCCCTGGACCGTGTGCCCACTACCACTGCCCCCAGGTCCCTGTTGTTGTTGGGGTGGTGGGTTATCCTGGGTTCCCTGTAGTGGTGGACACACAGGGGGTGATTCTGACCGCGGCGGACGGCGGTCGCCGCCCGCCACGCGGTTCCCGCCGAAAGACCGCTCCGCGGTCAAAAGACCGCGGCGGTCATTCTGGCTTTCCCACTGGGCTGGCGGGCGACCGCCGAAAGTCCGCCCGCCAGCCCAGCGGGAAACACCCTTCCCACGAGGACGCCGGCTCAGAATTGAGCCGGCGGTGTGGGAAGGTGCGACGGGTGCAGTTGCACCCGTCGCGAATTTCAGTGTCTGCTAGGCAGACACTGAAATTCTTTTTGGGGCCCTCTTACGGGGGCCCCTGCAGTGCCCATGCCATTGGCATGGGCACTGCAGGGGCCCCCAGGGGCCCCGCGGCACCCCCTACCGCCATCCTGTTCCCGCCGGGAGAACCGCCAGGAACTGGATGGCGGTAGGGGGTGTCAGAATCCCCATGGCGGCGGAGCGCACTCCGCCGCCATGGAGGATTCTCAAGGGCAGCGGAAAGTCGGCGGGACACCGCCGACTTTCCGTTTCTGGCCGCGGCTGAACCGCCGCGGTCAGAATGCCCAGCGGTGCACCGCCAGCCTGTTGGCGGTGCTACCGCCGACCTCCGCCATGGCGGTAATTACCGCCAGGGTCAGAATGACCCCCACAGTTGATTGACGTGTCCTGGGTGCGGAGGTATGGGCCTGCTGGGTGGGTGCTGTGCTGGTGTTACCAGAGGGTGGAAGGTCAGTGTTGGGCTGTGCCTGTGCAAGGGGAACTGACTGTCCCAAGGCCCACGATGGTCCAGGCTGGTCATCTGGATCCAGTTGGCCAGAGCTGCTGTCGTCACTGTGGGCCTTTTCTGTGGGTGGAGTGGAGATGTCTGGACCCTCCTGTCTGGTGACGTTACGTATTGGTCCTGCAGGGTATAAGAGCATGATTATTGCATGTGTGTGTGTCATGGTGTGCAATGGGTGGGTGTGCGTGTACCCCAGTGCAAGCATTCCTGTGTGGGGGCTTGTGTGATGATGGTTGGGGGGGTGTTCTGGGTATGTGCAGTGGGCATGCTTTAGTGAGGGGTGTCCATGCTTTGTTGTGTCATGCAGGGCTTGGTGTTGGGATGTGTGGTTTGTGTTATTAGTACATTAGTGAGGAGTTGGAGTGATAGGGGAGGGGGTGAGGGTGGGGGTGTGTGATAGCATGCGGGTAGGGTGAGGGGTTGAATAGTTAAGATTTGACTTACCAGTGTCCATTCCTCCACCAACTCCTCCGAGGCCCTCTGGATGCATGATGGTCAAGACCTGCTCCTCCCATGTTGTTAGTTGTGGGGGAGGAGGTGGGGGTCCGCCGCCAGTCCGCTGAATCGCAATGTTGTGACCATCGCAAATTAACAGAAAGGGTGCACAATACAGAAACGGCATTAAAAACCGTCCAACTAGAAGTGGCAGACATCAGAGCCAAAATCCAACAAATGGAAACGGATATAGCTCAACTGCAACACAGGGCTGAAGACGCTGGTGGTCTCTCAAGACGTAATAACATCAGATTTCCAGGCATCCCAGAACGTATTGAGTCCCCAAAAGCAGAGGAATTCATAGAGAGTTGGTTGAAAAACACACTGAACGAGCAGGACCCCGCCAATGCTCCAGTGATGGAGAGAGCCCACAGAATCCCGGGCAGACCCCTCAGCCCGGAGCGCCACCTCGCACTCTGATAGCGCGGTTCCTAAACTATAGAGAAAGAGAATCGGTCCTTCAACACTTTAGAACCTCAAACCCAATCAGTCTGGAAAATAGCAAGGTAAAGGCTTACCCAGACTACACGATGGAAGTACAGCGCAAAAGAGTCGCATATGTTAAGATCAAACAATTACTGCATGAACACAATATCACCTACTCACTCATGTTCCCAGCACGCCTGCGCATAGTCATGGATGAAAAAACTCTTATGTTTTACACACCTGAAGAAGCATGGACATGGATCCATGCCAAAGGATTGGTAGACCCAGCCAAGGAAGATGCAGCGAACGAAGAATGGAAGTCTAAAGCAACGTCGCGCCCAACAAAATCACAAATGGCAGCAGACCAAGCACAAATCCTAAAGGAAACCAGCTCATTCATCCGATCATTATTAGACAACAGGAGTGAAACAGATACTAATGACACAACCTCACATGGAGGGGACTCCAGCCCATCCCCCTCCCCGTTGCTGGCTGGCCCTGACCTCACTCTGCGCTCGGCGGACGAACTCTAGGAGCCCGTAATGGACGACCGCGGCACCCCCCCCACCGGGTGCTGCGGAAACCGGAGCGGGACCTTCCCCTTCCCCTTCCTCAGTAGTTACATGTCAAGGATTGTGGCGGCCATCGGAAGGGAGTCAGCTGACAGCCGCTTTGGAAGCATTAACTGTCTCCTACTATATAACACGGCCACACACAGGATCACACAGGGAATTAATCATCCTGGAGGTGGGCCAACTAAGGGCCCGACCTCAATCAAGCCACGTCCCCCACTACCTGAACGGTACCCGAATGGAAGAAAATAAGTTACTTACCTGTAACTGTAGTTCTCCAGTATTGGAATCTTTCATAGATTCACATGCTTGAATTATTCCCCGTCGTCGAGATGGGAGTCCCCGGTATAATTTACACAAGTAGTGTCAAGATATAATAACAAAGAAAAAAGGCCCTAGGCCTCTTCAATTTAACAGTCTATCAGAGTCATTTTGTGAAAAGGACCAAACTTGAGCATCCACCAATCAGGCGACAGCACCCTCTAGAATCCTCCTGAGAGAAGCTCCAGCACCTCACATTTTCCAAGCACAAGTGCGTACAATATAGGAAAAAAGAGAGAGAGAGAGAGAGAGAGAGAGAGAGAGAGAGAGAGAGAGGTGAAGTGAGCTTCTCCCGGGAGGCGGGTGGGTCGCATGTGAATCTATGAAAGATTCCAATACTGGAGAACTACAGTTACAGGTAAGTAACTTATTTTCTTACTCCAGTATTGGAACTTTCCTAGATTCACATGCTTGAATCAGAGTAGAGAGCAGTAGCTATGCACATTGTAGTATAATAACATATTTGATCGAAAACACCTTGATACATGAAATCTCATTATATTCCTGTATATAAATCTATGTAACTATAAAGGTATACCTCTATATATATATAAATACATATATATATATAAATACATATATACATATATATATATATATATATATATATATATATATATATATATATATATATATATATATAAATAAATATATACACATATAGATATCCAGAATGACAAAGCAAAAAGTATCTCAAAACACGTATGTAATACGACTTATCTGTCTGTCAGAATGTTTTCTTACTCTTGTTTACTTTCCTTTTTTTTAACTGTGTAAGCGAATACAAGGGATATAAACAATGTGCATACCTGTTCTAGGATGGAGGGATGGAGAAGAGATGGCTCACCTTCACCTGAAGAGATTCCTGAGAACCGCTTGACCCACTGCAACCTCTCCCTGAGATAGAGATTCCAAGCAGTATGTAAGGAAATGCCTCCTTGGCATGGTTACCCCCTGACTTTTTGCCTTTGCTGATGCCAAGTTATGATTTGAAAGTCTGCTGAGGCCTGCTAACCAGGCCCCAGCACCAGTGTTCTTTCCCTAACCTGTACCTTTATTTCCACAATTGGCACACCCTGGCATCCAGGTAAGTCCCTTGTAACTGGTACCTCTGGTACCAAGGGCCCTGATGCCAGGGAAGGTCTCTAAGGGCTGCAGCATGTCTTATGCCACCCTGGGGACCCCTCACTCAGCACAGACACACTGTTTGCCAGCTTGTGTGTGCTAGTGGGGATAAAACAACTAAGCCGACATGGCACTCAACTCAGGGTGCCATGCCAACCTCACACTGCCTATAAGTATAGATAAGTCACCCCTCTAGCAGGCCTCACAGCCCTAAGGCAGGGTGCACTATACCATAGATGAGGGCATAAGTACATGAGCACTATGCCCCTACAGTGTCTAAGCAAAACCTTAGACATTGTAAGTGCAGGGTAGCCATAAGAGTATATGGTCTGGGGGTCTGTCATGCACAAACTCCACAGCACCATAACGGCTACACTGAAAACTGTGAAGTTTGGTATCAAACTTCTCACCACAATAAATGCACACTGATGCCAGTGTACATTTTATTGTAACATACACCCCGGAGGGCACCTTAGAGGTGCCCCATGAAACCTTAACCGACTATCCGTGTAGGCTGACTAGTTTTAGCAGCCTGCCACACACCAGACATGTTGCTGGCCACATGGGGAGAGTGCCTTTGTCACTCTGTGGTTAGTAACAAAGCCTGTACTGGGTGGAGGTGCTTCTCACCTCCCCCTGCAGGAACTGTAACACCTGGCGGTGAGCCTCCAAGGCTCACCCCCTTTGTTACAGCAACCCAGGGCACTCCAGCTAGTGGAGTTGCCCGCCCCCTCCGGCCACGGCCCCACTTTTGGCGGCAAGGCCGGAGGAGATAATGAGAAAAACAAGGAGTCGTCACTGGCCAGTCAGGACAGCCCCTAAGGTGCCCTGAGCTGAGGTGAGTCTGTCTTTTAGAAATCCTCCAGCTTGCAGATGGAGGATTCCCCCAATAGGGATAGGAACGTGCCCCCTCCCCTCAGGGAGGAGGCACAAAGAGGGTGTAGCCACCCTCAGGGCTAGTAGCCATTGGCTACTAACCCCCCAGACCTAAACACACCCCTAAATTCTGTATTTAGGGGCTCCCCAGAACCTAGGAACTCAGATTCCTGCAACCTAAGAAGAAGAGGACTGCTGAACTGAAAACCTGCAGAGAAGACGGAGACACCAACTGCTTTGGCCCCAGCTCTACAGGCCTGTCTCCCCACTTCTAAAGACACTGCTCCAGCGACATGTTCCACAGGGACCAGCGACCTCTGAAGCCTCAGAGGACTGCCCTGCATCTAGAAGGACCAAGAACTCCTGAGGACAGCGGCTCTGTTCCACAAATACTGCAACTTTGCAACAAAGAAGCAACTTTGAAACAACACACGTTTCCCGCCGGAAGTGTGAGACTTTGCACTCTGCACCCGACGCCCCCGGCTCGACTTGAGGAGAACAAACACCACAGGGTGGACTTCCCGGCGACTACGAGACCGTGAGTAGCCAGAGTTGACCCCCCTGACCCCCCACAGCGACGCCTGCAGAGGGAATCCTGAGGCTCCCCCTGACCACGACTGCCTGCTTCAAAGACCCGACACCCGGTAAAGGCACTGCATCCGCAGCCCCCAGGACCTGAAGGATCCGACCACCAGTGCAGGAGCGACCCCCAGGTGGCCCTCTCCCTTGCCCAGGTGGTGGCTACCCCGAGGAGCCCCCCCCCCTTGCCTGCATCGCTGAAGAGACCCATTGGTCTCCCATTGAATCCTATTGCGAACCCAACGCTTGTTTGCACACTGCAGCCGGCCGCCCCCCTGCCGCTGAGGGTGTACTTTTTGTGTGGACTTGTGTCCCCCCCGGTGCCCTACAAAACCCCCCTGGTCTACCCTCTGAAGACGCGGGTACTTACATGCTGGCAGACTGGAACCGGGGCACCCCCTTCTCCATTGAAGCCTATGCGTTTTGGGCACCACTTTGACCTCTGCACCTGACCGGCCCTGAGCTGCTGGTGTGGTAACTTTGGGGTTGCTCTGAACCCCCAACGGTGGGCTACCTTGGACCCAAACTTGAACCCCGTAGGTCGTTTACTTACCTGCAAAAACTAACAAACACTTACCTCCCCCAGGAACTGTTGAAAATTGCACGGTCTAGTTTTAAAATAGCTATATGTCAAACTGTATATGCTATTTTGCTAATTCAAAGTTCCTAAAGTTCCTAAGTGAAATACCTTTCATTTAAAGTATTGTTTGTAAATCTTGAACCTGTGGTTCTTAAAATAAACTAAGAAAAGATATTTTTCTATACAAAAACCCATTGGCCTGGAATTGTCTCTGAGTGTGTGTTCCTCATTTATTGCCTGTGTATGTACAACAAATACTTAACACTACTCCTCTGATAAGCCTACTGCTCGACCACACTACCACAAAATAGAGCATTAGAATTATCTCTTTTTGCCACTAACTTACCTCTAAGGGGAACCCTTGGACTCTGTGCATACTATTCCTTACTTTGAAATAGTGCATACAGAGCCAACTTCCTACAGTAGTGTTTTGTGAATGTATGGCAGCTCTTCCATGTTGCTGCCCTACAAATGTCTTGTAGTGAAACTCTGTCGAACAGCGCAGCTGACGATGAGACTGCCCTTGTGGAGCGAGCATGTACAGGTGAGTACAGAGGTCTGCCCACTGCTTGATGGCGAAGTGAATGGCTGAGGCGATCCATCTGGAAATACTCTGCTTGGAGAGTGGATGTCCTTTCCTAGGAGCACTGTATGCTACGAACAGCTGATTAGAGCGTCGAAAATATTTAGTCCTGTCCAAATAGCATTGAACACATCTTTTAATGTCTAAGGAGTGTAATGCCCTCTCAGTCGGAGTGGATGGATGAGGAAAAAAGGATTTGAAGACTAAAGGTTCATTGATGTGAAAGTCTGAAGGAACCTTTGGAATAAAATGCGGGTTAGTGCTCATTAGCAGTCTGTCATGTTTAAGCTGTAGGAAAGGATCTTGAATGGAGAGAGCTTGCACCTCGCTGACTCACCTAGCTGATGTAAGAGCTACCAATAAAGCAACCTTCCATGAAAGAAACTTGAGAGAAGCACGATGGATCGGATCAAACGGATGCTTCATCAGTTGTGCTAAGACGATATTTAGGCTCCAAGAAGGAGGTGGTGGCCTGAAAGGAGGGAAAACTCTGAAAAGCCCCTTCAAGAACCTCTTAATCAGACGAGAGGAGTAGAGTGAGGGTGTAGCATCCGAACGTCTGTATGCAGCTATCGCTGCTAGGTGAACTTTAATGGAAGAATATGCCAGGCCAGCTTGAGCTAGCTGCCATAGGTATGGTAATATTTCCTCTGGTGGTGAGACTAACAGGTCAATCTGTTGTTGATGACACCAGACACAGAATCGTCTCCATTTACAATAATAAGTTTTATTGGTGCTATCCGCTCTGGCTTTTGACAGAATATCCCTATATTCCTGTGGGATATTCAAATGTGCGAACTCCCTGTGGTCAGGAGCCATACTGATAAACGCATTGACTTCGGATCTGGGTGCCAAACTTGGCCATTGTTCATTGTCAATATTTGAGAAAACGGCTCCAGCGGAATGTGAGGCATGATTGACAGAAGAAGAAGTTCCGCGAACCAATGCCGACGCGGCCAGTACGGAGCCATCAATATCTGAGTGCACAGCTCTGCTTTTATCTTCATGAGGACCCGTGGGATCAACGGAATTGGAGGAAAGGCGTAAGCAAAGATGTCTGACCAGACTATCGAAAACGCATTCCCCCAAGATCCCTTCTGGTGATGCCAACTTGCGAAGAACTGGCATTTGGCGTTGTGCTTGCTTGCAAACAGGTCTACTGTTGGTGTTCCCCACTGGGAAAAAATGTGGTTCACTATTGACTGGTCTAGCTCTCACTCATGGCAGCTCGAATTCTGCCTGCTGAGTGCATCTGCTGTCTTGTTGTCTATTCCCGGCACATGTACCGCTGATAATGTGATGCCTTGCTGCGAGGCCCAATTCCAGATTGTCTGGGTTTCTCTGGAGAGAGTGAGAGATCTTGTGCCTCCTTGTTTGTTGAGGTAATGCATTGTGGTGGTGGTGTCCGTCCTTATTACCACTCTTGATCCTGATATCTTGGGAAGAAACGCCTGTAAGGCCAGGTGCACTGCTCTGAGTTCCAGCCAACTGATATGCATTGATGCCAGATGCGGTGGCCATTTGCCACTTATTTGCAGATCCTGTAGCACAGCCCCCCAGCCTTCCAGGGATGCATCCGTCGTTATGGTCCACGGAGCTGGCTGCTGTAGAACCGAAAGGCCGATTGATAGATGATGCCTTAGAGACCACCATCTCAGGGCCCTGAGTATTGTTGGAGTTATGAGTATCTGATCCTCGAAAGTGCCTGATACTTGGAGCCATTGACAATTCAGTTGCTCCTGTAAGGGGCGCATCTTTAAACAGCATAGAGGAACTAGAGGTGTGCATGAAGACATCATGCCCAATAGAGACTTGAACAGACAGACAGTAACCTTGCTTCTTTTCTGTATGAAACTTGCTAGAGTCGGTAAACTTTGTTGCCTCTCTAAAGTGGGACATGCAATGTTGGATTGTGTGTCCAGTTTTGCCCCTAGAAAGGTAATGTTTCGTGCTGGTAGAGGTTTGGATTTCTCCCAGTTGATGGTGAGTCCGAGGTTGGTTAGTAAGGAAACGCTCTTTTTGTTGATCTATGCGCTCCTGCGTAGGTCTTTGCCTTTATCAGCCAATCGTCTAAGTATGGAAAAATTTGGTGTTTTCTCCTTTTGAGAAAGGCTGCGATTGGTGCTAGACATTTGGTAAATATTCTGGGAGCTGATTTCAGTCCGAAAGGAAGGACACGGAATTGAAAATGGCTGCCGGCTACGGTGAATCTCAGGTATTTTCTCTGGGCCGGGTGGATGTGTATGTGGAAGTATGCGTCTTTCAGGTCTAGAGTAGACATGAAATCTCCCTGGTTGAGGCGCAGGAGGACGTGTTGTAGGCTGATCATACGGAACGATTGCTTTTTTAAGTAGGCATTTAGCTCCCTTAAATCGAGGATCGGCCTCCAATCCTTCCACTTTTTCCGAATGAGGAAGAACCTGGAATAAAATCCTGTTCCCCGCTGGGCTCGAGGTACCTTCTCTATAGCTCCTTTGAGAAGCATTTTTTCGATCTCATTTTTGAGTTGTTGAGGGTATCTTGAAGGAGTCCTGCGGGGGGTTGGAGGGAGGTAGTTGGGCAAAATCTAAAGTATGGCCCGTTCCACTAATTGTAGGACCCACTTGTCTGAAGTGATGGCTTGCCATTGTTCGAGGAATACTGATATCCTCCCGCCCAGAATGAAAGGAGGAGAGTTGGACGTAGCCTGAGCCTCGGATGCATCAGGTTATACGAGTCGAATCTTTGGCCGGGCGGGTTGAGCGTCCATGACCTCCAGGTCTACCATAGGTTGGTTGCGGCGGCTGTCTCTCTGAGTAGTATTGGCGATATTGTTGGGAAGAGGAAGGATAGGTGGAATATCTGTGTTGTTGATATCCTCCTCTGTATGAGGGTTGGCCACGCCCTCTAGGTCGAAAGGAAGACTTTCGATATTGCAGGGTCCCTAGTGGCCTTGCTGTGTCTGTGTCCGATTTGATGGATTGTAAGACGTCATCAATGTGCTTTCCAAACAACGCCTGGCCATCAAAAGGTAAGTCCAAGATTTTATTTTGCACCTCTGGACGGAAAGAGGTAGCTTTAAGCCAACCATGCCTCCTAAGCACCGCTGCACCGGCGAGGTGTCGAAAAGCAGTGGTTGCAATGTCCATTGCAAAGTCGATAAGTTCTGCGGACGTGCGCTGACCCTCCTGCACAGTTTTGTTTGCCTCTGATCTTGTATCTTCTGGCAACTGGGCAATATAAGGTGCCATGTCCGCCCAAAGTTGCCTATCAAACCTAGCCAATATAGCCAAAGAGTTGGCAGCTTTTACCACTAGGCTAGCCATAGAGGAAAACCTTTTACCTATATTATACAGCCGTCTACCCTCTTTGTCTGGGGGTGCGGAAATGGGGGCAGAAGGGTTCTTAGATCTTCTTTGTGCTGCCTGAGCTACCACCGAATCCGGAGGAGGGTGTCCAGTTAGACATGTTGGTGCATCGTCCGGTGCCTTGTATTTCTTATCTAAACAAGGTAGTACTGCAGTAACTGTAGCCGGATTATGCATGACTTTAAGACCCTCTTTCCACAGGTAGTTAACCATTGGGATAGAGCGCATGCATTTCTGAAAAGGTTCCTTAAAGTCGTAAAGGAAACAGTTGTTTTGCTTGGCTGGCATTAGTAAAGCAAAACGCTTGGCAGCTCTCTCGAGAAGATTGTGAAACCCTCCTATGTCTTCTGGTGGGGATTCCACCTTAGATTGAGAAGGAGAAGAAGGAGCAGGGATGATGTATTTGTCCCACTCGGAGTGAGTGTCCATGAGCTCCCCTTCTTCCTGATCTCCCTCTGAGATGTCTGTATCCTGAGGAAGTGTCATATCAGGAGTAGCCACATTCGTGAGAGGTAAGGAAGTTGGCCTCTGATGTTGAGTGGTAACCCCAGAGACGGGCGATGGGGGAGGTTGTTCTCCTTGAGGGGGAAACCGCCTGCTGTAGTCAGCCAACATCGCTCTGAGGTCAGTCAATAGGGAGGATGGAATATATGCTCCCTGTTGGTATTGCTGTTGTTCTGCATAAAATTGGGGGTCATAGGCTTCCTCATACTCCTCCTCTTCCTGATACTTTACGTTTGTAAGGAAATGTCTCCTTGGCATGGTTACCCCCTGACTTTTTGCCTTTGCTGATGCTAAGTTATGATTTGAAAGTGTGCTGAGGCCTGCTAATCAGGCCCCAACACCAGTGTTCTTTCCCTAACCTGTACTTTTGTTTCCACAATTGGTACACCCTGGCATCCAGGTAAGTTCTTTGTAACTGGTACCCCTGGTACCAAGGGCCCTGATGCCAGGGAAGGTCTCTAAGGGCTGCAGCATGTCTTATGCCACCCTGGGGACTCCTCACTCAGCACAGACACACTGCTTGCCAGCTTGTGTGTGCTAGTGGGGATAAAAAGACTAAGTCGACATGGCACTCCCCTCAGGGTGCCATGCCAATCTCACACTACCTATAGGTATAGATAAGTCACCCCTCTAGCAGGCCTTACAGCCCTAAGGCAGGGTGCACTATACCATAGGAGAGGGCATAAGTGCATGAGCAATATGCCCCTACAGTGTCTAAGCAAAACCTTAGACATTGTAAGTGCAGGGTAGCCATAAGAGTATATGGTCTGGGAGTCTGTCATGCACAAACTCCACAGCACCATAATGGCTACACTGAAAACTGTGAACTTCTCAGCACAATTAATGCACACTGATGCCAGTGTACATTTTATTGTAACATACACCCCAGAGGGCACCTTAGAGGTGCCCCCTGAAACCTTAACCGACTACCTGTGTAGGCTGACTGGTTTTAGCAGCCTGCCACACACCAGACATGTTGCTAGCCACATGGGGAGAGTGCCTTTGTCACTCTGTGGCTAGTAACAAAGTATGTACTGGGTGGAGGTGCATCTCACCTCCCCCTGCAGGAACTGTAACACCTGGCGGTGAGCCTCGAAAGGCTCACCCCCTTTGTTACAGCACCCCAGGGCACTCCAGATAGTGGAGTTTCCCACCCCCTCCGGCCACGGCCCCACTTTTGGCGGCAAGGCCGGAGGAGATAATGAGAAAAACAAGGAGGAGTCACTGACCAGTCAGGACAGCCCCTAAGGTGTCCTGAGCTGAGGTGACTCTGACTTTTAGAAATCCTCCATCTTGCAGATGGAGGATTCCCCAAATAGGCATAGGAATGTGCCCCCCTCCCCTCAGGGAGGAGGCACAAAGAGGGTGTAGCCACCCTCAGGGCTAGTAGCCATTGGCTACTAACCCCCCAGACCCAAACACACCCCTAAATTCTGTATTTAGGGGCTCCCCAGAACCTAGGAACTTCCTGCAACCTAAGAAGAAGAGGACTGCTGAACTGAAAACCTGCAGAGAAGACGGAGACACCAACTGCTTTGGCCCCAGCTCTACCTGCCTGTCTCCCCACTTCTAAGACACTGCTCCAGCGACGCGTTCCACAGGGACCAGCGACCTCTGAAGCCTCAGAGGGCTGCCCTGCATCTAGAAGGACCAAGAACTCCTGAGGACAGCGGCTCTGTTCCACAAATACTGCAACTTTGCAACAAAGAAGCAACTTTGAAACAACACACGTTTCCCGCAGGAAGTGTGAGACTTTGCACTCTGCACCCGACGCCCCCGGCTCGACTTGAGGAGAACAAACACCACAGGGAGGACTTCCCGGCGACTACGAGACCGTGAGTAGCCAGAGTTGACCCCCCTGACCCCCCACAGCGATGCCTGCAGAGGGAATCCCGAGGCTCCCCTTGACCACGACTGCCTGCTTCAAAGACCCGACACCCGGTAAAGGCACTGCATCCGCAGCCCCCAGGACCTGAAGGATCCGACCTGCAGTGCAGGAGCGACCCCCAGGTGGCCCTCTCCCTTGCCCAGGTGGTGGCTACCCCGAGGAGCCCCCCCCTTGCCTGCCTGCATCGCTGAAGAGACCCCTTGGTCTCCCATTGAATCCTATTGCGAACCCGACGCTTGTTTGCACACTGCACTCGGCCGCCCCCGTGCCGCTGAGGGTGTACTTTTTGTGTGGACTTGTGTCCCCCCGGTGCCCTACAAAACCCCCCTCGTCTGCCCTCTGAAGACGCGGGTACTTACATGCTGGCAGACTGGAACCGGGGCACCCCCTTCTCCATTGAAGCCTATGCGTTTTGGGCACCACTTTGACCTCTGCACCTGACCGGCCCTGAGCTGCTGGTGTGGTAACTTTGGGGTAGCTCTGAACCCCCAACGGTGGGCTACCTTGGACCCAAACTTGAACCCCGTAGGTGGTTTACTTACCTGCAAAAACTACAAACACTTACCTCCCCCAGGAACTGTTGAAAATTGCACTGTCTAGTTTTAAAATAGCTATATGTCATTTATGTGAAAACTGTATATGCTATTTTGCTAATTCAAAGTTCCTAAAGTTCCTAAGTGAAATACCTTTCATTTAAAGTATTGTTTGTAAATCTTGAACCTGTGGTTCTTAAAATAAACTAAGAAAAGATATTTTTCTATACAAAAACCCATTGGCCTGGAATTGTCTCTGAGTGTGTGTTCCTCATTTATTGCCTGTGTATGTGCAACAAATACTTCTGATAAGCCTACTGCTCGACCACACTACCACAAAATAGAGCATTAGAATTATCTCTTTTTGCCACTATCTTACCTCTAAGGGGAACCCTTGGACTCTGTGCATACTATTCCTTACTTTGAAATAGTGCATACAGAGCCAACTTCCTACAGTAGTGTTTTGTGAATGTATGGCAGCTCTTCCATGTTGCTGCCCTACAAATGTCTTGTAGTGAAACTCTGGCGAACAGCGCCGCTGACGATGAGACTGCCCTCGTGGAGCGAGCATGTACAGGTGAGTGCAGAGGTCTGCCCGCTGCTTGATGGCGAAGTGAATGGCTGAGGCGATCCATCTGGAAATACTCTGCTTGGAGAGTGGATGTCCTTTCCTAGGAGCACTGTATGCTACGAACAGCTGATTAGAGCGTCGAAAATATTTAGTCCTGTCCAAATAGAATTGAACACATCTTTTAATGTCTAAGGAGTGTAATGCCCTCTCAGCCGGAGTGGATGGATGAGGAAAAAAGGATATTGAAGACTAAAGGTTCATTGATGTGAAAGTCTGAAGGAACCTTTGGAATAAAATGCGGGTTAGTGCTCATTAGCAGTCTGTCATGTTTAAGCTGCAGGAAAGGATCTTGAATGGAGAGAGCTTGCACCTCGCTGACTCGCCTAGCTGATGTGAGAGCTACCAATAAAGCAACCTTCCATGAAAGAAACTTGAGAGAAGCACGATGGATCGGATCAAACGGATGCTTCATCAGTTGTGCTAAGACGATATTTAGGCTCCAAGAAGGAGGTGGTGGCCTGAAAGGAGGGAAAACTCTGAAAAGCCCCTTCAAGAACCTCTTAATCAGACGAGAGGAGTAGAGTGAGGGTGTAGCATCCGAACATCTGTATGCAGCTATCGCTGCTAGGTGAACTTTAATGGAAGAATGTGCCAGGCCAGCTTGAGCTAGCTGCCATAGGTACGGTAATATTTCCTCTGGTGGTAAGACTTACAGGTCAATCTGTCGTTGATGACACCAGGCACAGAATCGTCTCCATTTACAATAATAAGTTTTATTGGTGCTATCCGCTCTGGCTTTTGACAGAATATCCCTATATTCCTGTGGGATATTCAAATGTGCGAACTCCCTGTGGTCAGGAGCCATGCTGATAAACGCATCGACTTCGGATCTGGGTGCCAAACTTGGCCATTGTTCATTGTCAATATTTGAGAAAACGGCTCCAGCGGAATGTGAGGCATGATTGACAGAAGAAGAAGTTCCGCGAACCAATGCCAACGCGGCCAGTACGGAGCCATCAATATCTGAGTGCACAGCTCTGCTTTTATCTTCATGAGGACCCGTGGGATCAACGGAATTGGAGGAAAGGCGTAAGCAAAGATGTCTGACCAGACTATCGAAAACGCATTCCCCCAAGATCCCTTCTGGTGATGCCAACTTGCGAAGAACTGGCATTTGGCGTTGTGCTTGCTTGCAAACAGGTCTACTGTTGGTGTTCCCCACTGGGAAAAAATGTGGTTCACTATTGACTGGTCTAGCTCTCACTCGTGGCAGCTCGACTTCTGCCTGCTGAGTGCATCTGCTGTCTTGTTGTCTATTCCCGGCACATGTACCGCTGATAATGTGATGCCTTGCTGCGAGGCCCAATTCCAGATTGTCTGGGTTTCTCTGGAGAGAGTGAGAGATCTTGTGCCTCCTTGTTTGTTGAGGTAATGCATCGTGGTGGTGGTGTCCGTCCTTATTACCACTCTCGATCCTGATATCTTGGGAAGAAACGCCTGTAAGGCCAGGTGCACTGCTCTGAGCTCCAGCCAACTGATATGCATTGATGCCAGATGCGGTGGCCATTTGCCACTTATTTGAGGATCCTGTAGCACAGCCCCCCAGCCTTCCAGGGATGCATCCGTCGTTATGGTCCACAGAGCTGGCTGCTGTAGAAACGAAAGGCCGATTGATAGATGATGCCTTAGAGACCACCATCTCAGGGCCCTGAGTATTGTTGGAGTTATGAGTATCTGATCCTCGAAAGTGCCTGACACTTGGAGCCATTGACAATTCAGTTGCTCCTGTAAGGGGCGCATCTTTAAACAGCATAGAGGAACTAGAGGTGTGCATGAAGACATCATGCCCAATAGAGACTTGAACAGACAGACAGTAACCTTGCTTCTTTTCTGTATGAAACTTGCTAGAGTCGGTAAACTTTGTTGCCTCTCTAAAGTGGGACATGCAATGGTGGATTGTGTGTCCAGTTTTGCCCCTAGAAAGGTAATGTTTCGTGCTGGTAGAGGTTTGGATTTCTCCCAGTTGATGGTGAGTCCGAGGTTGGTTAGTAAGGAAACGCACTTTTTTGTTGATCTATGCGCTCCTGCGTAGGTCTTTGCCTTTATCAGCCAATCGTCTAAGTATGGAAACATTTGGTGTTTTCTCCTTCTGAGAAAGGCTGCGATTGGTGCTAGACATTTGGTAAATATTCTGGGAGCTGATTTCAGTCCGAAAGGAAGGACACGGAATTGAAAATGGCTGCCGGCTACGGTGAATCTCAGGTATTTTCTCTGGGCCGGGTGGATGGGTATGTGGAAGTAGGTCTAAAGTAGACATGAAATCTCCCTGGTTGAGACGCAGGAGGACGTCTTGTAGGCTGATCATACGGAACGATTGCTTTTTTAAGTAGGCATTTAGCTCCCTTAAATCGAGGATCAGCCTCCAATCCTTCCACTTTTTCCGAATGAGGAAGAACCTGGAATAAAATCTTGTTCCCCGCTGGGCTCGAGGTACCTTCTCTATAGCTCCTTTGAGAAGCATTTTTTCGATCTCATTTTTGAGTTGTTGAGGGTATCTTGAAGGAGTGCTGCGGGGGGGGGGGTTGGAGGGAGGTAGTTGGGCAAAATCTAAAGTATGGCCCCGTTCCACTAATTGTAGGACCCACTTGTCTGAAGTGATGGCTTGCCATTGTTCGAGGAATAGTGATATCCTCCCGCCCAGAATGAAAGGAGGAGAGTTGGACGTAGCCTGAGCCTCGGATGCATCAGGTTATACGAGTCGAATCTTTGGCCGGGCGGGTTGAGCGTCCATGACCTCCAGGTCTACCATAGGTTGGTTGCGGCGGCTGTCTCTCTGAGTAGTATTGGCGATATTGTTGGGAAGAGGAAGGATAGGTGGAATATCTGTGTTGTTGATATCCTCCTCTGTATGAGGGTTGGCCACGCCCTCTAGGTCGAAAGGAAGACTTTTGATATTGCAGGGTCCCTAGTGGCCTTGCTGTGTCTGTGTCCGATTTGATGGATTGTAAGACGTCATCAATGTGCTTTCCAAACAACGCCTGGCCATCAAAAGGTAAGTCCAAGATTTTATTTTGCACCTCTGGACGGAAAGAGGTAGCTTTAAGCCAACCTTGCCTCCTAAGCACCGCTACACCGGCGAGCTGTCAAAAAGCAGTGGTTGCAATGTCCATTGCAAAGTCGATAAGTTCTGCGGACGTGCGCTGACCCTCCTGCACAGTTTTGTTTGTCTCTGATCTTGTATCTTCTGGCAACTGGGCAATATAAGGTGCCATGTCCGCCCAAAGTTGCCTATCAAACCTAGCCAATATAGCCAAAGAGTTGGCAGCTTTTACCACTAGGCTAGCCATAGAGGAAAACCTTTTACCTATATTATACAGCCGTCTACCCTCTTTGTCTGGGGGTGGGAAAATGGGGGCAGAAGGGTTCTTAGATCTTCTTTGTGCTGCCTGAGCTACCACCGAATCCGGAGGAGGGTGTCCAGTTAGACATGTTGGTGCATTGTCCGGTGCCTTGTATTTCTTATCTAAACAAGGTAGTACTGCAGTAACTGTAGCCGGATTATGCATGACTTTAAGACCCTCTTCCCGCAGGTAGTTAACCATTGGGATAGAGCGCACGCATTTCTGAAAAGGTTCCTTAAAGTCGTAAAGGAAACAGTTGTTTTGCTTGGCTGGCATTAGTAAAGCAAAACGCTTGGCAGCTCTCTCGAGAAGATTGTGAAACGCTCCTATGTCTTCTGGTAGGGATTCCACCTTAGATTGAGAAGGAGAAGGAGGAGCAGGGATGATGTATTCGTCCCACTCGGAGTGAGTGTCCATGAGCTCCCCTTCTTCCTGATCTCCCTCTGAGATGTCTGTATCCTGAGGAAGTGTCATATCAGGAGTAGCCACATTCGTGAGAGGTAAGGAAGTTGGCCTCTGATGTTGAGTGGTAACCCCAGAGACGGGCGATGGGGGAGGTTGTTCTCCTTGAGGGGGAAACCGCCTGCTGTAGTCAGCCAACATCGCTCTGAGGTCGGTCAATAGGGAGGATGGAATATATGCTCCCTTTTGGTATTGCTGTTGTTCTGCATAAAATTGGGGGTCATAGGCTTCCTCATACTCCTCCTCTTCCTGATACTTTACGTTTGTAAGGAAATGTCTCCTTGGCATGGTTACCCCCTGACTTTTTGCCTTTGCTGATGCTAAGTTATGATTTGAAAGTGTGCTGAGGCCTGCTAATCAGGCCCCAACACAAGTGTTCTTTCCCTAACCTGTACTTTTGTTTCCACAATTGGTACACCCTGGCATCCAGGTAAGTCCCTTGTAACTGGTACCCCTGGTACCAAGGGCCCTGATGCCAGGGAAGGTCTCTAAGGGCTGCAGCATGTCTTATGCCACCCTGGGGACTCCTCACTCAGCACAGACACACTGCTTGCCAGCTTGTGTGTGCTAGTGGGGATACAAAGACTAAGTCGACATGGCACTCCCCTCAGGGTGCCATGCCAACCTCACACTGCCTATAGGTATAGATAAGTCACCCCTCTAGCAGGCCTTACAGCCCTAAGGCAGGGTGCACTATACCATAGGAGAGGGCATAAGTGCATGAGCACTATGCCCCTACAGTGTCTAAGCAAAACCTTAGACATTGTAAGTGCAGGGGAGCCATAAGAGTATATGGTCTGGGAGTCTGTCATGCACAAACTCCACAGCACCATAATGGCTACACTGAAAACTGTGAAGTTTGGTATCAAACTTCTCAGCACAATTAATGCACACTGATGCCAGTGTACATTTTATTGTAACATACACCCCAGAGGGCACCTTAGAGGTGCCCCCTGAAACCTTAACCGACTACCCGTGTAGCCTGCCACACACCAGACATGTTGCTGGCCACATGGGGAGAGTGCCTTTGTCACTCTGTGGCTAGTAACAAAGTATGTACTGGGTGGAGGTGCGTCTCACCTCCCCCTGCAGGAACTGTAACACCTGGCGGTGAGCCTCGAAAGGCTCACCCCCCTTGTTACAGCACCCCAGGGCACTCCAGCTAGTGGAGTTTCCCGCCCCCTCCGGCCACGGCCCCACTTTTGGCGGCAAGGCCGGAGGAGATAATGAGAAAAACAAGGAGGAGTCACTGACCAGTCAGGACAGCCCCTAAGGTGTCCTGAGCTGAGGTGACTCTGACTTTTAGAAATCCTCCATCTTGCAGATGGAGGATTCCCCCAATAGGGATAGGAATGTGCCCCCCTCCCCTCAGGGAGGAGGCACAAATCAAATCAAATCAAATCATTAACATTTATAAAGCGCGCTACTCACCCGTGCGGGTCTCAAGGCGCTAGGGGGGAAAGGGGGGGTTATCGCTGCTCGAACAGCCAAGTCTTTAGGAGTCTCCGGAAAGCGGAGTGGTCCTGGGTGGTCCTGAGGCTGGTGGGGAGGGAGTTCCAGGTCTTGGCCGCCAGGAAGGAGAAAGATCTCCCACCCGCCGTGGAGCGGCGGGTGCGAGGGACGGCAGCAAGTGCGAGGCCAGCGGAGCGGAGGGGGCGGGTGGGGACGTAGAAGCTGAGGCGTCTGTTGAGGTATTCCGGTCCCTTGTTGTGGAGGGCTTTGTGTGCGTGGGTGAGAAGACGGAAGGTGATCCTTTTGCTGACTGGGAGCCAATGCAGGTGTCTCAGGTGTGCGGAGATGTGGCTGTTGCGGGGTACGTCGAGGATGAGGCGGGCCGAGGCGTTTTGGATGCGTTGCAGGCGGTTCTGAAGTTTGGCTGTGGTCCCGGCGTAGAGGGTGTTGCCGTAGTCCAGGCGGCTCGTGACGAGGGCGTGGGTCACGGTTTTTCTGGTGTCGGCGGGGATCCAGCGGAAGATCTTACGGAGCATGCGGAGAGTGAGGAAGCAGGCGGAGGACACGGCGTTGACTTGCTTGGTCATGGTGAGAAGAGGGTCCAAGATGAAGCCGAGGTTGCGGGCGTGGTCTGCGGGGGTTGGTGCGGTGCCGAGGGCCGTGGGCCACCAGGAGTCGTCCCAGGCGGACGGGGTGTTGCCGAGGATGAGGACTTCCGTTTTTTCAGAGTTCAGCTTTAGGCGGCTGAGCCTCATCCAATCTGCGACGTCCTTCATACCCTCTTGTAGGTTGGTCTTGGCGCTGGCGGGGTCCTTGGTGAGGGAGAGTACAAGTTGGGTGTCGTCGGCGTAGGAGGTGATGATGATGTCGTGCTTGCGTACGATGTCGGCGAGGGGGCTCATGTAGACATTGAAGAGTGTCGGGCTGAGCGATGAGCCTTGAGGTACGCCGCAGATGATCTTGGTGGGTTCTGAGCGAAACGGAGGGAGGTAAACTCTTTGGGAGCGGTTAGCGAGGAAGGAGGCGATCCAGTCCAGGGCCTGGCCTTGGATCCCGGTGGAGCGTAGGCGGGTGATTAGGGTGCGGTGACAGACGGTGTCAAAGGCAGCCGAGAGGTCGAGGAGAATGAGGGCGACTGTTTCACCGTTGTCCATCAGGGTTCTGATGTCGTCTGTGACTGAGATGAGGGCGGTTTCCGTGCTGTGGTTGGTTCGGAATCCGGTTTGTGAAGGGTCGAGCAGGTTGTTGTCTTCCAGGAAGGTGGTCAGCTGTTTGTTGACGGTCTTTTCTATTACCTTGGCTGGGAAAGGTAGAAGAGAGATGGGGCGGAAGTTTTTCAGGTCGCTTGGGTCAGCCGTAGGTTTCTTTAGTAGGGCGTTGACTTCAGCGTGCTTCCAGCATTCGGGGAAGGTAGCAGAAGAAAAAGAAGAGTTGATGACGGTCTGGAGGTGCGGGGCGATGATGTCGTCGGCTTTGTTAAAGATGAAGTGCGGGCAGGGGTCCGAAGGGGCGCCGGAGTGGATAGAGTTCATGATGGATTTGGTTTCTTCCGTGTTGATGTGGGTCCAGTTGTTGAGGGTGATGTCCGGGGAAGCGGGTTCAGTGGAGTATGGTTGGGTCTGGTGTCCGAAGCTGTCGTGGAGGTCGCTGATCTTGCGATGGAAGAAAGTGGCGAGGGATTCGCACAAATCCTGTGAGGGCGTGACGGCGTTGGCGCTGGCGCTGGGGTTGGAGAACTCTTTGACGATGCTGAAGAGTTCTCTGCTGTTGTGGCTGTTTTTGTCTAGTCTGTCGGTGAAAAAGTTCCTTTTGGCAGTGCGGATCAGGTGGTGGTGTTCGCGTGTAGCGTTCTTGAGGGCGGTCATGTTGTCAGCGGTGTGGTCCTTGCGCCAGGCCTTCTCAAGGGCACGACAAGTTTTCTTTGATTCTTTGAGGGTGTCAGAGAACCAGAGAGGTTTTTTGGTGTTGGTCTGTCGATGCGTGCGTTTGAGGGGAGCAAGGTTGTCAGCGCAGTTGGAGATCCAGTTTGTGAGGTTGAGAGCTGCGTCGTTGGGGTCGGTGGTGAGGGTGGGTTGGTTGGCGGCGAGAGCGGAGAAGAGTTGCTCTTCAGGGATCTTGTTCCACTGTCGATGAGGGATGGGTTGAGTGCGGAGGTGGGAGGTCTCGCGTCGGAATGTGAAGTGGACGCAGCTGTGGTCGGTCCAGTGTAGGGCAGAGGTGTGGCTGAAGAAGACGTGTTTGCTGGCGGAGAAGATAGGGTCGAGCGTGTGTCCGGCGATGTGGGTGGCGGTGTTCACCAGTTGTTTGAGGCCGAGGTTGGCGAGGTTGTCGAGCAGGGTGGTGGTGTTGGGGTCGTTGTTTTGTTCCAGATGGAAGTTGAGGTCGCCTAGGAGGATGTAGTCCGGTGAGGCGAGGGCGTGCGGGGAGATGAAGTCGGCGATGGCGTCGCTGAAAGAGGCGCGAGGTCCGGGAGGACGGTAGACGAGGGATCCTCTGAGGGTGGTCCTTGGGTCGGTGCGAATCTGAAAATGCAGGTGTTCAGCGGCGAGGGGGGGGTCTTCGGTGGAGGTGGTGACGCTGATGGAGTCTTTGAAGATGATGGCGACACCTCCTCCTACTTGGTTGGTGCGGTCTTTTCTGGAGATCTTGTAGCCTTCGGGGATGGCGGGTAGCGATGTCTGGAGCAGAGGAGGCGTTCATCCATGTCTCCGTGATGAAGGCGACGTCCGGGGCTGTGGAGTCCAGGAGGTCCCAAAGTTCAACGGCGTGCTTGTGGACGGAACGAGCGTTGATCAGGATGCACTTGAGGTGGTTGATGGCGCGTGGGCTTGTGGTCGTGGTAGTTGCGTGGTGGAAGATGCGTTTGCAGGAGTTGCAGGCGAAGGGTCCATGGGTGCGTTTGGGGTGAGCTAGGAAGCAGGTTTTGGAGCGCCCTGGGTTGAGGGCGTGGAGGGTGGTGGGGTCGTAGCGGATCAGCGGGGCTTGGGGGAGCTGGGGACCAGGGGTCGTGGCGCTGGGCGCGGGCCAGGCGCGGACGGGCGCCATAAGAGGTAGGAGGGGGGGGGAGGGGTCAGCTGGGGGCGAATGGGAGCTGGGGGGCGGGGGCGTGCAGGAGGTCGCGGCGGGAAAGCGCGAGGGAGGGGGGGGGACAGGTAGAGTGAGAGGAGCTGGGGGAGGGGGTTTAGGGTGGAGGAGGGTGAGTGTTAGGAGGTTTGGAGATTAGGGAGAGAGATAGGAGTAGGGTTGTGAAGATAGGGGAGGGGGGGTTGTAGAGGTGGGTGAGGGAGAGAGGTAGAGTGAGAGGATAGGGAGATAGGTAGTAGAGGGGGTGGCGGGAGGGGGGGAGAGATAGAGAAATAGATAGAGAAAATAGATAGAGAAGTCGATAGATAGGGAAATAGATAGATAGACAGATAGGTAGGTAGGAGGAGGTGGAGAGTGGGGGAGTTAGATAGTGAGATAGGGAGCTAGAGAGATAGGAAGATAGGAGGAGTGAGGGAGGTAGATAGCGAACGGGTTAGCTAGGGGTGAGAGAGGGGGAGGCGAGTGAGGGAGGGGGATGAGGAAGGAGCAGGAGGGCAGGCTCGGGGGAAGAAGACGGAGGAGGTAGAAGAGCCGAAGACAGGAGAACAGAAGACAGAAGAACAGAAGACAGAAGAACAGAAGACCGGAAGAGCAGAAGACAGAAGAACAGAAGAACAGAAGAACAGAAGAACAGAAGAACAGAAGACAGAAGCACAGAAGATCGGAAGAGCAGAAGAACAGAGAAGAACAGAGAAGAACAGAGAAGAACACAGAAGAACCGAGAAGAAGAACACAGAAGCCCGAGAAGAACAGAGAAGAAGAACCCAGAAGACCGGAAGAACACAGAAGAACAGAAGGGAAGAACAGAAGAACAGAAGAGAAGAACAGAAGAACACAGAAGAAGATTGCAGAGGGGGAGCGAGGAAGAAGAGACAGAGAGGAGGAAAAGAAGCAGGAGCAGGAGAGAAGGTGAGTGGCGCGGGGCAGGGCGAGGGGCTGGGAGGAGGGGGGGTACTTACAGTTAGGTGGGTCTCAGGAACACAGGAACTCGGGAACTTGGAGGAGCTGCAGCGGCAGGGGGAGCGACCTACCCTTGGGTCAAGGGTCGCTACCACTGTCGCGCAGCGGCCGCCATAAGAGGTAGGAGGGGGGGGGGGTCAGCTGGGGGCGAATGGGAGCTGGGGGGCGGGGGCGTGCAGGAGGTCGCGGCGGGAAAGCGCGAGGGAGGGGGGGGGGACAGGTAGAGTGAGAGGAGCTGGGGGAGGGGGTTTAGGGTGGAGGAGGGTGAGTGTTAGGAGGTTTGGAGATTAGGGAGAGAGATAGGAGTAGGGTTGTGAAGATAGGGGAGGGGGGGTTGTAGAGGTGGGTGAGGGAGAGAGGTAGAGTGAGAGGATAGGGAGATAGGTAGTAGAGGGGGTGGCGGGAGGGGGGGAGAGATAGAGAAATAGATAGAGAAAATAGATAGAGAAGTCGATAGATAGGGAAATAGATAGATAGACAGATAGGTAGGTAGGAGGAGGTGGAGAGTGGGGGAGTTAGATAGTGAGATAGGGAGCTAGAGAGATAGGAAGATAGGAGGAGTGAGGGAGGTAGATAGCGAACGGGTTAGCTAGGGGTGAGAGAGGGGGAGGCGAGTGAGGGAGGGGGATGAGGAAGGAGCAGGAGGGCAGGCTCGGGGGAAGAAGACGGAGGAGGTAGAAGAGCCGAAGACAGGAGAACAGAAGACAGAAGAACAGAAGACAGAAGAACAGAAGACCGGAAGAGCAGAAGACAGAAGAACAGAAGAACAGAAGAACAGAAGACAGAAGCACAGAAGATCGGAAGAGCAGAAGAACAGAGAAGAACAGAGAAGAACAGAGAAGAACACAGAAGAACCGAGAAGAAGAACACAGAAGCACCGAGAAGAACAGAGAAGAAGAACACAGAAGACCGGAAGAACACAGAAGAACAGAAGGGAAGAACAGAAGAACAGAAGAGAAGAACAGAAGAACACAGAAGAAGATTGCAGAGGGGGAGCGAGGAGGAAGAGACAGAGAGGAGGAAAAGAAGCAGGAGCAGGAGAGAAGGTGAGTGGCGCGGGGCAGGGCGAGGGGCTGGGAGGAGGGGGGTACTTACAGTTAGGTGGGTCTCAGGAACACAGGAACTCGGGAACTTGGAGGAGCTGCAGCGGCAGGGGGAGCGACCTACCCTTGGGTCAAGGGTCGCTACCACTGTCGCGCAGCGGCCGCCATAAGAGGTAGGAGGGGGGGGGGAGGGGTCAGCTGGGGGCGAATGGGAGCTGGGGGGCGGGGGCGTGCAGGAGGTCGCGGCGGGAAAGCGCGAGGGAGGGGGGGGGACAGGTAGAGTGAGAGGAGCTGGGGGAGGGGGTTTAGGGTGGAGGAGGGTGAGTGTTAGGAGGTTTGGAGATTAGGGAGAGAGATAGGAGTAGGGTTGTGAAGATAGGGGAGGGGGTGTTGTAGAGGTGGGTGAGGGAGAGAGGTAGAGTGAGAGGATAGGGAGATAGGTAGTAGAGGGGGTGGCGGGAGGGGGGGAGAGATAGAGAAATAGATAGAGAAAATAGATAGAGAAGTCGATAGATAGGGAAATAGATAGATAGACAGATAGGTTGGTAGGAGGAGGTGGAGAGTGGGGGAGTTAGATAGTGAGATAGGGAGCTAGAGAGATAGGAAGATAGGAGGAGTGAGGGAGGTAGATAGCGAACGGGTTAGCTAGGGGTGAGAGAGGGGGAGGCGAGTGAGGGAGGGGGATGAGGAAGGAGCAGGAGGGCAGGCTCGGGGGAAGAAGACGGAGGAGGTAGAAGAGCCGAAGACAGGAGAACAGAAGACAGAAGAACAGAAGACAGAAGAACAGAAGACCGGAAGAGCAGAAGACAGAAGAACAGAAGAACAGAAGAACAGAAGAACAGAAGACAGAAGCACAGAAGATCGGAAGAGCAGAAGAACAGAGAAGAACAGAGAAGAACAGAGAAGAACACAGAAGAACCGAGAAGAAGAACACAGAAGCACCGAGAAGAACAGAGAAGAAGAACCCAGAAGACCGGAAGAACACAGAAGAACAGAAGGGAAGAACAGAAGAACAGAAGAGAAGAACAGAAGAACACAGAAGAAGATTGCAGAGGGGGAGCGAGGAGGAAGAGACAGAGAGGAGGAAAAGAAGCAGGAGCAGGAGAGAAGGTGAGTGGCGCGGGGCAGGGCGTGGGGCTGGGAGGAGGGGGGTACTTACAGTTAGGTGGGTCTCAGGAACACAGGAACTCGGGAACTTGGAGGAGCTGCAGCGGCAGGGGGAGCGACCTACCCTTGGGTCAAGGGTCGCTACCACTGTCGCGCAGCGGCCGCCATAAGAGGTAGGAGGGGGGGGGAGGGGTCAGCTGGGGGCGAATGGGAGCTGGGGGGCGGGGGCGTGCAGGAGGTCGCGGCGGGAAAGCGCAAGGGAGGGGGGGGGACAGGTAGAGTGAGAGGAGCTGGGGGAGGGGGTTTAGGGTGGAGGAGGGTGAGTGTTAGGAGGTTTGGAGATTAGGGAGAGAGATAGGAGTAGGGTTGTGAAGATAGGGGAGGGGGGGTTGTAGAGGTGGGTGAGGGAGAGAGGTAGAGTGAGAGGATAGGGAGATAGGTAGTAGAGGGGGTGGCGGGAGGGGGGGAGAGATAGAGAAATAGATAGAGAAAATAGATAGAGAAGTCGATAGATAGGGAAATAGATAGATAGACAGATAGGTAGGTAGGAGGAGGTGGAGAGTGGGGGAGTTAGATAGTGAGATAGGGAGCTAGAGAGATAGGAAGATAGGAGGAGTGAGGGAGGTAGATAGCGAACGGGTTAGCTAGGGGTGAGAGAGGGGGAGGCGAGTGAGGGAGGGGGATGAGGAAGGAGCAGGAGGGCAGGCTCGGGGGAAGAAGACGGAGGAGGTAGAAGAGCCGAAGACAGGAGAACAGAAGACAGAAGAACAGAAGACAGAAGAACAGAAGACCGGAAGAGCAGAAGACAGAAGAACAGAAGAACAGAAGAACAGAAGAACAGAAGACAGAAGCACAGAAGATCGGAAGAGCAGAAG
Organism: Pleurodeles waltl; assembly: GCF_031143425.1. Taxonomy (NCBI): domain Eukaryota; kingdom Metazoa; phylum Chordata; class Amphibia; order Caudata; family Salamandridae; genus Pleurodeles; species Pleurodeles waltl. The sequence goes on along the minus strand of NC_090446.1, from coordinate 1,504,808,641 downwards.
AACAGAGAAGAACAGAGAAGAACAGAGAAGAACACAGAAGAACACAGAAGAACACAGAAGAACAGAGAAGAAGAACACAGAAGCACCGAGAAGAACAGAGAAGAAGAACACAGAAGACCGGAAGAACACAGAAGAACAGAAGGGAAGAACAGAAGAACAGAAGAGAAGAACAGAAGAACACAGAAGAAGATTGCAGAGGGGGAGCGAGGAGGAAGAGACAGAGAGGAGGAAAAGAAGCAGGAGCAGGAGAGAAGGTGAGTGGCGCGGGGCAGGGCGAGGGGCTGGGAGGAGGGGGGTACTTACAGTTAGGTGGGTCTCAGGAACACAGGAACTCGGGAACTTGGAGGAGCTGCAGCGGCAGGGGGAGCGACCTACCCTTGGGTCAAGGGTCGCTACCACTGTCGCGCAGCGGCCGCCATAAGAGGTAGGAGGGGGGGGGAGGGGTCAGCTGGGGGCGAATGGGAGCTGGGGGGCGGGGGCGTGCAGGAGGTCGCGGCGGGAAAGCGCGAGGGAGGGGGGGACAGGTAGAGTGAGAGGAGCTGGGGGAGGGGGTTTAGGGTGGAGGAGGGTGAGTGTTAGGAGGTTTGGAGATTAGGGAGAGAGATAGGAGTAGGGTTGTGAAGATAGGGGAGGGGGGGTTGTAGAGGTGGGTGAGGGAGAGAGGTAGAGTGAGAGGATAGGGAGATAGGTAGTAGAGGGGGTGGCGGGAGGGGGGGAGAGATAGAGAAATAGATAGAGAAAATAGATAGAGAAGTCGATAGATAGGGAAATAGATAGATAGACAGATAGGTAGGTAGGAGGAGGTGGAGAGTGGGGGAGTTAGATAGTGAGATAGGGAGCTAGAGAGATAGGAAGATAGGAGGAGTGAGGGAGGTAGATAGCGAACGGGTTAGCTAGGGGTGAGAGAGGGGGAGGCGAGTGAGGGAGGGGGATGAGGAAGGAGCAGGAGGGCAGGCTCGGGGGAAGAAGACGGAGGAGGTAGAAGAGCCGAAGACAGGAGAACAGAAGACAGAAGAACAGAAGACAGAAGAACAGAAGACCGGAAGAGCAGAAGACAGAAGAACAGAAGAACAGAAGAACAGAAGAACAGAAGACAGAAGCACAGAAGATCGGAAGAGCAGAAGAACAGAGAAGAACAGAGAAGAACAGAGAAGAACACAGAAGAACCGAGAAGAAGTACACAGAAGCACCGAGAAGAACAGAGAAGAAGAACCCAGAAGACCGGAAGAACACAGAAGAACAGAAGGGAAGAACAGAAGAACAGAAGAGAAGAACAGAAGAACACAGAAGAAGATTGCAGAGGGGGAGCGAGGAGGAAGAGACAGAGAGACAAAGAGGGTGTAGCCACCCTCAGGGCTAGTAGCCATTAGCTACTAACCCCCCAGACCTAAACACACCCCTAAATTGAGTATTTAGGGGCTCCAAGAACACAGCAAGATAGATTCCTGCAACCTAAGACGAAGAAGGACTGCTGAGCTGAAAAACCTGCAGAGAAAATGGAGACACCAACTGCTTTGGCTCCAGCTCTACCGGCCTGTCTCCCCACTTCTAAAGACACTGCTCCAGCGATGCATTCCACAGGGTCCAGCGACCTCTGAAGCCTCAGAGGACTACCCTGCATCTAGAAGGACCAAGAACTGCCGAGGACAGCGGCTCTGTTCCACAAAGACTCCAACTTTGCAACAAAGAAGCAACTTTGAAACAACACACGTTTCCTGCCGGAAGCGTGAGACTTTGCACTCGGCACCCGAAGCCCCCGGCTCGACTAGTGGAGAACAAACACCACAGGGAGGACTCGCCGGCGACTACGAGACCGTGAGTAGCCAGAGCTGGCCCCTCTGAGCCCCCACAGCGACGCCTGCAGAGGGAATCCTGAGGCTCCCCCTGACCGCGACTGCCTGCTTCAAAGACCCGACGCCTGGTAAAGACACTGCACCCGCAGCACCCAGGACCTGAAGGATCCGACCTCCAGTGCAGGAGCGACCCCCAGGTTGCCCTCTCCCTTGCCCAGGTGGTGGCTACCCAGAGGATCCCCCCCCCACTTGCCTGCCTGCATTGCTGAAGAGACCCCTTGGTCTCCCATTGAAACCTATTGCGAACTCAACGCCTGTGCACACTACACCCAGCCGCCCCCGTGCCGCTGAGGGTGTACTTTTTGTGCTGACTAGTGTCCCCCCCCGGTGCCCTACAAAACCCCCCTGGTCTGCCCTCCGAAGACGCGGGTACTTACCTGCTGGCAGACTGGAACCGGGGCACCCCCTTCTCCATTGAAGCCTATGCGTTTTGGGCACCACTTTGACCTCTGCACCTGACCGGCCCTGAGCTGCTGGTGGGGTAACTTTGGGGTTGCCCTAACCCCCCAACGGTGGGCTACCCTGGACCCAACTTTGAACCCCGTAGGTGGTTTACTTACCTGCAAAACTAACAAACACTTACCTCCCCCAGGAACTGTTGAAAATTGCAGTGTCTAGTTTTAAAATAGCTATATGCCATTTGTGTGAAAATTGTATATGCTAGTTTGCTAACTCAAAGTTCCTAAAGTTCCTAAGTGAAATACCTTTCATTTAAAGTATTGTTTGTGAATCTTGAACCTGTGGTTCTTAAAATAAACTAAGAAAATATATTTTTCTTTATAAAACCTATTGGCCTGGAATTGTCTTTTGAGTGTGTGTTCCTCATTTATTGCCTGTGTGTGTACAATAAATGCTTAACACTACCCTCTGATAAGCCCACTGCTCGACCACACTACCACAAAATAGAGCATTAGAATTAGCTCTTTTTTCCACTATTTTACCTCTAAGGGGAACCCTTGGACTCTGTGCATGCTATTTCTTACTTTGAAATAGTACATACAGAGCCAACATCCTACATTGGTGGATCAGCGGTGGGGTACAAGACTTTGCATTTGCTGGACTACTCAGCCAATAGCTGATCACATAACTAAACTCCAAAAATTGTCATTAGAAACTGATTTTTGAAATTTTAGCTATTTTTCTAAATTGCTAAAAGTCCTGCTAGGGCCTTGTGTTAGTTACTGTTAGCATTTCTTTTAGAGTTTAAAAGTTTTGTAAAAGTTTTAATTAAGTTCTAGAGATAGTCTTAGATTCTTAAAAAGTATTCCAACTTTTAGAAACAAAGGGGGTCATTCTGACCCTGGCGGTCATGGACCGCCAGGGCCAACGACCGCGGAAGCACCGCCAACAGGCTGGCGGTGCTTCTGGGGCCATTCTGACCGCGGCGGTAAAGCCGCGGTCAGAAAAGGGAAACCAGCGGTTTCCCGCCGGTTTTTCCCTGCCCCAAAGAATCCTCAATTGCGGCGCTGCTCGCAGCACCGCCATGGGGATTCCGACCCCCTTCCCGCCATCCTGGTCCTGGCGGTAAAAACCGCCAGGAACAGGATGGCGAGAACGGGTGTCGCGGGGCCCCCTAACAGGGCCCCATAATGATTTTCAGTGTCTGCTTTGCAGACACTGAAAATCGCGACGGGTGCCACTGCACCCGTCGCACCCCTTCGACTCCGCCGGCTCCATTCGGAGCCGGCTTCATCGTAGAAGGGGGTTTCCCTCTGGGCCGGCGGGCGGCCTTCTGGCGGTCGCCCGCCGACCCAGCGCGAAAGCCAGAATGGCCGCCGCGGTCTTTTGACCGCGGTGCGGTCATTCGGCGGTTCCCGCTTGGCGGGCGGCAACCGCCGCCCGCCGAAGTAGGAATGACCCCCATAATGTCTAATGCAGAAGAGAATGTGATGGAACTTGACGTCACCCCTTACCTGAATCTTAGGATGTCAGAGTTAAGGTCTCTATGCAAAACAAAAAAGATTAGAACTGGTTCAAACCAGATCAAAGTACAGCTCTAGGAGCTTTTGGCAGAGTTTGCCAAGAACAACCCCTCTGAGGATGACCTCCCGGGGGGGAAGCTAGTGATGTGGAGGAATTCCCACCTCCAGTCCTAGTTAGGGAGGCCAGGGCCCCTCCAACCCTGACTCCAAAGTGATAGTCAGAGATGCTGCTTCTCTCACAGGAGAGCCCAGCACCTCTGGAATCACTGAGGATAGCCTCAGTGAAGAGGACCTCCTGCTAGCCAGGATGGCCAAAAGATTGGCTTTAGAGAGACAGCTCCTAGCCATAGAAAGGGAAAGACAAGAGATGGGTTTTGTTCCCATCAATGGTGGCAGCAACATAAATAGGGTCAGAGATTCTCCTGACATGCTGAAAATCCCTAAAGGGATTGTAACTAAATATGAAGATGGTGATGACATCACCAAATGGTTCACAGCTTTTGAGAGGGCTTGTGCAACCAGAAAAGTAAACAGATCTCACTGGGGTGCTCTCCTTTGGGAAATGTTCACTGGAAAGTGTAGGGATAGACTCCTCACAATCTCTGGAAAAGATGCAGAATCCTATGACCTCATGAAGGCTACCCTGATTGAGGGCTTTGGATTCTCCACTGAGAAGTATAGAATTAGGTTCAGAGGGGCTCAAAAATACTCGAGTCAGACCTGGGTTGATTTTGTTGACTACTCAGTCAAAACACCGGATGGTTGGATTCAAGGCAGTGGTGTAAATAATTATGAGGGGTTTTCAATTTATTTGTGAAAGAACACCTGTTAAGTAATTCTTTCAATGATAAACTGCATCAGCATCTGGTAGACCTAGGACCAATTTCTCCACAAGAATTGGGAAAGAAGACGGACCATTCGGTCAAGACTAGGGTGACCAAGACTTCCACAGGGGGTGACCAAAAGAAAGGGGTCACAGACTCCCCAGGGGAAGAGTGTTGAGACATCCAAAGGGAAAAGTAAAGAGTCTTCTATAGGGCCCCAAAAACCTGCTCAGGAGGGAGGGCCCAGAGCCGCTTCACAATCCACTTTGGTAAAAAACTTTGATCCCAAAAAGGCCTGGTGTCATAGCTGTAATCAGCCAGGACACCAAACTGGAGACAAGGCCTGTCCCAAGAAAGGTTCCACTTCTAACTCTACTCCAGCTAACACTGGATTGGCCAGTCTCCAAGTGGTATCAACAGTGTGCCCAGAGCAAATCAGGGTCCACACTGAAGCTACATTAGTCTCTGAGGGTGGGGTGGATTTAGCCACACTGGCTGCCTGGCCCCCTAATATGCAAAAATACAGGCAGCAGCTCTTAATTAATGGGACAAGTGTAGAAGGCCTGAGGGATACAGGTGCCAGTGTCACCATGGTGACAGAGAAACTGGTTTCCCCTGGTCAATACCTGGCTGGACAAACATATCCAGTCACCAACGCTGACAATCAGACTAAAGTACATCCCATGGCTATGGTAACTTTAGAGTGGGGAGGGGCCAATGGCCTGAAACAGGTGGTGGTCTCCTCAAATATCCCTGTAGACTGTTTGCTTGGAAATGACCTGGAGACCTCAGCATGGGCTGAGGTAGAACTCAAAACCCATGCAGCCATGCTGGGTATCCCTGAACTGTTGTGTGTCAAGACAAGGGCACGGTGCAAGGCTCAGGGTGAAAAAGTGGTGTTGGAGCCTGGAAAAAGGGGCCGACCCTCCAAGAGAAAAGGAAATAAAACTGGGGAACCAGTTTCAACACAACAAGAAAAAGAGAACCTCTCTTCTCAGGAAGAAGTTCTGCCCTCTGAGGGAACTGAGCCCCTGGAGTTAGAACCTTATCAGGTTGAGCTCCTAGGCCCAGGGGGACCCTCAAGGGAACAGTTGTGTAAGGGGCAAGAAACCTGTCCCTCTCTTGAAGGCCTTAGGCAGCAAGCTGCTGAAGAGTCCAATGGCAAAACACAGGAACACATAGGGGGTCATTCTAACTCTGGCGGGCGGCGGAGGCCGCCCGCCAGAGTTCCCCCGCCAGAACACCGCTCCGCGGTCCGAAGACCGCCGCAGTGATTCTGTGTTTCCCGCTGGGCTGGCGGGCGACCGCCAGAAGGCCGCCCGCCAGCCCAGCGGGAAACCCCTTCCCACGAGGAAGCCGGCTCCGAATGGAGCCGGCGGAGTGGGAAGGGTGCGACGGGTGCAGTTGCACCCATCGCGAATTTCAGTATCTGCTAAGCAGACACTGAAATTCTTTGTGGGGACCCCAGGGGCCCCACGACACCCCATACCGCCATCCTGTTCCTGGCGGTGCACAGGATGGCGGTATGGGGTGTCGAAATCCCCATGGCGGCGCAGCAAGCTGCGCCGCCATGGAGGATTCCTGAGGGCAGCGGAAAACCGGCGGGAGACCGCCGGTTTTCCCTTTCTGACCACGGCCAAACCGCCGCGGTCAGAATGCCCTTGAGAGCACCGCCAGCCTGTTGGCGGTGCTCTCACGGTCGTTGACCCTGGCGGTCAATGACCACCAGGGTCAGAATGACCCCCATAGAGTCTATTGGGAAGCTGGGCTCCTTTACACTGAGGCAAGAAATCCCAAACCTGGTGCCACTAGGAGAGTGGTAGTGCCTCAGGAGTTTAGGGAGTTCATTCTAACCTTAGCTCTTGACATTCCTCTTGCTGGGCATTTGGGACAGACCAAGATGTGGGAGAGATTAATCAACCACTTCTATTGGCCCAACATGTCCCAGAAGGTCAATGAGTTTTGTGTCTCCTGTGCCACCTGTCAAGCCAGTGGTAAGACAGGTGGACACCCAAAGGCCCCCCTCATTCCACTTCCAGTGGTGGGGGTCCCCTTTGAAAGAGTGGGTGTGGACATAGTGGGTCCACTTGAACCTCCCACAGCCTCAGGGAACCAATACATACTAGTAGTAGTGGATCATGCTACTAGATACCCTGAAGCAATTCCCCTTAGGTTGACTACTGCCCCTGCAGTAGCCAAAGCACTCATTGGTATTTTTACCAGAGTGGGATTTCCTAAGGAGGTGGTGACTGACAGAGGTACCAACTTTATGTCAGCATAGCTGAAACATATGTGGAATGAGTGTGGAGTGACTTACAAATTCACCACACCATACCATCCACAAACCAATGGTCTTATTGAGAGATTTAACAAGACATTGAAAGGCATGATCATGGGGCTCCCTGAAAAACTCAAAAGGAGATGGGATGTCCTCTTGCCATGTCTGCTTTTCGCCTACAGAGAGGTGCCTCAGAAGGGAGTAGGGTTTTCCTCCTTTGAACTTCTGTTTGGCCATCCTGTAAGGGGACCACTAGCTCTTGTGAAAGAAGGCTGGGAGAGACCTCTTCATGAGCCTAAGCAAGATATAGTGGACTATGTACTAGGCCTACGTTCAAGGATGGCAGAGTATATGGAAAAGGCAAGTAAAAACCTTGAGGCCAGCCAACAACTCCAGAAGTTTTGGTATGACCAAAAGGCTGCTATGGTTGAATTTCAGCCAGGGCAGAAAGTCTGGGTTCTGGAGCCTGTGGCTCCCAGGGCACTTCAGGACAGATGGAGTGGCCCTTACCCAGTGCTTGAGAAGAAGAGTCAGGTCACCTACCTCGTGGACCCAGGCACTAGCAGGACCCCCAAAAGGGTGATCCATGTGAACCGCCTCAAACTCTTCCATGACAGGGCAGATGTGAATCTGTTGATGGTAACAGATGAGGACCAGGAAGCTGAGAGTGAACCTCTCCCTAATCTCCTCTCCACAGACCCTAAAGATGGCTCAGTTGATGGAGTGATCTATTCAGACACCCTCTCTGGCCAACAGCAATCTGACTGTAGGAAGGTCCTGCAACAGTATACTGAGCTCTTTTCCCTAACCCCTGGTCAGACACACCTGTGTACCCATGATGTGGACACAGGAGACAGCATGCCTGTCAAAAACAAAATCTTCAGACAGTCTGACCAAGTTAAGGAAAGCATCAAGGTGGAAGTCCACAAGATGCTGGAATTGGGAGTCATTGAGCACTCTGACAGCCCCTGGGCTAGCCCAGTGGTCTTAGTCCCCAAACCTCACACCAAAGATGGAAAGAGAGAGATTAGGTTTGGTGTGGACTACAGAGGACTTAATTCTGTCACCAAAACAGATGCCCACCCCATTCCAAGGGCAGATGAACTGATAGACAAACTCGGTGCTGCCAGATACTTAAGTACCTTTGACTTGACACCAGGGTACTGGCAAATCAAAATGGCACCAGGAGCAAAAGAAAAGACAGCATTTTCCACACCTGATGGGCATTATCAGTTCACTGTTATGCCCTATGGTTTAAAGAATGCCCCTGCCACCTTCCAAAGGTTGGTGAATCAAGTCCTTGCTGGCTTGGAGTCCTTTAGTGCAGCTTATCTTGACAATATTGCTGTCTTTAGCTCCAGCTGGCAGGATCACCTGGTCCACCTGAAGAAGGTTTTGAAGGCTCTGCAAGCAGCAGGCCTCTCTATCAAGGCATCCAAATGCCAGATAGGACAGGGAACTGTGGTTTACTTGGGACACCTTGTAGGTGGAGGCCAAGTTCAGCCACTCCAGCCTAAGATCCAGACTATTCTGGGCTGGGCAGCTCCAAAAACCTAGACTCAATTCAGGGCATTACTTGGCTTGACTGGGTACTACAGGAGGTTTGTGAAGGGATATGGATCCATAGTGACACCCCTCACAGAACTTACCTCCAAGAAAATGCCCAAGAAGGTAAACTGGACTGTAGAATGCCAACAGGCCTTTGACACCCTGAAACAAGCAATGTGCACAGCACCAGTTCTGAAAGCTCCAGATTACTCCAAGCAGTTCATTGTGCAGACTGATGCCTCTGAACATGGGATAGGGGCAGTTTTGTCCCAAATAAATGATGATGGCCTTGACCAGCCTGTTGTGGTTTGGTCCCTGAAGAAGCTGAGACCATACCTCTTTGGTGCTCACTTTGTAGTTCAGACTGACCACAGACCTATCAGATGGCTAATGCAAATGAAAAGTGAAAATCCAGAACTGTTGAGGTGGTCCATCTCCCTACAGGGAATGGACTTTATAGTGGAAAACAGACCTGGGACTGCCCATGCCAATGCAGATGGCCTTTCCAGGTTCTTCCATTTAGAAAATGAAGACTCTCTAGGGAAAGGTTAGTCTCATCCTCTTTCATTTAGGGGGGGGGGGGCTGTGTAAGGAAATGCCTTCTTGGCATGGTTACCCCCTGACTTTTTGCCTGGGAATCTGTCATGCACGAACTCCACAGCACCATAATGGCTACACTTAAAACTGTGAAGTTTGGTATCAAACTTCTCAGCACAATAAATGCACAATGATGCCAGTGTACATTTTATTGTAACATACACCCCAGAGGGCACCTTAGAGGTGCCCCCTGAAACCTTAACCGACTACCAGTGTAGGCTGACTAGTTTTAGCAGCCTGCCACACAACAGACATGTTGCTGGCCACATGGGGAGATTGCCTTTGTCACTCTGTGGCTAGTAACAAAGCCTGTACTGGGTGGAGGTGCTTCTCACCTCCCCCTGCAGGAACTGTAACACCTGGCGGTGAGCCTCAAAGGCTCACCCCCTTTGTTACAGCACCCACGGGCACTCCAGCTAGTGGAGTGGCGCTGTGGATTCGGTCGGTGGATCATTTGGCTCGTCCACTGTCGGACCACTCGCCGGTCAGATTGGAGCTTGCTGTGCCTGGTGGCCCTGCTTGTGCCTTTATGTGGCGTTTACCCCAGGGGGCGCTTCGGGATGAGGCGTTTCGTGAAGAGATACGTCGGGATATTGTCCTTTATTTTGAGGAAAATGGTGGGTCTGTGAAGTCGGCAGGCACACTGTGAGAGGCCTTTAAAGTGGTTATTCATGGGATTTGTATTTCGAAACAGCACAGTGTACTGCGGGCACTGCGCTGGAAGTTGGTTGATCTACAAGCACAGATAGTGGAGTTAGAGTCTCTTTTGGTGGCGGATTGGTCTGGCGACACACTGGCAGCCCTTAGAGCCGCAGTATCTTCGTATGAAGAGACCTCCATGAGGGAGATATGTTTCCTGGGGAGGTTTGCAAGGGCGAGGTATTACGGTGAGGGAGAGAGAGCCGGGCGAACATTGGCGAATATGCTCCGTAGGCCCTGGGCCAGTAGTTATGTCAATGAGGTGAATGACTTGGGGGGAGAGCGCGTGGTGGGGATGGATGGCGTTATGAAGGTGTTCACCAAATTTTTCCTGGATCTGTACGCCGCTCCTGCTGAATTGCCTGCTGAGGTGGTTCAGGACTACTTCTCTGAGATTAGCTTGCTCTGGTTCGATGATGTGCATAGGGTATATTTTGATGCTCCTTTCTCTGAGGAAGTTGTAAAGGCTGCGATTCGCAGTCTGCCTGGGGATAAGGCCCCTGGCCTGGATGGTTTGACCCCTGCGTTTTATAAGGAATATTCTGATATCCTCGTGCCCCATTTGCTGGAGGTCTATGCCGAGGCACTGCGGAATGGAATTCTTCCGGCTTCCCCCCAGGAGGCACTCATAGTCACAATTCTCAAGCCTGGTAAGGATCCACATAGCTGTGATTCGTATCGCCCACTTTCTATGATTAACATAGATAATAAGATCTTGGCCAAGATGATAGCGGCACAGCTGCAGCCCCTGATGGCGAAACTGGTGTTGCCGGATCAGTCTGGGTTTATTCCGGGCCGGTCTACGGTGCACAACTTGCGGACGTTCTTAGCGGCTGCTGGCTCGGTTGCCACTGACGATGAGGCTGCAGCGGTGTTTTTGGACGCCACAAAGGCGTTTGACTCGTTGTGTGGCAATACATGTTTGCGCTTCTTGACAGAGTGGGGATGAGTGCACGATTTGGGAGTTGGATCCGTCTGTTATATATGCAACCTGTTGCCCGTCTGTGGCTGAATGGCAGCATGTCGGCCCCTTTCCTGGAGGTTTGCGGGACCAGACATGGGTGCCCTTTGTCTCTGTTGCTCTTTGCGATTGCGATGGAACCGCTGGCAGCTTTTTTGTGACAGCACCATAATGATAAGGGGCTGCCGTTGCGTCAGCGGCCTATTTTGATCTCTATGCATGCGGATGACATTGCGCTGTATGTGCGTGAGCCTGGTCGAAATCTAGTTGTTCTGTTGGATGAGACTGTTCGATTTGGTGGCCTTTCTGGAATAGCGATAAATTGGTCTAAGTCTGTTGTGCTGCCTCTTTCGCTGGGGACGGCGGCTTGCGTTTCACGATACCCTATTGGGTGGGCGTGCGGCCTGGTTCGGTATTTGGGAGTTTGGCTGAGCTGTGATGTTGAGACGCTCTGGTTGGCCAATTATGGTACAGCTATATCTTGGCTGGAAGATAGAATTGAGATGTGGTGCTCCCTGCCATTGTCATTGACGGGGTGGATCGCTATAGCTAAAATGGTGGTGCTGCCTAAATTCCTACACTTCTTTGTTAACCTTCCTCTCGTCCTCACGGCCTGCTTTTTACAGCGCCTCCGCTCCGCTATGATTCGACTGGTCTGGGTCGGTGGTCAACCTCGTACCGCATGGGGAAAACTGACATTACCGTTTGAATTGGGTGGGCTTGCGGTGCCTGACCTAGAGCTTTATTACTTTTGTACGCAGGCCCATTTTGCATATTACTGGATCCGCCCGATTCGTTACATGCCGCATCTCGCCCCAGAAAGCGATGCGGTGTGGCCGGGTGTTCTGGAGCGAGTACTGGGGGGCTTGGCTCGGCCTCGCCCCAGGTGTGTGGACACGGTGGCATGTACTGTCAGGGCTTGGTTGGCTTTAGTGAAGCGTTCCGGGGTGCGTGAGCCCTTTGTGCCGTCGATGGCGGTGGCCGTTGTGGCCGATGAGGCGATGTTTCGCAACTCGCAGCTGCAAAACTATCTCAGTGATTCGGATCTGTCGCTCCTGGGGGACTGGTTTGTGGAAGGGAGGTTGATCTTCCCGGAAGCGGCGCTTGGTGATGAGCGTGGTGGAGCGCTACATCAGTAATATGTGCTGCGGGTGTGTGCAGTGCTTCGTGCTCGCTATCCTGGTCTCCCTGAGATTCCGCTAACATGTCGTGCGCTGGAGGTTCTGTGGAGTGCACGGTCGCCGAAGAAGATTATTACTAAATTGTATGGCTGTATGGAGGAACAAAGGGGCGGATTGGCGATGGCTGCTAAAGCAAAGTGGGCGGCTGATGTAGGAGAGGACATCTCGGATGAAGTCTGGAGGGCGTGTTGTGCGCATATGAGGGCGTTATCACCAAATTACAGGCTGCGCCTCATTCACTTCAAATTTCTACATCGCCTATATTATACTCCTCGAGGCTTTGTGCTATGGGGCTGCGCGCAGATGCTAATTGTGAAAGATGTCATGCTCCTGATGCTGAATTTCTTCATCTGGCATGGCACTGTGAGGAAGTACACAACTTCTGGCTCGAAGTTTTACATGCGATTGAGGCGATGACTGGGCTGGAGTTGGCCCCCTGTCCTGTGCAGGCGCTGCTGGGCAGGTTGGATGGGGTGCCGCTGGCTGTGCGGAGATTAGTGGGCATGTTGTTGATTTTAGCTAAACGCCGGGTTGTGATTTGTTGGGGCCGCAGCCGGCCTCCTCGGGTCTCTGACTTTCTGCGTGATGCTGCGTTCTGTCAGGAACAATTGCCGATTTATTGGGAGTTGGCTCCAGTGAGTTCTAGGCCGCAAGATATTTGGGCGCCTCTGCGCTCTTATCTGGAGTCAGTTCACAATTAAAGTGCGCTCTTGCTGATTGGGTACGCTTGTGGGAATTCCTTGTGTCGCCCCTCCTGTGTGCTGTTGCTGGCGGTGAAGTTTGATGATGGAGATGTCTGCTCCCTTTCCTGACTTCCTTGCTGTATGTCTGTTGATTGCTATTCTGTTCTTCGCCCTTACAGCCAAAGTGTTTATTGTGGTTAGTCCGGCTCTACGCTATCTGAGGACTGACATCTAACATTACGTTTGGACTTTGTCTAGTACCACCGAGAGGGACTTTCCTGAGATCCTCCTTATTATGAGCCGACTGAGATGTTTCTTTGATGTAATAGAACGTGGCTATGCCAGCATTAATGTTGTAAGGGCATCTTTTATTTGTTACTAACGCATAAATAAATAAATTTTTTACAAAAAGTACCATCTTCCTTGGCATGTTACCCCCATTTTTACCTGTATGTCAGGTCTTCTGAGGACTCTCTGAGATGCAGAGAGTCCCCTCTAACTCTCCCCCTTGGATAGAGTCCACTGAGTCCCTCCTGGTCCCAGGCAGCGCAATTTTCTAACTGAGAGCTTTACGTGTGCCAAGGCTTGTTGTCAGAATCCAGCAGCACAAACCAGACTGCAATCATCCATCTGGCGTGGGACATCATCTGCACTGTAGGAAGCTGGCCTGGCTTATAGTGGGTACCTTGTAGTACTTACACCTTGTGCCAGGTCCAGTTATCTCTTATTAGTAGAATAGAGGTGTTTCTAGCAGCTTAGACTGATAGAAGGTAGCTATAGCAAAGCAGCTTAGGCTGAACTAGGAGACATGCAAAGCTCCTACTATACCACTTATATCATAAGAAAACACAATACTCAGGGTTACTAAAAATAAAGGTACTTTATTTTAGTGACAATATGCCAAAAGTATCTCAGAGGATACCCTCACTTAGGAGGTAAGTATTATACACAAATTATATTTACACAAACCCAAAACAGGTAAGTAACAGTAGGAAAAGTAGTGCAAACAATGTAGAATCACAATAGGATGCAATAGGTAGACATAGGCCTAGGGGCAACACAAACCATATACTCCAAAAGTGGAATGCGAATCACGAATGGACTCTAGGCCTATGTGAGGTTGTAGACTGTCGTTTGGTGTAGGAAGGTAGCCTCTTTCTAGCCTTGTTACCCCCACTTTTGGCCTGTTTGTGAGTATATGTCAGGGTGTGTTAACTGTCTCACTGGGATCCTGCTAGCCAGGGCCCAGTGCTCATAGAGAAAACCTTATGTTGTCAGTATGTTTGTTATGTGTCACTGGGATCCTGCTAGCCAGGACCCCAGTGCTCATAAGTTTGTGGCCTATATGTGTTCCCTGTGTGGTGCCTAACTGTATCACTGAGGCTCTGCCAACCAGAACCTCAGTGTTTATGCTCTCTCTGCTTTCTAAATTTGTCACTGCAGGATAGAAATTTACCAATTCACACTGGCATACTGGTACACCCATATAATTCCCTTGTATATGGTACTGAAGTACCCAGGGTATTGGGGTTCCAGGAGATCCCTATGGGATGCAGCATTTCTTTTGCCACCCAATGGGAGCTCTGACAATTCTTACACAGGCCTCCCACTGCAGCCTGCGTGAAATAATGTCCACGTTATTTCACAGCCATTTACCACTGCACATAAGTAACTTATAAGTCACCTATATGTCTAACCTTCACCTGGTGAAGGTTGGGTGCCAAGATACTTAGTGTGTGGGCACCCTGGCACTAGCCAAGGTGCCCCCACATCGTTCAGGGCAAATTCCCCAGACTTTGTAAGTGCGGGGACACCATTACACGCATGCACTATACATAGGTAACTACCTATGTATAGCGTCACAATGGTAACTCCGAACATGGCCATGTAACATGTCTTAGATCATGGAATTGTCACCCCAATACCATTCTTGTATCCAGGGGACAATTCCATGATCCCCAGGGTGTAGGAGGCTGGACTGGCTTGTAGTGGGTACCAGAGGTACTTACACCTTGTGCCAGGTCCAGTTATCCCTTATTAGTGTAGAAGAGGTGTATCTAGCAGCTTAGGCTGATAGAAGGTAGCTATAGCAAAGCAGCTTAGGCTCAACCAGGAGACATGTAAAGCTCCTACTATACCACTGGTGTCATATGCACAATATCATAAGAAAACACAATACACAGAGTTACTAAAAATAAAGGTACTTTATTTTTATGACAATATGCCAAAAGTATCTCAGTGAGTACCCTCAGTATGAGGATAAGTTATATACACAAGATATATGTACACAAACCAAAATTAGGTAAGTAATAGCAAGAAAAGTAATGCAAACAGTGTAGAATTACAATAGATTGCAATAGGAGCACATAGGTATAGGGGCAACACAAACCATATACTCCAAAAGTGGAATGCGAACCACAAATGGACCCCAGACCTAGTGAGCTTGTAGAGGGTCACTGGGACTGTAAGACAACAGTGAGGGTTAGAAAAATAGCCCACCCCAAGACCATGAAAAGTAGGTGTAAAGTGCACCTATTACGCCCAGAGAGCACAGAAGTCGTGATAGGGAGATTCTGCAGGAAGAACAAACACCAGCAATGCAACAACAGTGGATTTCCGGACCTGAGTACCTGGAAGACAAGGGGACCAAGTCCAATAGTCGCGACAGAGTCGAGAGTGGGCAGGAGCCCAGGAAATGCCAGTTGAGGGTGCAAGGAAGCTGCCACCAGATGGAAGAAGCTTGGAGTTCTGCAAGAAAGAAGAGAGCTAGGGACTTCTCCTTTGGAAGACGGATGTCCCACGTCGCGATGAAGCTTGCAGAGGTGTTCCCACGCAGAAAGACTGCAAACAAGCCTTGCTAGCTGCAAGGGTCGCGGTAGAAGTTTTTGGGAGCTGCT
This sequence comes from Pleurodeles waltl, assembly GCF_031143425.1. Classification (NCBI taxonomy): domain Eukaryota; kingdom Metazoa; phylum Chordata; class Amphibia; order Caudata; family Salamandridae; genus Pleurodeles; species Pleurodeles waltl. Next base: position 1,504,793,198 of record NC_090446.1, on the reverse strand, counting down.
GTGGCCTTGGAGGGACCAGGATGTCGCCACTTGGAGGAGGAGACAGAGGGGGTGCCCAGCAACTCAGGGAGCCCCCACAGAAGCAGGCAGCACATGCAAAAGTACCTGAACAGGCACTTGGAAGGAAAGTGAACCAGAGTCCACGCAAAGTCACAAAAGGGAGTCCCACGACACCGGACTCAGAAGGTTGTGCACTGCAGGATAGAGTGTCGGGGACCCAGGCTTGGCTGTGCACGAAGGAAGTCCTGGAAGAGTGCACAGGAGCCGAAGCAGCTGCAAATCATGCAGTACCCAGCAATGCAGTCTAGCGTGGGGAGGCAAGGACTTACCTCCACCAAACTTGGACTGAAGAGTCACTGGACTGTGGGAGACAATTGGACAGAGTTGCTGAGTTCCAGGCACCATGCTCGTCAGGATGAGAGGGGACCCAGAGGACCAGTGTTGCAGTCTTTTGGTGCCTGCGTTAGCAGGGGGAAGATTCCGTCGACCCACTGGAGATTTCTTCGGAGCTTCCGGTGCAGGGTGAAGGCAGGCTGCCCCCAGAGCCTGCACCACCTGGAAACAGTTGAGAAAGCCGGCAGGATGAAGCGCTACAATGTTGCCAGTAGTCATCTTGCTACTTTGTTGCGGTTTTGCAGGCATCCTGAGCAGTCAGCGGTCGATCCTTTGGTAGAAGGTGAAGAGGGAGATGCAGAGGAACTCTGGTGAGCTCTTTCATTCGTTATCTGAAGAATTTCCCAAAGCAGAGACCCTAAATAGCCAGAAAAAGAGGTTTGGCTACCAAGGAAGGAAGATTGGCTACCAAGAGAGGTAACAGCCTATCAGAAGGAGCCTCTGATGTCACCTGCTGGCACTGGCCACTCAGAGCAGTCCAGTCTGCCCCCAACACCTCTGTTTCCAAGATGGCAGAGGTCTGGGACACACTGGAGGAGCTCTGGCCACCTCCCCTGGGAGGTGGAGGTCAGGGGAGTGGTCACTCCCCTTTCCTTTGTCCAGTTTCGCGCCAGAGCAGGGCTGGGGGATCCCTGAACCGGTGTAGACTGGCTTATTCAGAGATGGGCACCATCTGCGCCCATCAAAGCATTTCCAGAGGCTGGGGGAGGCTACTTCTCCCCAGCCTTCACACCTATTTCCAAAGGAAGAGGGTGTAACACCCTCTCTCAGAGGAAATCCTTTGTTCTGCCTTCCTGGGCCAGGGCTGCCTGGACCCCAGGAGGGCAGAAACCTGTCTGAGGGGTTGGCAGCAGCTGCAGTGGAGACCCCGGAAAGGCAGTTTGGCAGTGCCCGGGTACTGTGCTAGAGACCCGGGGGATCATGGAATTGTTCCCCCAATATCAGAATGGTATTCGGGTGACAATTCCATGATCTTAGACATGTTACATGGCCATGTTCAGAGTTACCATCGTGACCCTATACATAGGTAGTGACCTATGTATAGTGCACGCGTGTAATGGTGTCCTCGCACTCACAAAGTCCGGGGAATTTGCCCTGAACGATGTGGGGGCACCTTGGCTAGTGCCAGGGTGGCCACACACTAAGTAACTTTGCACCCAACCTTCACCAGGTGAAGGCTAGACATATAGGTGACTTGTAAGTTACTTAAATGCAGTGGTAAATGGCTGTGAAACAACGTGGACGTTATTTCACTTAGGCTGCACTGGCAGGCCTGTGTAAGAATTGTCAGAGCTCCCTATGGGTGGCAAAAGAAATGCTGCAGCCCATAGGGATCTCCTGGAACCCCAATACCCTGGGTACCTCAGCACAGCCTCAGTGATACGGTTAGGACCCATACAGAGAACACATACAGGGCATACATTATGAGCACTGGGGTCCTGCCTGGCAGGATCCCAGTGACACATGGGCAAAAACAAACGTATATACAGTGAAATTGGGGGTTAACATGCCAGGCAAGATGGTACTTTCCTACATGCACTAACAAGGAACCCGCATCAGTCTTCTTGGGTGCAGTACTGACTGTTGTTCTTTACCAGTCGTTCTTCTTTTGCACCTTCTTCCGGGTTAGCAGGGGCTCCTGTTCTCTCAGGACTCTTCAGTGATTCTTGGACTTGGTCCCCTTCTTCAGGTCTTCAGGTCCATGAATCAATTTTTTGTGTTTTCAAGTCTCTTCTGGGTTTTTGAATATTCTTCTTTACTTCTCTGTGCGTGCTGTAGGAAACTTACTGTGATTTACTCCTGCTTTCCTGGGATCTGGGGTGGGTTCTATTACTTACCATTAGTGTTTTCTAATACTCCCAGCACCCCTCTACACACTACATTTGACTAGCTAGGAAATTGACTTTTGCATTCCACTTAGTCAATGGTTTGTATTCCCCCTAGGCCCATTTCTAACTATTGTGATTTTCACTATTTACACTGTTTTCTAACTGTTTCTACAGCTATTTCTGCATACGAGTCTATATAATTTATGTAGTACTTACCTCCTAAGGGATGGTATTTTTGACATTTGTGTGACCAAAATAAAGTACCTTTATTTTTGTAGCACTGAGTATTTTCTTTCATGTGTGTGAGTACTGTGTTACTACAGTGGTAATGAATGAGCTTTACATGTCTCCTAGTTAGGCCTTGGCTGCTCATCCACTCTACCCATAGGGAGCATGGCTTCTAGACACTGTCTACACTTCACTAATAAGGGATAATTGGACCTGGTATAAGGTTTAAGTACCTTAGGTACCCACTACAAACCAGGCCAGCCTCCTATAGAAGGCGGTGCTGGTCAGGGGGTGGCGAATAAGGATGTTGCTGGGCTGGTCCCAGAAGGGTCCGCCACCGCCAGGAAGATTCCATTAGAGGAGGTATCGAAGTCAGATGTTGCAGTTCCTGTCCACCCCGTGGTGCTCCCCTCTCCCTCTAACCCACTGGCCCCTTCTGCGTCTGTGCTCACCGCCTCTTGCGCCGTGTGGGCTGCAGCCGCCTCACTCACTAGTGCCCCTACTCCTTTGCCTGCTGCTAATGCACACATGGGAAGAAAAGGACAAGGAGGGAGGGTGGGACAGCATGAACGGGAGCACAGGGTCAGTATCTACACATCAAGCATATATCAGCACATTTTTAGCCATAAGTATAGCAATTACAGGTATGCAACAGCTACTACAGTATCACATTCATCAAAACTCCCAAATAGCTGCACAAACGTAAGTGAACACAACCATCACATTTGAACAGTACAACTCAGTATCTGCTGCATAATGGCATGCCTCTATGAATCCAGATCAGAGCTATGCTAAGGGAATCCCAGAGTAACAACCTTGCACTGTGATGCCAACCTGTATATGCCCTCACAGAACCAACTTTTCATGATCAGAACTGAACCTGACTGTCACTTTCCCCCAATTCAATCCCAGACAGTACAACTTTACACAGGTCTGACAGCCATAGGTACATACACTACCAATCAAACATACCTACACACCATTTACACAAATGGCCTAGCTACATTCGTATCATATGTACAATAGACATTTACCTTTGAACATCACACTCATCCTGTCCATTCCGGGTGTAATAACACAAGAACTACACTCTGTTACTCACCCCAGTGTGGCTGCTGTGTTGCCCCCAAGCACCCATCCAACTTCGGATACACCACCATCAGCATGCAGGCCATTAGGGGGCTCAGGGTCTGATGCGCAACCCCTCCTCGCTGGGAGGCGGTCCTCAACCGGTGCTTCTCGTGATCGTCCATGCCTAGCATCTTAGGGCCTCCCACTGCTTCCTGCAGTGGGTGCTCGGCCGCTATGGACCCCCAGGGTCTGCACTTTCTTGGCGATGGGTTTCCACATGGATTTTTTCTGATCGACGCTGACCTGGATGGGAGACACAGTAAGAAGGACACAGTCATGTAGACACATCATGCAGAAATATGATAGGATCACAAACAGTATTCGCACACTTCCATCCACAACAGGACACATACACTTCCTATTCCAGCATGCATGTCTGATGCATCACTGTAGGAAGCTGACTGTATTTATTATGTTAAAGTGAGATATAGTGTGCACAGAGCCATGTGTTCCCCAGAGGCTTAACAGAAGCTAAAGAAGATAATACTAATGCTCTCTTTTGTGGTAGTGTGGTTGAGCAGTTAAGCTTATCAAAGGGAAGTGCAAAGCATTTGTTGTACACATACAGGCAATAGAAGAAGCACTCATTCAATGACTTAACTCCGAGCCAATGGTTTTTATATAGAACAAATATATTTTCTTAATTTATTTTTAGAAACACAAGATTCAAGTTGCATGTAAGTACTTCAATAGATTCGTATTTTACACAGGTATCAACAGTACTGTGTTTGAAATCGATAAGTTATCCAGTTTTTGAAATATTTGCAATTTTTGGTTTTAAAAATGGGCACTGCGCAATCTTCAGAACAGTTCCTGGGGGAAAAAAATGTTAGTTCGATTTGCAGGTAAGTACAACACTTATAGTTTCAGTGTCCGGTATTTAGGAAGTCCACCAGTTGGGGTTCAAGTTAACCCCAAACACCCACCACCAGCAATACAGGGCAGGCCAGGTTCAGAGGTCAAAGATGAGCAATTTTAACGTGGGCTTCTATGGAGACGGGGTAGTTGGAATCAGGTCTGCCTGCAAATCGGAGGGCAGACCGAGGGGATTAAAGGAGCACTGGAGGGGACACAAGTAGGCACCAAACACACACCATCAGGGGCACAGGACATCAGGCTTCAAATGCTGATCTATGAGGGGACACCAGAGGTCACTCAGAGGCTGCAGACGAGGTCCAGGTTGTGTTTCAGGCACACCACCAGTTGGACAGGGAGGACGGCCACCTGCTCAATGTGGCTGCACCAGGTGTCGGTTTCTCCAAGGGATGGAGGCTGCGGTGCAGTGGGTCCTTTTGCATCGGATATCTTTGTCCGGAGCTTTCGCGGTCAAGAGAGTCCCCAGGATTCCCTCTGCAGGCATCGTGGATGGGGTGGAGAGGTCAAACCAGGTTGTGACTTCGTCAGAATTGTCTAGGGACTGGCTTGCTGGTTGAGCCACCTGGACATGGACCATGGACATCGGGAGCAGAGTGGTTAGGACTCACGCATTCAGAGTGAGGCTGGAGTCCTTGGTTGTTGACTTTTCTTGGACAGGGCCAGAGTTATTAGTCCTTTTGGGTGCAGGGCAGTCCTCTGGAGCTGGGCAGAGGTCACGGGTCCCCCTGGACGTGTCGCTGTTCTTTTGCAAGTTCTTTGAAGCAGGAGACAGGCCGGGAGGGCTGGGGCCAAAGCAGTTGTTGTCTTCCTTCTCTGGTGGGGGGTTTCAGCTTAGCAGTCCTTCTTCTTGTTAGGTTGCCAGGACTCTAGTGAGCTGGGTTCAAGGAGGCCCTTAAATCCTAGATTTAGGGATGTTTTAGGGGTCAGAGGGCCCAAACCTAAACCTATTGGTCCCTGTCCTCCAAACCAAGATGGAGGATTCTGCAGGGTGGGGGTCACCTCAGCTCTGGACACCTTAGGGGTGGTCCTGGTTGGGATGGTCACTCCCCCCTGTTTTTCCTAATTTTCCCACCGGACTTGCCACCAAAAGTGGGGCTTTGTCACGGGGTAGGCAGCCCCATTAGCTGGAGTACCCTGGGCACTGTAATCTGAGGCTTGAGCCTTTGAGGCTTACCACCAGGTGTTACAGTTCCTGTAGGGGGGAGGTGTGAAGCACCTCCACCCAGTGCAGGCTTTGTTCCTGGCCAAAGAGTGACAAAGGCACTCACCCCATGTGGCCAGAAACCCGTCTGGATGTGGCAGGCTGGCAGGAACTGGTCCCCTCGTCTTCTGTGCTCACCGCCTCTTGGGCCGCGTGGGCTGCAGCCTCCCCACTCGCCGGTGCCCCTACTCCAGGAACTGGTCAGCCTAACACTAGCATTTGGACTGGTATATAGGGGGCATCTCTAAGATGCCCTCTGCATGTATTTTTCAATAAATCCCATAATTCAGTGTAGCCATTATGGACAGGACAGGCTTTGTTTCTGACCACAGAGTGCACAAAGGCACTCACCCCATGTGGTTAGAAACTTGTCTGAAAGAGGCAGGCTAGCACAGAACGGTCAGTCCTACAGTAGCAGTTGGGCTAACAACCAGGGGGCATCTCTAAGATGCCCTCTGTGTGCATTCTTCAGTAACTCCCACACTGGCATCAGTGTGGGTTTATTGTGCTGAAGAGTTTGATACCAAACTTCCCAGTGTTCAGTAAAGCCATTACAGAGCTTTTGACTTCGTAATGACAAACTCCCAGAGCATATGGCTACACTGCACTTACAATGTCTAAGAACGGACTTAGACACTGTAGGGGCATATTGCTCATGAAGCTATGCCCTCACCTGTGGTATAGTGCACCCTGCCTTAGGACTGTAAGGCCTGCTAGAAGGATGACTTAACTATGCCACAGGCAGTGGTTTGTGGGCGTGGCACCCTGGGAGGGGTGCCATGTTGAATTTATCTTTTTCTCCCAACCAGCACACACAAGCTGCAAGGCAGTGTACATGTGCATGGTGAGGGGGCCCCTAGGGTGGCATAATACATGCTGCAGCCCTTAGAGACCTTCCCTGGCCAAAGGGCCCTTGAAACATGGGTACCTTATACAAGAAACTTAACTGTGTGCCAGAGTTGTGCAACTGTGGAAACAACAGTACACTTTTTAGGAAAGAACACTGGTGCTGGGGCCTGGTTAGCAGGATCCCAGCACACTTTCAATCAAAGTTGGCATCAACACTAGGCAAAAAGTGGGGAGGTTACCATGCCAACAGTGGCACTTTCCTACACAACCCTCCTCCCAAATGAAAGAGGATGAGACTAACCTTTCCCAAGAGAGTCTTCATTGTCTGAGTGGAAGAACTTGGAAAGGCCATCTGCATTACCATGGGCAGCCCCAGGTCTGTGGTCCACTACAAAGTCCATTCCTTGTAGGGAAATGGACCACCTCAAAAGTTTAGGGTTCTCACCTTTCATTTGCATTAACCATCTGATAGGTCTGTGGTCAGTTTGAACCACAAAGTAAGTACCAAACAATTATGGCCTCAACTTCTTCAGGGACCAAACCACAGAAAAGGCCTCCCTCTCAATGGCACTCCAACTCTGCTCCCTGGGAGTAACCTCTGGCAAAAGAAAGCAACAGACTGGTCAAGGTCATCATCATTGGTTTGGGATAGGACTGCTCCTATCCCATGTTCAGAGGCATCTGTCTGCACCATGAACTGCCTAGAATAATCTCGAGCTTTAAGAACTGGTGCTGAGCATATTGCTTCTTTCAGGGGACAAAGGTCTTTTGACAGTCAAGAGTCCTTACCTTCGTTGGCATCTTCTTTGAGCTCAGTTCAGTGAGAAGAGTCACAATGGGCCCACATCCTTTCACAAACCTCCTGTACTACCCAGTCAAGCCAAGGAATGCCCTGACTTGAGTCTAGGTTTTGGAGTCTCCCAGTCCAGAATTGTCTGGATTTGGGGTTGTAAAGGTTGCACTTGCCCCCCACCTACAAGGTGGCCCAAGTATACAACTGTGCCCTGTCCTATTTGGCACATATATGCTTTAATAGAGAGGCCTGCTGATTGCAAGGCCTGCAAAATCTTCCCCAGGTGGGCCAGGTGATCCTGCCAGCTGGAGCTAAAGACAGGACTCCAAACCAGCAAGGACGTGAATCACCAACCTTTGGAAGGTGGCAGGGGCATTCTTTAAGCCAAAGGGCATAACAATAAACTGACAAAGCCCATCAGGTGTAGAGAATGCTGTCTTTTCTTTTGCTCCAGGTCCCATCCTAATTTGCCAGTACCTTGTAGTTAAGTCAAAGTTACTTCAAATTTTGGCTGCACCCAACTTGTCCATTAATTCATCTGCTCTGGGTATAGGGTGTGCATCTGTCTTGGTGACAGAGCTGATCCCTCTGTAGTCCACACAGAACCCCATTTCTCTCTTGCCATCTTTGGTGTGAGGTTTGGGGACCAAGACCACTGGGCTAGCCCATGGACTGTCAGAGTGCTATATTACCCCTAACTCCAGCATCTTGTGGACCTCCACTTTGATGCTCTCTTTGACTTGGTCAGATTGTCTATAAATTGTGTTTGTGGCAGGTAAACTGTCTCCTGTGTCCACATCATGGGTATAAACTTGGGTCTGACCAGGGGTCAAAAAGAAGAGCTCAGCACTTACCTGCAGTCAACTTGCTGTTGGGCAGAGAGGATGTCTGAATAGACAACTCCATCTACTGACCCATCCTTAGAGTCAGTTGAGAGGTGGTCAGGGAGAGGTTCACTCTCTGCTTCCTGATCCTCATCAGTAACCATCATTATAGAGTTTCAGGCAGTTAACGTGATTCACCCTCTTGGGTGTCCTGCTAGTGCCCAGGTATACGAAGTAGGTGACCTGACTCTTCTTTTCTAGGATTGGGTAAGGGTGATTCCATCTGTCCCGAAGTGCCCTGGAAGCCACAGGCTCTAGAACCCAGACTTTCTGCCCTGGCTGAAATTCAACCATTGCAGCCTTTTGGTCATACCACAACTTCTGTAGTTGTTGGCTGGCTTCAAGGTTGTTGATGCCTTTTCCATGTACTCAGCCATCCTAGAGCGGAGGCAAAGCACATCTTGTTCAGGCTCATGGAGAGGTCTCTCCCAGCCTTCTTTAACAAGTGCTAGTGGTCCCCTCACAGGATGGACAAACAGAAGCTCAAAGGGGAAAACACTACTCCCTTCTGTGGCACCTCTCTGTCGGTGAAAAGCAGGCATAGCAGGAGGATATCCCATCTCTTTTTGAGTTTTTCAGAGAGCCCCATGATCATGCCCTTCAAAGTCTTGTTAAACCTTTCTACGAGACCATTGGTTTGTGGATGGTGTGGTGTGGTGAATTTATAAGTCACCCCACACTCATTCCACATGTGTTTTAGGTAGGCTGACATGAAGTCTGTACCTCTGTCAGAAACCACCTCCTTAGGGAAACCCACTCTGGTAAAAATACCATTCAGGCATTGGCTAGTGCAGGAGCTGTAGTAGACCAAAGGGGAATTGCTTCAGGATATCTGGTAGCATGATCCACTACTGCCAGTATGTACTAGTTCCCTGAGGCAGTGGATGGTTCAAGTGGACCCACAATGTCCACCCCAACCCTTTCAAAGGGAACCCTCACCACAGGTAGTGGAATAAGGGGGGGCTTTGGATGGCCTCCTATTTTGCTACTGGCTTTACATGTTTCACAGGAGCTACAAAACGCCTTTACTTTCTGGGACATATTGGGCCAATAAAAGTGGTTTCAAGTCTGCTCCATGTTTTGGTCTGTGCCTAAGGCCCAGCTAGTGAGATGGCATGGGCCAAAGTGATGATAAACTCTCTAAACTCCTGAGGCACCACCACTCTCCTAGTGGCACCAGGTTTGGGTCTCTAGCCTCAGCTTAATGGACTCCATCCTCCCAATAGATCCTGTGGGAGTCGCTGCCATCTCCCTTCTCCTGTTCAGCAGCTTACTGTCTCAGGCCTTCAAGAGTGGGACAAGTCTTTTGTCCCTGGCACAGCTGTTCATGATAAAGCTCCAGCACCATGGACTCAGTTCCCTCAGGGGATAAGACATCTTCCTGGGAACAGAGGTCTTGTTTCTTTTGCTGTTCAGAGGCCGGTCCCCCAGTCCTCTTACCCTTTCTCTTGCAAGTTTGGGCCATAATTCCAGGCTCCAACACTTCTTTTTCACCATGTGCTCTGCTCTGTTTTTCACACACACCAGTTTAGGGATTCCCAGCATGGCTGGCTGGGTTTTGAGCTCAACCTCAGCCCGAGCTGAGGACTCAAGATCAGTCCCTTGCAAGCATTCCACTGGAATTGCAGAAGAGACCACTACCTGTTTCAGGTCAGTAACCCCTCCCCATTCTAAAGTCATCATAGCCATGGGATGGACTTTAGTTACATTGTCAGCACTGGAAAATGGATATGTTTGTCCAGCCAAATAATGTCGTGGGGAAACCAGTTTCTCAGTCACCATGGTGACACTAGCACCTGTATCCCTCAGGGCTTCTACCTTTGTCCCATTGATTAAGAGCGTCTGTCTGTATTTTTGCATGTTAGGCGGCCAGGCACCCAGTGTGGTTATATCCACCCCACCCTCAGAGACTAGAGTAGTTGCAGTGTGAACCCTGATTTACTCTGAGCACACTCTTGATCCCACCTGGAGACTGGCTATTCCAGTACTAACTGGAGTAGTGCTAGTGGGATTTTTCTTGGGACAGGCCATGTCTCTAGTTTGGTGTCCATGCTGTTTACAGTTGTGACACCAGGCCTTCTTGCGATCAAAGGATTTACCCTTGTACCCATTTGTGGACTGTGAGGAAGTTTGGGCCCACTCCCCTGAGCAGTTTTTTGGGGCCCTTGCGAATAATCTTTGTTTTTGTCCTTAGGTGTCTCACCACCCCTCCCATGGGGAAGCTTTGTGACCCCTTTCTTTTGGTAACCCCTAGTGTAGGAAAGAACCCTTTTTTTGGCATGTTACCACCATTTTCTGCCTGATGTGAGTGTAAGGAAATGGCTCCCTGTTGCAGTTACCCCCCACTTTTTGCCTGATACTGATGCTGACTTGACTGAGAAGTGTGCTGGGACCCTGCTAACCAGGCCCCAGCACCACTGTTCTTTCACCTAAAATGTACCATTGTCTCCACAATTGGCACAACCCTGGCACCCAGGTAAGTCCCTTGTAACTGGTATCCCTGGTACCAAGGGCCCTGATGCCAGGGAAGGTCTCTAAGAGCTACAGCATGTCGTATGCCACCCTAGTGACCCCTCACTCAGCACAGACACACTGCTTGCCAGCTTGTGGGTGCTGGTGGGGAGAAAATGACTAAGTCGACATGCCACTCCCCTCAGGGTGCCATGCCAACCCCACACTGCCTGTGGCATAGGTAAGTCACCCCTCTAGCAGGCCTTACAGCCCTAAGGCAGGGTGCACTATACCACAGGTGAGGGCATAGGTGCATGAGAACTATGCCCCTACAGTGTCTAAGCAAAACCTTAGACATTGTAAGTGCAGGGTAGCCATAAGAGTATATGGTCTGGGAGTCTGTCAATAACAAACTCCACAGCTCCATAATGGCTACACTGAATACTGGGAAGTTTGGTATCAAACTTCTCAGAATAATAAACCCACACTGATGCCAGTGTTGGATTTATAAAAAAATGCACACAGAGGGCATCTTAGAGATGCCCCCTGCATTTTACCCAATTGTTCAGTGCAGTACTGACTGGTCTGTGCCAGCCTGCTGCTGAGAGACGAGTTTCTGACCCCATGTGGTGAGGGCCTTTGTGGTCTCTGAGGACAGAAACAAAAGCCCGCTCTGGGTGGAGGTGCTTCACACCTCCCCCTGCAGGAACTGTAACACCTAGCAGTGAGCCTCAAAGGCTCAGGCTTCGTGTTACAATGCCCCAGGGCACACCAGCTAGTGGAGATGCCCGCCCCCTGGACACAGCCCCCACTTGTGGCGACAAGTCCAGGGGAGATGATGAGAAAAACAAGGAGGAGTCACCCACCAGTCAGGACAGCCCCTAAGGTGTCCCGAGCTCAGGTGACCCCTGCCTTTAGAAATCCTCCATTTTGATTTTGGAGGATCCCCCAATAGGAATAGGGATGTGCCCCCTTCCCCTCAGGGAGGATGCACAAAGAGGGTATAGCCACCCTCAAGGACAGCAGCCATTGGCTACTGCCCACCCAGACCTAAACACACCCCTAAATTCAGTATTTAGGGGCACCCCAGAACCTAGGAAACTAGAATCCTGCAACCTGAAGACGAAGAAGGACTGCTGACCTGAAAGCCCTGAAGATAAGACGGAGACACCAACTGCTTTGGCCCCAGCCCTACAGGCCTGTCTCCCCACTTCGAGAAAAACTGCAACAGCGACGCGTCCCCCAGGGTCCAGCGACCTCTGAAGCCTCAGAGGACTACCCTGCATCTAAAAGGACCAAGAACTCCAGAGGACAGCAGCTCTGCTCCAAAGAAGATACAACTTTGCAACAAAGAAACAACTTTTAAAGGACTGCAAGTTTCCCGGCGGAAGCGTGACACTTTCCACTCTGCACCCGACGCCCCCGTCTCGACCTGCGGAGAAACAACACTACAGGGAGGACTCCCCAGCGACTGCTACCCTGTGAGTAGCCAGAGTTGACCCCCCTGAGCCTCCCCCAGCGGCGCCTGCAGAGGGAATCCAAAGGCTCCCCTGACTGCGACTGCCTGCTTCTAAGAACCCGATGCCTGGTAAAGACACTGCACCCGCAGCCCCTAGGGCCTGAAGGATCCGACCTCCAGTGCAGAAGCGACCCCCAAGTGGCCCTCTCCCTTGCCCAGGTGGTGGTTACCCCGAGGAGCCCCCCCCCTTGCCTGCCTGCTTTGCTGAAGAGACCCCTGGGTCTCCCATTGAACCCTATTACAAACCCGATGCCTGTTTGCACTCTGCACCCGGCCGCCCCCGTGCCACTGAGGGTGTACTTTTTGTGCTGACTTGTGTCCCTCCCGGTGCCCTACAAAACCACCCTGGTCTGCCCTCCGAAGTCGCAGTACTGACCTGCTAGCAGACTGAAACCGGGGCACCCCCTTCTCCATTGAAGCCCATGCGTTTTGGGCACCACTTTGACCTCTGCACCTGACCGGCCCTGAGCTGCTGGTGTGGTAACTTTGGGGTTGCCCTGAACCCCCAACGGTGGGCTACCTTGGACCCAACTTTGAACCCTGTAGGTGGTTTCCTTACCTGCAAAGCTAACAAATACTTACCTCCCCCAGGAACTGTTGAAATTTGCACGAAGTGCCTAGTTTTAAAATAGCTTATTGCCATTTTTGTCAAAACTGTACATGCTATTTTGCTGATTCAAAGTTCCTATGATACCTCAGTGAAATACCTTTCATTTAAAGTATTGATTGTAAATCTTGAACCTGTGGTTCTTAAAATAAACTAAGAAAATATATTTTTCTATACAAAAACCTATTGGCCTGGAATTGTCTTTGAGTGTGTGTTCCTCATGTATTGCCTGTGTGTGTACAACAACTGCTTAACACTACCCTCTGATAAGCCTACTGCTAGACCACACTACCACAAAATAAAGCATTAGAATTATCTCTTTTTGCCACTATCTTACCTCTAAGGGGAACCCTTGGACTCTGTGCATGCTATTTCTTCCTTTGAAATAGTACATACAGAGCCAACTTCCTACAGTGAGTGTGTTTGACTGTGTTCACTGGGATCCTGCTAACCAGGACCCCAGTGATTATGTTCTCTCTCCTCTAAATGTTGTCACTGCATACTGGTAACCCAGTATTTCACCCACAATTGGCATACTGGTCCCCCCTTATAAGTCCCTAGTATACGGTACCTAGGTACCCAGGGCATTGGGGATCCAGGGGATCACTATGGGCTGCAGCATTTCTTTTGACTCCCATAGGGAGCCCATGCAAAGGTGTCTACAGGACTGCCATTGCAGCCTGTGTGAAATGGTGCATGCACCCTTTCACTGCCATTTACACTGCACCAAGTCACTTATAAGTCACTCCTATAGCAGGCCTTCAAGCCCTGAAGGCAGGGTGCAGAGTACCTATGTGTGAGGGCAACCCTGCACTAGCAGAGGTGCCTCCACGACCTCCAGGACCATTTTCACAGACTCTGTGAGTGTGGGGACACCATTTTCCGCATGTACTGGACATAGGTCACTACTTATGCACAACTTAACGATGGTAACTCCAAATATGTCCATGTTTGCTATTAAACATGTTGGAACCATACCCCAAGGCTTTTGCAAGCATTGGTTGTATGATTCAATGCACTCTGTGGGGTCCTTAGAGGACCCCCAGTACTGCCATTAAAGCCTTCTGAGGTTATCCAGACAGCCCCAGCTGCTGCCACCTCACAGACAGGTTTATGCCCTCCTATTGGTCAAGTAGCTCAAGCCCAGGAAGGTAAAACAAAGCATTTCCTTTCAGAGAGGGGTGTTACACCCTCTCCCTTTAGAAATAGTTGTTACAGGCACAGGAGGTGGAGCCTCCTAGAGCATCTGGAAGGTTTTGAAGGGCACAGATGGTGCCCTCCTTGCATAATCCAGTCTACACTGGTTCAGGGACCCACACTCCCTGCTCTAGCGTGAAACTAGACAAAGGAAAGGGGAGTGACCACTCCCCTATCCACCACCACCCCAGGGGTGGTGCTCAGAGCTCCTCCAGAGTGTCCCTGGGTTTTGCCATCTTGGATTCCAACTTGGCAGGGCACTCTGGGATCATCTGAGTGGCCAGTGCCAGCAGGTGACGTCAGAGCCCTCCCCTGATAGGTGCTTACCTTTGTAGCTGACCAATCCCCCCTTTAAGGCTATTTAGGGTCTCTCGCTTCGGTGGTTCTTCGATTAGGATTGCAAGACTCCAGCAGGAATCCTCTACATCCTTTACTTCACCTTCTTACCAAAGAAACTGCATCTGGGCCCTCCAGGAACTCTACAACTGCAACAAAGAAGCAAAGACAACTTATGCAACATTGCATCTTCAGCAACTGCAACTGTTTCCCAGTCGTGCATCCTCAGAAGACAGACATTCTTCAGCCTCCACCAGAAGAACAAAGGAATCTCCTTTGAAGTGAAGAAGTAACTTCCCTGCTTCAGCAGGCACCCCTCTGCAGTGACGACTGGTGGCTTGGGTGCATTCTCCTGAAGAAGTGCGTAAATCCAGCAACACTGATGGTGGACTCAAGTGGTCCCGACGTCCAACTTTGGTGGAGGTAAGAGATTGCCTCCCCACGCAAGACAGTACCCCCATGCACCCCGTGTTTTGCAGTTGCCAAGGCTTGTTGGCATCCTTCCACGAAGTCCTTTGTGCACTGTGCAGCCCCGGCTCCTGTTCTCCCTGGACTCTTCTGTGCTTCTTGGACTTGGTCCCCTTCTTCCACAGGTCCTCAGGTCTAGGAATCCACTGTTGGTGTCCTGCAGTCTCTTCTGGTTCTTGCATTATCTTCTTTCTTGTGGTGGGTTCTCTTACTTACCTTTGGTGTTTTCTAATACTCCCAGCGCCCCTCTACACACTACACTTGCCTAGGTGGGAAACCGACTTTCGCATTCCACTTTCTTCGTATATGGTTTATGTTCCCCCTAGCTCCATTTCTAACTATTGTGATTTTCACTATTTGCACTCTTTTCTAACAATTTTTACAGCTATGTCTACATACTAGTGTATATGTATTACTTACCTCCTAAGGGAGTACAGTCCTGTGGTATTTTTTGCATTTGTGTCACCAAAATAAAGTACCTTTCTTTTTGTAACACTGAGTATTTTCTTTCATGTATGTGAGTACTGTGTGACTACAATGTTATTGCATGAGCTTTGCATGTCTTCTAGTTAGGCCTTGGCTGCTCCTCCACACTACCCAAAGATAGTCTGGCTTCTAGACACTGACTACATTTCACTAATAAGGGATAACTGGACCTGGTATAAGGTGCAAGTACCTTAGGTACCCACTACAATCCAGGCCAGCCTCCTACATTGGAGGTGCAGCGGTGGGATAAGTACTTGCAATGGCCTTATCACTCTGTCACCGGTGCTTTGTACAAGAAAGAGTACTCTGGTACCTAGAGCTATACACATATACCTAGTTACAGGGTCTAGTCTCTTACTTTCCTGTCTAAGAGACTAGAAGTTGTGTAGGGTAGGTTTCTCCTTCCACTACACTAACACTCACACTACATCATTTCTACTGCTGGGCCTAGCACTGAGGCCATGGGTACTCTCTATGAGGGCATTGTAGGAAAGAACCATCTCGCCTGGCATGTTACCCCCATTTTTACATGTATGTCAGTTTGTTTTTGCCTGTGTCACTGGGATCCTGCTAGCCAGGACCACAGTGCTCATAGTTTGTGGCCTGAATGTGTATGCCTGTGTGGTGACACAGTTAGTCAGAACCTCAGTGCTTATGCTCTTTCTGCTAGGCTAGTGACTACTTTTTTCCAATTTCAGTTGGCATACTGGAACACCCTTATAATTCCCTAGTATCTGGTACCTAGGTACCCAGTGTATTGGGGTTCCAGGAGATCCCTATGGGCTGCAGCATATATTTTGCCACCCATAGGGAGCTCAGACAAACCTTTACACAGGACTGCCATTGCAGCCTGAGTGAAATAACGCACATGTTATTTCACAGCCATTTTCACTGCACTTAAGCAACTTATAAGTCACCTATATGTCTAACCTTCACTTGCTGAAGGTTAGGTGCAAGGTTATTAAGTGTGAGGGCACCCTTGCAGTAGCATAGGTGCCCCCACATAGTTCAGGGCCATTTCCCCGGACTTTGTGAGAGCAGGGACACCATTACACGTGTGCACTACATATAAATCAATACCTATATGTAGCTTCACAATGGTAACTCTGAATATGGCCATGTAACATGACTAAGATCATGGAATTGTCCCCCCATTCCAAATCTGGCTAGCAGGATCCCTGGGGAGGGTTTGTGACCCCTTTCTTTTGGTAACCCCTTGTGTAGGAAAGAACCCTCTTTTTGGCATGTTACAGCCATTTTCTGCCTGATGTCAGCGTGTTTGACTGTGTTCACTGGGATCCTGCTAACCAGGACCCTAGTGATTATGTTCTCTCTCCTCTAAATGTTGTCACTGCATACTGGTAACCCAGTATTTCACCGGAAATTGGCATACTGGTCCCCCCTTATAAGTCCCTAGTATATGGTACCTAGGTACCCAGGGCATTGGGGCTCCAGGGGATCACTATGTGCTGCAGCATTTCTTTTGACACCCATAGGGAGCCCATGCAAAGGTGTCTACAGGACTGCCACTGCAGCCCGTGTGAAATGCTGCATGCACCCTTTCACTGCCATTTACACTGCACCAAGTCACTTATAAGTCACTCCTATAGCAGGCCTTCAAACCCTGAAGGCAGGGTGCAGAGTACCCTGTGTGTGAGGGCAACCCTGCACTAGCAGAGGTACCCCCACAACCTCCAGGACCATTTTCCCAGACTTTGTGAGTGTGGGGACACCATTTTCCTCGTGTACTGGACATAGGTCACTACTTATGTACAGCTTAACAATGGTAACTCCAAATATGTCCATGTTTGCTATTAAACATGTTGGAACCATACCCCAAGGCTTTTGCAATCATTGGTTGTATGATTCTATGCACTCTGTGGCGTCCTTAGAGGACCCCCAGAACTGCCATTAAAGTCTTCTGAGGTTATCCAGACAGCCCCAGCTGCTGCCACCTCACAGACAGGTTTCTGCCCTCCTATTGTTTAAGTAGCTCAAGACCAGGAAGGCAAAACAAAGCATTTCCTTTCAGAGAGGGGTGTTACACCCTCTCCCTTTAGAAATAGTCGTTACAGGCATGGGAGGTGGAGCCTCCTAGAGCATCTGGAAGGTTTCGAAGGGCACAGATGGTGCCCTCCTTGCATAATCCAGTCTACACAGGTTCAGGGACCCACACTCCCTGCTCTAGCGCGAAACTAGACAAAGGAAACGGGAGTGACCACTCCCCTATCCACCACCACCCCAGGGGTGGTGCTCAGAGCTCCTCCAGAGTGTCCCTGGGTTTTGCCATCTTGGATTCCAACGTGGCAGGGCACTCTGGGAGCATCTGAGTGGCCAGTGCCAGCAGGCGACGTCAGAGCCCTCCCCTGATAGGTGCTTACCTTTGTAGCTGACCAATCCACCTTTTAAGGCTATTTAGGGTCTCTCTCTTCGGTGGTTCTTCGATTCGGATTACAAGACTCCAGCAGGAATCCTCTACATCCTTTACTTCACCTTCTTACCAAAGAAGCTGCATCTGGGCCCTCCAGGAACTCTACAACTGCAACAAGGAAGCAAAGACAACTTATGCAACATTGCATCTTCAGCAACTGCAACTGTTTCCCAGTCGTGCATCCTCAGAAGACAGCCATTCTTCAGCCTCCACCAGAAGAACGAAGGAATCTCCTTTGAAGTGAAGAAGTAACTTCCCTGCTTCAGCAGGCACCCCTCTGCAGTGACGACCGGTGGCTTGGGTCCCCTCTCCTGAAGAAGTGCGTAAATCCAGCAACCTTGATGGTGGACTGAAGTTGTCCCGACGTCCAACTTTGGTGGAGGTAAGAGCTTGCCTTCCCACGCAAGACAGTACCCCCATGCACCCTGTGTTTTGCAGTTGCCAAAGCTTGCTGGCATCCTTCCACGAAATTCTTTGTGCACTATGAAGCTCCGGCTCCTGTTCTCCCTGGACTCATCTGTGCTTCTTGGACTTTGTCCCCTTCTTCCACGGGTCCTCAGGTCTAGGAATCCACTGTTGGTGTCCTGCAGTCTCTTCTGGTTCTTGCATTATCTTCTTTCTTGTGGTGGGTTCTATTACTTACCTTTGGTGTTTTCTAATACTCCCAGCGCCGCTCTACACACTACACTTGCCTAGGTGGGAAACCGACTTTCGCATTCCACTTTCTTCGTATATGGTTTGTGTTCCCCCTAGCCACATTTCTAACTATTGTGATTTTCACTATTTGCACTGTTTTCTAACAGTTTTTACAGCTATTTCTGCATAATAGTGTATATAATGTGTGCATTACTTACCTCCTAAGGGAGTATAGTCCTGTGGTATTTTTTGCATTTGTGTCACCAAAATAAAGTACCTTTATTTTTGCAACACTGAGTATTTTCTTTCATGTATGTGAGTACTGTGTGACTACAGTGTTATTGCATGAGCTTTGCATGTCTCCTAGTTAGGCGTTGGCTGTTCCTCCACACAACCCCGAGATAGCCTGGCTTGTCTAGTCTACTGACTACATTTCACTAATAAGGGATAACTGGACCTGGTATAAGGTGCAAGTACCTTAGGTACCCACTACAATCCAGGCCAGCCTCCTACATTTGAGGTGCAGCGGTGGGATGAGTACCTGCAATGGCCTTATCACTGTCACCAGTGCTTTCTACAAGAAAGAGTACTTTGGTCCCTAGAGCTATACACATATACCTAGTTACAGGGTCTAGTCTCTTACTTTCCTGTCTAAGACACTAGAAGTTGTGTAGAGTAGTGTTCTCCTTCCACTATACTAGCACTCACACTACATCATTTCTACTGCTGGGCCTAGCTCTGAGGCCATGGGTACTCTCTATGAGGACATTGTAGGAAAGAACCATCTTGCCTGGCATGTTACCCCCATTTTTACATGTATGTCAGTTTGTTTTTGCCTGTCTCACTGGGATCCTGCTAGCCAGCACCACAGTGCTCATAGTTTGTGGCCTGAATGTGTATACCTGTGTGGTGACACAGTTAGTCAGAACCTCTGTGCTTATGCTCTCTCTGCCTTTTTTTCCAATTTCAGTTAGCATACTGGAACACCCTTATAATTCCCTAGTATATGGTATCTAGGTACCCAGTGTATTGGGGTTCCAGGACATCCCTATGGGCTGCAGCATTTATTTTGCCACCCATAGGGAGCTCAGATAAACCTTTACACAGGACTGCCATTGCGGCCTGAGTGAAATAACACAAATGTTATTTCACAGCAATTTTCACTGCACTTAAGTAACTTATAAGTCACCTATATGTCTAACCTTCACTTGCTGAAGGTTAGGTGCAAGGTTACTAAGTGTCAGGGCACACTTGCAGTAGCATAGGTGCCCCCACATAGTTCAGGGCCATTTCCCCGGACTTTGTGAGAGTGGGGACACCATTACACGCGTGCACTACATATAGATCAATACCTATATGTAGCTTCACAATGGTAACTCTGAATATGGCCATGTAACATGTCTAAGATCATGGAATTGTCCCCCCATTCCAAATCTGGCTAGCAGGATCCCAGTGAGATAGGCAAAAACAAACTGACATACATGTAAAAATGGGGGTAACATGCCAGGCAAGATGGTACTTTCCTACACAACCCCCCCCCCCCAAACGAGGGACAGTAAGGCTAACCTGTCCCAGATGACTCTTCATTGTCTAAGTGGAAATATCTGGAGAGTCCATCTGCACTGGAGTGGGGACTCCCAGGTCTATGTTCCACTGTATAGTCCATTCCCTGTAGGGTGATGGACCACCTCAACAATTTAGGGTTTTCACCTTTCATTTGTTTAAGCCATAATAGAGGTTTGTGGTCTGTCTGAACAATAAAGTGAGTACCAAACAGGTATGGTCTCAACTTTTTCAGTGCCAGACCACAGCAAAGGCCTCCCTCTCTGTGGCAGACCAACGCTTTTCTCTAGGGGTCAACCTCCTGCTGATAAAAGCAACAGGTTGATCCTGGCCCTCAGTGTTAAGCTATGATAGAACTGCCCTAACCCCTAATTAAGAAGCATCAGCCTGGACTATGAATTTCTTGGAGTAACAAGGGCTTTTTAGGGCAGGTGCAGAGCACATGGCCTGTTTGAGCTCATTAAAATCCTTTTGACAGCCATCTGTCCACAATACCTTTTTAGGCATCTTTTTGCTGGTGAGGTCATTAATAGGGGTTCCAATGGAGCCATAGTTCTTAGTGAACCTCCGATAGTGCCCTTTGAGGCCTAGGAAGGCTCTCACCTGGGTTTGAGTTGTAGGGGGAGCCCATTCCATAATAGTTTGGATCTTCCCCTGCAGTGGTGCAATCTGTTCCCTACCTACCAGGTGGCTCAGATAAACCACTTTCCCCTGCCCTATCTGGCACTTTGAAGCCTTGATAGTGAGGCCTGCCTTTTGCAGGGCGTCCAAAACTTTCCGTAGTCAACCAGGTGATCATCCCAGGTGGAGATAAAACATCTAGATATGTTGTACTAAAGGCTTCCAATCCTTGCAGGACAGTATTCACCAACCCCTGAAAAGTGACAGGTGCATTTTTCAATCCAAAGGGCATAACAGTGAACTGATAGTGCCCTCCAATGGTGGAAAATGCTGTTTTAGGTTTATCATCTTCTGACATCTTAATCTGCCAATACCCTGCAGTTAAGTCAAAAGTGCTTAGATACTTGACAGAAGCCAGTATATATAGTAGCTCATCTGCCCTTGGTATAGGGTGAGCATCAGTTTTGGTTACTTGATTGAGACCTCTATAGTCGACACAAAACCTCATTTCCTTTTTACCATCTTTACTACGAGGCTTGTGGACAAGCACCACTGGGCTAGCCCATGGGCTTTCAGAAGGTTCAATCACTCCCAGATCTAACATTGTCTGTACCTATTGTTTTATGCAATCTCTGACATGGTCAAGCTGCATATAAATCTTACTTGTGACAGGTAAATTGTCTCCAGTGTTGAATGTGTGCTCACACCAGGTAGTTGTACCTGGGATCAGTGAAAAGAGGTCAGAGAACTGGTCTAGGAGATTTATGCTGTTGTCTTTCTGCTCAGCAGTAAGCCACTCTGCAAGCACAACTCCCTCCACTAAGCCATCAGCTTTGAAGGTGTGGTGAGGAGGTCAGGGAGAGGGTCTCTCTCTTCCTGCCCTTCATCAGTTGCCATGAGCAGGGTTAAGTCAGCCCTGTCATAATAAGGTTTCAGGTGATTGACATGGAGCACCCTAAGGGGACTCATGGCAGTGCCCAGGGCTTCCAAATATGTGACCTCCCCTTTCTTTCCTACTATTAGATGGGGTCCACTCCATTTGTCTTGGAGTGCTCTTGGGGCCACAAGTTCCAATACCCACACCTTCTGTCCTGGGTGGTACTGAGTCAGGACAGCCTTCTGGTCATCCCATTGCTTTCGGAGCTCTTGGCTGGCCTGAAGGTTTTTACTGGCCTTTTTCATGTACTCAGCCATTCTGGATCTTAGGCCAAGTACATAGCCCACAATGTCTTACTTGGGAGCTTTTAAAGATTGTTCCCGACCCTCCTTCACAAGAGCAAGGGGACCTCTTGCTAAAGCCCACTCCTTTTTGGGGCACCTCCCTATAAGCAAAAAGGAGGCATGGCAACAGGACATCCCATCTCCTCCTGAGTTTTTTAGGGAGTCCCATGATCACACCTTTGAGAGTTTTATTAAACCTCTCAACCAGACCATTTGTCTGTGGATAATAAGGGGTAGTGAACTTGTAAGTCACACCACACTCCCTCCACATAGCTTTTAGGTATGCAGACATGAAGTTACTACCTCTGTCTGACACCACTTCCTTAGGGAAACCCACTCTGGAAAATATTCCCAGGAAGGCTTTTGCCACTGCAGGAGCTGTAGTGGTCCTTGAGGGAATAGCTTCAGGATACCTAGTGGCATGGTCCACTACCACAAGGATAAACCTATTACCTGAAGCTGTTGGAGGGTCAAGGGGGCCAACTATGTCAACCCCTACCCTTTCAAAGTGCACCCCAACCACTGGGAGTGGAATTAAGGGGGCCTTAGGTGTACCACCAGTCTTGCCACTGGCTTGGCAGGTCACACAGGAGCAACCAATCTCCTTAGTGTCCTCTGACATGTGAGGTCAGTGAAACAATGTAAGAAGTCTGTCCCACGTTTTACTCTGGCCCAAATGCCCAGCCAAAGGAATATCATGTTCCAAAGTCAGAAGAAACTCCCTATACTGCAGAGGGATGACCAATTTCCTGGCAGCTCCAGGTTTAGGGTCCCTTGACTCAGTGTAGAGGAGGTTATCTTCCCAATAGACTTAATGGCTATCAGTGATATCCCCATTCTGCTGTTTGACAGCTTGCTGTCTTAAACCCTCTTGTATGGGATAGGTCTGCTGTGCCATACTCAGCTCTTCCCTGGCAGCCCCCCGCACCCAAAAGCTCAGCAGTGTCTGCTGTCAGCTCATCTGGTGTAGGTTCTGCAGAGGGATAGGATTCCTCTTCCTCAAAAGGGGAATCTTCTGGAGAGGGAGGGATAGTGGGAAGGATTTACCCTTTCTACCCCTAGTTTTTGGGAACACTTGGTCCATTGTTTCAGGATCCAAGTTTCCCTGTCCTCTTTGCTTCCGGGCCTGAGCCCTTGTGAGAGCAAACATATGTCCTGGAATGCCCAGCATTGCTGCATGAGCCTCAAACTCCACTTCAGCCCAAGCAATTGTCTCCAAATCATTGCCTAGTAAGCAGTCTACAGGTAAATCAGTGGCTACCACAACTTTCTTTGGACCAGTAACCCCCCCAGTTGAGATTCACAACAGCTATGGGGTGGCAAAGAGTATTGTTATGAGCATCAGTCACTTGGTACTGCTGACCAAGTAGGTGTTGATCAGGGTGAACCAGTTTCTCAATCACCATAGTGACATTGGCTCCTGTATCCCAGTAGGCCTCAACCTCAACACCAATTATTAAGGGAAGTTGCTTGTACTTACCCATATTAAGGGGACAAGCAACCAAGGTGGCAAAGTCAATACCACTATCAGAGACTAAAACAGCCTCTGTGGTCTCCCTAACAAGACCAACCTCAACTACATTACCTATGGTGAGCCCAGCAACACCCTTTGATTGGCTATTTGTAGTATTCATCCCACCACCACTGCTATTACTAGGGGCACTAGAGGACGCAGTTGGGGTTGTGGTAGTGGGAGCCTTGGTGTTTTGTTTTGGACTAGTGGAATCACTTGCCCAATGGCCTTTACTTTTACATAAATAACACCATGGCGTCTTTTGATTGTTAGAAGAGGATTTGGACCCACCTCCCCCAGAGGATTTTTGTGGGCCTGATGAAGACTCAGAATGCTTTTTATCTTTGTCCCCACCCTTGTCAAAAGACTTACCATCCTTCTTCTTGCCATCCTTGTCACCACCTGTATGAACTTTTCTGCTCACTCTTTTTCTGACCCTTTTGTCTGCTTTCTTTCCCATTTCTTGGGGAGAGGTCAGATCTGAGTCTACCAAGTACTGATGCAACAAGTCAGACACACAATTATTCAAAATATGCTCTCTCAAAATAACATTATATAGGCTTTCATAGTCAGTCACCTTACTGTCATGTAACCATCCCCCCAAGGCCTTCACTGAACAGCCTACAAAGTCTGTCCAGTCTTGAGAGGACTATTTTCTGGTATCTCTGAACTTAATCCTGTATTGTTCAGTGGTTAAGCCAAATCCATCTAAGAGTGCATCTTTCAAAACTTTGTATTGTTGGCATCAATCTCCCTCACAGTAAGGAGCCTATCCCTACCCTTGCCAGTGAAAGATAGCCACAAGATAGCAGCCCACTGCCTTTGAGGGACCCCCTGTACCATACAGGCCCTCTCAAGTGCAGCAAACCACTTGTTTATGTCACCCCCCTCCTTATAAGGGGGGACAATATTGTGCAGGTTTCCTGAATCTGTTTCTCTTACAGGATGACTATCAAGAACAGTGCTGCTGCCACCTGTCTTTCCCTCTCTACATCTAGAGACTCCCTGTCTAAGGCCAACTGTTGCTGTCTCAGTTTCAGTCTGGCCTCTTCCAACCCTAGCTTTCTGAGTTCCCTGTCTAGGGTGTTATCCTCAGGATGGGAGGCTTGGGAATGCTCTGACACAGAGGTGATGTGGGAATTGGCAGAAAGGATAAGTTACTTACCTGTAAATCCTAGTTCTCTTCCAGGGGTATCCTCATTAAAGTCATAAACATTGAATATTCCCGCCCTCGTGCGTGGACCCCGGAGCATACATAAAATACACACATGTAAAAGTATGAAATATGCAACAAAAATATATATATAGCATTTTTTGTAGACAATGTTCACACCAAACTCATGTATACGTGTGTACAACAGCAATGCTGACTATATTTGTAAACAGGCTAAAATGCTTTATTTCTGTGGAGTTTTTTTTTTTTTTTTTTAAACAGTCCCTTTCAAAATTACAATAAGAGAAAAACTTTCCAAAGCCCCATAGCTGTGTCGATGGAAAGAAGCAGTAGCAACATCAGTGAAAAAAAAGAGAAAAAAAAACTACATTGAAAACAATGGAGCATTATTAGCCAATAGGCTGCATGCAGGTTAACACAGGAGAACCATAAAATTCTGGCACCGTGCCTTTAAGACCCTGAGCACCACCAGTATCCCACCATGCCTCAGGGGTGAAGGAGAGGTGACAGTTGGTTCACAGTTAGGTCAGTTCTTTTTTACATGAAAACGTATCCAACACATTAGAGAGATAGTCTGTCCTGCACTTCTAGGAGACTTGCGTCCGGGAAGGAGGGTGGGTTGTTTATGACTTTGATGAGAATCCCCCTGGAAGAGAACTAGGATTTACAGTTAAGTAACTTATCCTTATCTTCCAGGGGATCCTCATCAATAGTTATAAACGTTGAATAGATTAGCAAGCCCATCCCCTATCTCTGCCATCTATCTCCCATAGAAGCGTAGGAAAAGATATACACTATGTGTAGGAAGTTAGCTCTGTATGCACTATTTCAAAGTAAGGAATAGTATGCACAGAGTCCAAGGGTTCCCATTAGAGGTAAGATAGTGGCTCAAAGAGATAATTCCAATGCTCTATTTTGTGGTAGTGTGGTCGAGCAGTAGGCTTATCAGAGGGTAGTGTTAAGCATTTGTTGTACACACACAGGCAATAAATGAGGAACACACACTCGGAGACAATTCTAGGCCAATAGGTTTTTGTATAGAAAAATAACTTTTCTTAGTTTATTTTTAGAACCACACGTTCAAGATTTACAAGTAATCCTTTAAATGTAAGGTACTTCACTTAGGAACTTTAGGCACTTTGAATTAGCAAAATAGCATATACAGTTTTCACATAAATGAGATATAGCTATTTTAAAACTAGACACAGTGCAATTTTCAACAGTTCCTGGGGGAGGTAAGTGTTTGTTAGTTTTTGCAGGTAAGTAAACCACCTACGGGGTTCAAACTTGGGTTCAAGGTAGCCCACCGTTGGGGGTTCAGGGCAACCCCAAAGTTACCACACCAGAAGCTCAGGGCCGGTCAGGTGCAGAGGTCAAAGTGGTGCCCAAAACGCATAGGCTTCAATTTAGAAGGGGGTGCCCCGGTTCCAGTCTGCCAGCAGGTAAGTACCCGTGTCTTCGGAGGGCAGACCAAGGGGGTTTTGTAGGGCACCGAGGGGACACAAGTCCACACAGAAAGTACACCCTCGGCGGCACGGGGGCGGCCGGGTGCAGTGTGCAAACAAGCGTCGGGTTCGCAATAGGATTCAATGGGAGACCAAGGGGTCTCTTCAGTGATGCAGGCAGGCAAAGGGGGGTTCCTCGGGGTAGCCACCACCTGGGCAAGGGAGAGGGCCACCTGGGGGTCGCTCCTGCACTGGAGGTCGGATCCATCAGGTCCTGGGGGCTGCGAATGCAGTGCCTTTACCAGCTGTCGTGTCTTTGAAGCAGGCAGTCACGGTCAGGGGGAGCCTCTGGATTCTCTCTGCAGGCATCTCTGTGGGGGCTCAGGGGGGCCAACTCTGGCTACTCACTGTCTCGTAGTCGCCGGGGAGTCCTCCTTGTGGTGTTTGTTCTCCAAACGTCGAGCCGGGGGCGTCGGGTGCAGAGTGCAAAGTCTCACGCTTCCAGTGGGAAACATAAGTTGTTTCAAAGTTGCTGCTTTGTTGCAAAGTTGCAGTCTTTGTGGAAAAGAGCCGCTGTCCTCGGAAGTTCTTGGTCCTTCTAGATGCAGGGCAGTCCTCTGAGGCTTCAGAGGTCGCTGGTCCCTGTGGAACGCGTCGCTGGAGCAGTGTCTTAGAAGTGGGGAGACAGGCAGGTAGAGCTGGGGCCAAAGCAGTTGGTGTCTCCGTCTTCTCTGCAGGTTTTCAGTTCAGCAGTCCTCTTCTTCTTAGGTTGCAGGAAGTTCCTAGGTTCTGGGGAGCCCCTAAATACAGAATTTAGGGGTGTGTTTGGGTCTGGGGGGTTAGTAGCCAATGGCTACTAGCCCTGAGGGTGGCTACACCCTCTTTTGTGCCTCCTCCCTGAGGGGAGTGGGGCACATCCCTATCCCTATTGGGGGAATCCTCCATCTGCAAGATGGAGGATTTCTAAAAGTCAGAGTCACCTCAGCTCAGGATACCTTAGGGGCTGTCCTGACTGGCCAGTGACTCCTCCTTGTTTTTCTCATTATCTCCTCCGGCCTTGCTGCCAAAAGTGGGCCCGTGGCCGGAGGGGGCGGGCAACTCCACTACCTGGAGTGCCCTGGGGTGCTGTAATAAAGGGGGTGAGCCTTTGAGGCTCACCGCCAGGTGTTACAGTTCCTGCAGGGGGAGGTGAGAAGCACCTCCACCCAGTACCGGCTTTGTTACTAGCCACAGAGTGACAAAGGCACTCTCCCCATGTGGCCAGCAACATGTCTGGAGTGTGGCAGGCTGCTAAAACCAGTCAGCCTACACGGGTAGTCGGTTAAGGTTTTAGGGGGCACCTCTAAGGTGCCCTCTGGGGTGTATGTTACAATAAAATGTACACTGCCATCAGTGTGCATTTATTGTGCTGAGAAGTTTGATACCAAACTGCACAGTTTTCAGTGTAGCCATTATGGTGCTGTGGAATTTGTGCATGACAGACTCCCAGACCATATACTCTTATGGCTACCCTGCACTTACAATGTCTAAGGTTTTGCTTAGACACTATAGGGGCATAGTGCTCATGCACTTATGCCCTCACCTATGGTATAGTGCACCCTGCCTTAGGGCTGTAAGGCCTGCTGGAGGGGTGACTTATCTATACCTGTAGGCAGTGTGAGGTTGGCATGGCACCCTGAGGGGAGTGCCATGTCGTCTTAGTCTTTTTATCCCCACTAGCACACACAAGCTGGCAAGCAGTGTGTCTGTGCTGAGTGAGGGGTCCCCAGGATGGCATAAGACATGCTTCAGCCCTTAGAGACCTTCCGTTGGCATCAGGGCCCTTGGTACCAGAGGTACCAGTTACAAGGGACTTACCTGGATGCCAGGGTGTGCCAATTGTGGAAACAAAAGTACAGGTTAGGGAAAGAACACTGGTGCTGGGGCTTGATTAGCAGGCCTCAGCACACTTTCAAATCATAACTTAGCATCAGCAAAGGCAAAAAGTCAGGGGGTAACCATGCCAAGGAGGCATTTCCTTACACTATACAAATACATTTCTCAGAGACGCTTGCCCAACTTGAGCATCCGCTCTGGCATCTGAGTCTAAACAGTATTGCCTAGTAAATGTATGTACAGACTTACAGATTACAGATTTCAGAGATTGGAACATTATTAAGGAGGGCAGCAGTAGCAGCTTTTCCTCTTGTCGAATGAGCCTTAGGCCTAGCTAATACCTGTTCGTTAGCCAAATGATATGCAGTAACAATACATGAAACTATCCATCTAGATATTGTTTGTTTCGAGGCTGCATTGCCTGTTCTCATATGACCGTAATTTACAAATAGGTGGTGAGATCGTCTAATCAAATTGGTCCTATCCAAGTAAAATTTTAGCACTCTTTTCAAATCCAGAGAGTGTAAAGCTTTTTTCGCCGGAGTATCCGGATTGGGGAAAAAATTTCGTAGTGAAATAGTCTGATTAATGTGAAAATCCGACACCACCTTCGGTAAGAATGATGGATGAGTTTGTAGAACCACTCTATTTTCATGGAAAACTGTGTGAGGTTCTTTGGAGGACAAAGCCTGAATTTCACTGACCCTCCTCGCTGAAGTAATGGCTACGAGGAAAGCTGTCTTCCACGTAAAGTGTTGCAAAGAAGCCTTGTGGATAGGTTCGAAAGGAGGGCCCATGAGTCTAGATAATACTATGTTTAGTTCCCATGGAGGAGAGGGTTTTCGAATGGGTGGAAAAACCTTCTTCATACCTTCTAAGAAATCCTTGACTACTGGTCTTGTAAAAAAGGATTCTTGAGAAGGTGACTTACGATAGGCTGTAATGGCAGATAAATGTACCTTAATAGATGACACTTGCAGACCCGATTTCGCCAGATGGAGCAGGTAAGACAGTATCACCTCCTCCTGAGCCAATATAGGATTCTGACCTTGCTGACGACACCATATGTAGAACCTCTTCCACTTGAACGTGTAAGAACGCCGCGTGGAAGGTCGTCTGGACTCCTCTAAGATGTTCATGCACTCCTGCGACAGCCCTAGATGCCCATACTGCAGGAATTCAGGAGCCATGCCGTCAAGCTCACAGAGGGAAGGCTGGGGTGAAGTATCCTGCCTCCCAGCCTGTAAAGGAGATCTGGTCTGCACAGCAGCCTCCTCTGCGGTTGTTCTGTTAGGTTGAGGAGATCCGTGTACCAGAACTGACGGGGCCATTGCGGGGCTATGAGAATCATTCTGGTGCTGGATCTGTAGAGTTTGTTTATCACAGCTGGTATGAATGGAATCGGTGGAAAGGCGCAGAGAAATATCCCTGACCAATCGATCAACAGGGCATTCCCTCGAGTTCCCGGATGGTAGGACCTGGATGCGAAGTCTGGGCATTTCTTGTTTACCTCGTCTGCGAAGAGGTCTAACTGAGGCTGACCCCACTGAACGAAGATGTCTTCGACGACCTCGTCGTGAAGAACCCTTTCGTGGGCATCCTCGAGGGTTCTGCTTAGGAAGTCCGCTTCCACGTTTTGCTGCCCTGGGAGGTGAATTGCTGTGAGACACATTCCCCTCGCTAAGAGCCAATGCGAAAATGGCCTGAGACTCCCGAGACAGTGGCAGGGATCTTGTTCCTCCTTGTTTGTTTAGGTAATACATTGTCGTCGTATTGTCTGTTTGTACTAGGAGATTTCCCCTGAATCGATGGAGCAAAAGACTTGAGAGCCAGATGAACTGCTCTGAGCTCCAGCAGGTTGATGTGGTACGCTCTTTCTTTGTTGGACCACAGACCCTGAGCCTGAAGGGGACCCAGATGAGCTCCCCAGCCCTGACGCGACGCATCCGTTACCAGAGTGTCGGACGGGATCGGCTTATGAAAAGGAACTCCTACTGACAGGGGATGTCTGTGCATCCACCCTCGTAACGATTGTTGTGCTCCTATCAGAAGAAGCATTCTGTCCTCCCAGTGACCTGTGTGCTGGTTCCAATTGTTCTCCAGAGCCTCTTGAAGAGGCCTCATATGCAATCTGGCGTTCGGGACAATGGAAATGCAAGAGGCCATGAAGCCCAATAGAGATGTCACCTGACGGGCCGTAGGTGCGTGGGAGCTCAGAAGGTCTTGACACTTCCTCCTTATTGATAACAGTCGTTCCTCAGAAGGATACACTCTTTCGAGCTCTGTATTCAGTATTGCTCCCAGGTAGTGGAGGGTTTGTGTTGGAATGAGGGTGGACTTTTGGTAGTTGACTTGTAGACCTAGAGATCGGAAAACACTGAGCACAATGTCCAGATGGTTTTTCGCCTGCTCCGGAGAGGAGGCTTTCAGTAGCCGGTCGTCTAGGTATGGGTAAATGAAGATCTTCTGCTTCCTTAAATGTGCTGCTACCGTTGCTACACATTTGGAGAAAACACAAGGGGCAGATTTTAGGCCGAAAGGAAGCATCTTGAACTGGTAGTGTTGGGAGGCTATCAAGAATCGTAGGAATTTCCAATGTTTGGGAATGATCGGGATATGAAAATACGCATCTTGCAGATCTATGGAGCACATCCAGTCTCCTCGATGCAGTTGAGGGAAAATCTGGTGGAGAGCCAGCATCCTGAACTTTTGCTTCTTTATGTACTTGTTCAGGAGCCTCAAGTCTACAATCGGTCTGAAAACTCCTTCCCGACCCTTCTTTGCTACTAGAAAATAGCGGGAGTACACCCCTTTCCCTCTGTGTGCGACTGGAACCTTTTCTATTGCTTTTTTCTGTAACAGAGCATGAGCCTCTTTGTGTAATAAGGTCATGTGAGCCGGATTGCATTTGGTTGGTGGCAAGTGCGGAGGAGGTTGCCGGAAAAGAAGAGAGTACCCATTCTCTACAATGTTGAGCACCCATTTGTCTTTTGTTATGCCATGACACTCGTGAATGAACGCTGTGATACTTCCCCCAACCAGAGTGGTGCACGGTATTAAGGGAAGCAAAACCTTATTGTTTTGCCGGAGCTTTGGGGGTAGACTGCTGAGGTCTGCTTGACCCTCGGTCTCTTGTGGCTTTACGAGACTGGAAGAGTGGGCGCCCTTGTTTCTGTTGTGGCCTCTGGGACCAATGAGGGGTTTGAACTCTCTGTTGGAACGGGCGCCTGTCGTAAGGCCTATATCTTTACCTGAAGTCCTTCCTTCTCTTGAGGCCCACTGCCCTCATGGTGTCCACCTCCGCTTTCATACGTGCCATCTTCTCATCTGTGTGGGTTCCAAAAAGCGAGTTTCCGTTGAACGGAAGGTTTAGGATACGCTGCTGCGCTTCCTGCTTCAATCCTGTGAGTCTTAGCCAGGAAGACCTGCTCGCACAGACCCCATGCGCGTAACCATGTGCTGCTAAGTCTGCACCATCTGCTGCCGCACTGATGACCTGATTGGACACCAGACTTCCCTCCTGAAGGATCTCCTGAAAATCCTGCCTGTCCCCTCTAGGCAATTTTTCTGTAAACCTGCTCAGTGAGTCCCAGAGTGAGCGATCGTATCTGCCTAAGAGTGCGGAGGCGCTGGAGACCTTCATCATGGAAGCCGCCGTGCCACACATCTTCCTCCTCAGAGAGTTCAGGTGTCTACTCTCCTTGTCTGGTGGAACCGTGGAGGATGATGCCACTGAGTGAGTCTTCCGGGCTGCGGCCAATATGACTGAGTCTGGCGGTGGATCAGTCCTGAGAAACAAAAGGATCTTGATCAGGTGCCTTGTATTTCTTTAAGATCCTAGCAGGAGCTGATCGGAGGTTGGCTGGTGCTAAAAACGTGTCCATGGTTGGTTGTAGAAGGCCAGGCACCAGCGGTAACAATTTCTTTGAAACCGCCCTGTGTTGCAGGGTTTCAAAGATTGCGGATGAGGAGGTTGAAGGCTCCGGGACCTCAATATTTAATTTCTGTGCTCCCGAGAAGCACCTTGTTAAAAGTTGTAATGTCGTCCACCGTGGAAACTCTAGCTGGTGGAGAATCCGTTAGAGTCGGGGAGTACCCTCTTACTGAAGTCCCCGACAATGTGGACCAAGAAGGAGACCTTCTGTGACGGTGTGATCTTGATCTGGATCTTCTCTGGGAGCGTGACCTGCTCCGAGATCTTGTTGCAGCTCGCCGAGGCCTAGTGGCAGACTGGCAAGATGCAGAACAAGCCTGTTCTGTCCGCGCTGTTGGCGATGGTGTCCTCGGGAGAGAAGCCGAAGGTGAGTACATTTGCGAGTTTTGCGAGTCTGGAGAAGCAGTAGTTTTATTAAGACTCTCCAACCACCTTGGCGATAAGTTGATGGGCGAGATGGGCCCAGACGAAGTGACTCTCGACCGCCCAGACGAACCATTCCTTATGGAGACCACTGGACTTGTTGAAGTGTTCTTATCAGCCGGCGGCAACCGACGCTCTTCTCCCTGTGAGATAGTCAACACCTGTGTCGACGTCGAAAGTTACAACGACGTTGAAGGGAGTACCACAGACTGCCCTGGTCTCGACGTCAAGCGCCTCGACGGTGACCGGTAGTCCCTTGACCGCGACCTGTTCGACATCGTGTGCCTCGCCGTCTAGTGATGGGCCGCCGCCGACGGATGTCCTTGCTCTCACCGTTGAGGCGATCTCGACGTCGTCTTCTGTGCCGTCGAGGGGTGCGAGGCCTTTGACGGCGAATGGGCACGCCGGTGCTTGGTCGACGTCGATCGGTGGGTTGCCGTCGACGGAGATGTGCCCTTATGGTCGCTATGTACCTTCAACGTCGTATCCCTCGCCGTTGACGGCGATCTATGACGATGTGACGGTGGCAGCGATGACGTCGACGGGGAACAAACAGGCACCTTCTTACCAGCTGAAGTCGATCTAGCCTGTCTCTCCTCAGAATGGCTTGTTGGCTGCCTGGGGAGCAAACAGGACGATGTCTTCTGCCTCTCATGAAGACCATGAAGTCTGATTTTCTCCCTGTCCTTCAGAGTCCTTTTTGAGATGTTCTTGCAGTGTCTGCAAGTGTCAGGGCAGTGACTCTGAGGCAAACACACAATGTAGAGAGAGCGTGGATCTGACTGGGCCTTCTTCTTCCCACAGGAAGGGCACTTCACAAAAAGAGAAGGCATTTTCCAGTCAGGAAAAAATCCCTTGACTCAGACAAAGGTGTAAAATGTCGAGTGAAGGTAGAAAAAACGCTGTTTTTAAATATTTGCCAGATTAAAACTCAGAAAAACTGAGAGCTCAATGCTCCCGGATCCTCTCAGAAGAAGCCGGAAAAAAGAACTGACATAACTGTGAACCAACTGTCACCTCTCCTTCACCCCTGAGGCATGGTGGGATACTGGTGGTGCTCAGGGTCTTAAAGGCGCGGTGCCAGGATTTTATGGTTCTCCTGTGTTAACCTGCATGCAGCCTATTGGCTAATAATGCTCCATTGTTTCCAATGTAGTTTTTTCTCTTTTTTCACCGATGTTGTTACTGCTTCTTTCCCTGGGCCCAGCTATGGGGCTTTCGAAAGTTTTTCTCTTATTGTAATTGTGAAGGGACTGTTTAAAAAAACAAAAAACAACAACAACAAAAATCCATAGAAATAAAGCATTTTAGCCTGTTTATGAATATAGTCTGAATTGCTGTCATACACACGTATATATGAGTTTGGTATGAAAATTGTCTACTAAAAATGTTATACATATATTTTTCGTTCATATTTCATAATTTTACATGTGTGTATTTTATGTATGCTCCAGGGTCCCCGCACGAGGGCGGGAATATTCAATGTTTATGACTTTGATGAGGATCCCTTGGAAGAGAATGGACCTGTCTCTAACTGCCTGAACTCTAGTTACCTGGCGTTTTGGAGTGAAAGGTGCCTACTGATGTGTGCCATGGGACATCCTCTGTGCAAAGGAGAAGTTCCTGGCATCATCCTTTGTTGCAGAATCTTTAGCTTCTTCCACCCGGAAGCAGCCATTTTGCACCTTCATCCGGTGTTTAGTGAGCTCCTCCCCCCCGGACACTTTCGTGACTCTTGGATTTGGTCCCCTTCCTTTACAGGTCCTCAGGCCCAGGAATCCGCCTTCAGTGGTTTGCAGTCAGTTGTGGTCTTTGCAGAATCTCCTATCACGACTTTAGTGTGTTTCTGGGGAAGTAGGGTCACTTTACTCCTACTTTTAAGGGTCTTGGGATGGGGTATCTTGGACACCCTTAGTGTTTTCTTACACTCCCAGCGACCCTTTACACACTACACTATGCCTGGGGTCCCTAACTGGTTCCAATTCCACTTTCTTAGTATATGGTTTGTGTTGGCCCTAGGCCTATTGCATCCTATTGTATTCTACAGTGTTTGCACTACTTTTCTAACTTACCTTATTTTGGTTTGTGTGTATATTTTATGTATTTTACTTACCTCCTAAGGGAGTATATCCTCTGAGATATTTTTGGCACATTTCAGACTAAGCTGCTCTGCTATAGCTACCTCTATCAGCCTAAGCTGCTAGAACACTACTAATCTACTAATAAGGGATAACTGGACCTGGCACAGGGTGTAAGTACCATCAGGTACCCACTATAAGCCAGGACAGTCTCCTACACCTCCTCCAAATTTGGACAGCTGGACCACTGGACAGTCTGGGTCACTTGGGTCCACCACCTGTGTTGCAGGGGCCACGCTCGTCAGGATGAGAGGGGTCCCAGAGTACAGGTGACGCTGAAGTTTGATGCCTGCTGGAGCAGGGGGACGATTCCGTCAACCCAATGGAGATTTCTTTGTGGCTTCCAGTGCAGGGTGAAGGCAGACAGCTCTCAGAGCACCACCAGGAAACAGTCGAGAAAGCCGGCAGGATTAGGCGCTACAATGTCGCTGGCAGTCTTCTTCCTACTTTGTTGCAGTTTTGCAGGCGTCCTGGAGCAGTCAGCAGTCAATCCTTGGCAGAAGTCGAAGAGAGAGGTGCAGAGGAACTCTGGTGAATTCTTTGAAGTCGTTATCTGAGGAAAAGCCCACAGGAGAGACCCTAAATAGCCCTCAGAGGAGGATTGGCCACCTAGTGAGGTAAGCACCTATCAGGAAGGGTCTCTGACATCACCTGCTGGCACTGGCCACTCAGCGGCCTCCACTGTGCCCTCACACCTCTGGATTCAAGATGGCAGAGGTATGGGACACACTGTAGGAGCTCTGGGCACCACCCCTAGGGTAGTGATGGACAGGGGAGTGGTCACTCCCCTTTCCTTTGTCCAGTTTCGTGCCAGAGCAGGGACTGGGGGTTCCCTGAACCTGTGTAGACTGGCTTATGCAAGGAGGGCACCATTTGTGCTCTTCAAAGCATTTCCAGAGACTGGGGGAGGCTACTCTTTCCCAGCCCTTAACACTTATTTCCAAAGGGAGAGGGTGTAACACCCTCTCTCAGAGGAAATTCTTTGTTCTGCCTTCCTGGGACTGGGCTGCCCAGACCCCAGCAGGGCAGAAGCCTGTCTGTGGTGGTTGACAGCAGCAGCAGTAGCTTCAGAGAAAACCCCAGAGAGCTGGTTTGGCAGTACCCGGGGTCCATAGTGTAGCCCCGGGGATGCATGGGATTGGCACCCGAATAACAGATTTGGCATGGGGGGACAATTCCATGATCTTAGACATGTTACATTGCCATATTCGGAGTTACCATTGTGAAGCTACATATAGATATTGACCTAAATGTAGTGCGTGCGTTTAGTGGTGTCCCCGCACTCACAGTCTGGGGAAACTGCCCTGAACTATGTGGGCGTACTTTTGCTAGTGCAAGGGTGCCCTCACACTTAGTAACTTTGCACCTAACCTTCACCAAGTGAGGGTTAGACATATAGGTGACTTATAAGTTACTTAAGTGCAGTGTAAAATGGCTGTGAAATAACGTGCGTGTTATTTCACTCAGGCTGCAGTGGCAGTGTAAGATTTTTCTGAGCTCCCTGTGGGTGGCAAAAGAAATGCTGCAGCCCATAGGGATCTCTTGGAACCCCAATAACCTTGGTACCTAGGTACCATGTACTAGGGAATTATAAGGGTGTTCAGGTGTGCATTTAGAATTGGTGAACATGGTCACTAGCCTACGGTGGCAGTTTTTTAAGGCAGAGAGAGCATAATAACTGAGGTTCTGGTTAGGAGAGCCTCAGTGACACAGTTAGTCACTACACAGGTACACACATTCAGAGCACAAAGTATGAGCACTGGGGTCCTGTCTAGCAGGATCCCAGTGAGACAGGCAAAAACAAACTGACATACATGTAGAAATGGGGGTAACATGCCAGGCAATATGGTACTTTCCTACAGCCAGACTTGTACCCAAGCCTCATTCTCAAAATGGAAAAAAGATGAGGCTCTGTGTAGATTACAGAGGTTCAACACAGTCACTAAGACTGATGCTCACCCTATATCCAGGGCAGATGAGCTTATTGATACACTGGCATCTGCCAAGTATCTTAGCACTTTTGATTTGACTGCAGGGTATTGGCAGATCAAACTATCAGAATATGCAAAACCCAAAACAGCTTTCTCTACCATTGGAGGGCATTGACAGTGTACTGTTATGCCCCTTGGATTGAAGAATGCACCTGCCACTTTTCAGAGGCTGGTGAACACAGTCCTCCAAGGTCTGGAAGCTTTTAGTGCAGCATATCTTGATGATATTGCTGCCTTTAGCTCCACCTGGGATGAACATCTGGTCCACCTCTGGAAAGGTTTGGAGACCCTGCATAAGGCAGGCCCTACTATCAAGGCTTCAAAGTGCCAGATAGGACAGGAGAAGGTGGTTTATCTGGGACACCCAGTTGGTGGGGAACGATTGAACCACTACCTGGGAAGATCCAGACTATTTTAGTTTGGTCTCCCCCTACAAAACAAACCAAGGTTAGAGCCTTTCTTGGTCTCACTGGGTATTACAGGAGGTTTATTAATAATTATGGCTCCATTGTAGCCCCTCTTAATGACCTCACATCCAAGAAGATGCCTAAAAAGTTATTATGGACAGCTAGCTTTCAGAAACCTTTTGAAGAGCTAAAGCAGATTATGGGGGTCATTACAACCCTGGCGGTACAAGACCGCCAGGGCCGTTATGACGGAAGCACAGCCAACAGGCTGGCGGTGCTTACCTCTGCCGCGGTTGCACCACCGGGGCCGGCGGTTTCCCGCCACAATGGCCCCAGCGGTAGTAATCCGCCAGTGCAGCGCTGCTAGCAGCGCTGCCCAGGGGATTACGAGTCCCCCTACCGCCAGCTTTTTCCTGGCGGTTTGAACCGCCAGGGAAAGGCTGGCAGTACGGGGAGTGGCGGATCCCCTGGGGGCCCCTGAACTGCCCATGCCACTGGCATGGGCAGTACAGGGGCCCCCTGAGAGGGCCCGTGCTGCTTTTCACTCTCTGCATAGCGGACAGTTGTGAGAAGGTAGCCTCTTTCTAGCCTTGTTACCCCCACTTTTGGCCTGTTTGTGAGTGTATGTCAGGGTGTTTGTCACTGTTTTCACTGTCTCACTGGGATCCTGATAGCCAGGCCTCAGTGCTCATAGTGAAAACACTATGTTTTCAGTATGGTTGTTATGTGTCACTGGGATCCTGCTGGTCAGGACCCCAGTGCTCATAGGTTTGTGGCCTATATGTATGTGTCACTGGGACCCTGTCACACAGGGCCCCAGTGCTCATAGGTGTGCATGTATATGTTCCCTGTGTGGTGCCTAACTGTCTCACTGAGGCTCTGCTAACCAGAACCTCAGTGGTTATGCTCTCTCATTACTTTCAAATTGTCACTAACAGGCTAGTGACCAATTTTACCAATTTACATTGGCTTACTGGAACACCCTTATAATTCCCTAGTATATGGTACTGAGGTACCCAGGGTATTGGGGTTCCAGGAGATCCCTATGGGCTGCAGCATTTCTTTTGCCACCCATAGGGAGCTCTGACAATTCTTACACAGGCCTGCCACTGCAGCCTGAGTGAAATAACGTCCACGTTATTTCACAGCCATTTTACACTGCACTTAAGTAACTTACAAGTCACCTATATGTCTAACCTTTACCTGGTAAAGGTTAGGTGCAAAGTTACTTAGTGTGAGGGCACCCTGGCACTAGCCAAGGTGCCCCCACATTGTTCAGAGCCAATTCACTGAACTTTGTGAGTGCGGGGACACCATTACACGCGTGCACTACATATAGGTCACTACCTATATGTAGCTTCACCATGGTAACTCCGAATATGGCCATGTAACATGTCTATGATCATGGAATTGCCCCCTCTATGCCATCCTGGCATTGTTGGTACAATTCCATGATCCCAGTGGTCTGTAGCACAGACCCTGGTACTGCCAGACTGCCCTTCCTGGGGTTTCACTGCAGCTGCTGCTGCTGCCAACCCCTCAGACAGGCAGCTGCCCTCCTGGGGTCCAGCCAGGCCTGGCCCAGGATGGCAGAACAAAGAACTTCCTCTGAGAGAGGGTGTGACACCCTCTCCCTTTGGAAAATGGTGTGAAGGCAGGGGAGGCGTAGCCTCCCCCAGCCTCTGGAAATGCTTTGTTGGGCACAGATGTGCCCAATTCTGCATAAGCCAGTCTACACCGGTTCAGGGACCCCTTAGCCCCTGCTCTGGCGCGAAACT
Organism: Pleurodeles waltl; assembly: GCF_031143425.1. Taxonomy (NCBI): domain Eukaryota; kingdom Metazoa; phylum Chordata; class Amphibia; order Caudata; family Salamandridae; genus Pleurodeles; species Pleurodeles waltl. The sequence goes on along the minus strand of NC_090446.1, from coordinate 1,504,754,800 downwards.
GGACAAAGGAAAGGGGAGTGACCACTCCCCTGACCTGCACCTCCCCTGGGAGGTGTCCAGAGCTCCTCCAGTGTGCTCCAGACCTCTGCCATCTTGGAAACAGAGGTGCTGCTGGCACACTGGACTGCTCTGAGTGGCCAGTGCCACCAGGTGACGTCAGAGACTCCTGCTGATAGGCTCCTTCAGGTGTTAGTAGCCTTTCCTCTCTCCTAGGTAGCCAAACCCTCTTTTCTGGCTATTTAGGGTCTCTGTCTCTGGGGAAACTTTAGATAACGAATGCATGAGCTCAGCCGAGTTCCTCTGCATCTCCCTCTTCACCTTCTGATAAGGAATCGACCGCTGACCGCGCTGGAAGCCTGCAAACCTGCAACATAGTAGCAAAGACGACTACTGCAACTCTGTAACGCTGATCCTGCCGCCTTCTCGACTGTTTTCCTGCTTGTGCATGCTGTGGGGGTAGCCTGCCTCCTCTCTGCACCAGAAGCTCCGAAGAAATCTCCCGTGGGTCGACGGAATCTTCCCCCTGCAACCGCAGGCACCAAAAAGCTGCATTACCAGTCCCTTGGGTCTCCTCTCAGCACGACGAGCGAGGTCCCTCGAATCCAGCGACGCTGTCCAAGTGACCCCCACAGTCTAGTGACTCTTCAGCCCAAGTTTGGTGGAGGTAAGTCCTTGCCTCACCTCGCTGGGCTGCATTGCTGGGAACCGCGACTTTGCAGCTACTCCGGCCCCTGTGCACTTCCGGCGGGAATCCTTCGTGCACAGCCAAGCCTGGGTCCACGGCACTCTAACCTGCATTGCACGACTTTCTAAGTTGGTCTCCGGCGACGTGGGACTCCTTTGTGCAACTTCGGCGAGCACCGTTTCACGCATCCTTGTAGTGCCTGTTTCTGGCACTTCTTTGGGTGCTACCTGCTTCAGTGAGGGCTCTTTGTCTTGCTCGACGTCCCTTCTCTCTGCAGGTCCAATTTGCGACCTCCTGGTCCCTCCTGGGCCCCAGCAGCGTCCAAAAACGCTAAACGCACGATTTGCGTGTACCAAGGCTTGTTGGCGTCCTTCCGGCGGGAAAACACTTCTGCACGACTCTCCAAGGCGAGAGGGATCCGTCCACCAAAGGGAAAGTCTCTAGCCCTTTTCGTTCCTGCAGAAACCTCAGCTTCTTCTGTCCAGTCGAAGCTTCTTTGCACCCGCAGCTGGCATTTCCTGGGCATCTGCCCATCTACGACTTGCTTGTGACTTTTGGACTTGGTCCCCTTGTTCCACAGGTACCCTAGATTGGAAATCCACAGTTGTTGCATTGCTGGTTTGTGTCTTTCCTGCATTATTCCTCTAACACGACTCTTTTGTCCTTAGGGGAACTTTAGTGCACTTTGCACTCACTTTTCAGGGTCTTGGGGAGGGTTATTTTGCTAACTCTCACTATTTTCTAATAGTCCCAGCGACCCTCTACAAGGTCACATAGGTTTGGGGTCCATTCGTGGTTCGCATTCCACTTCTGGAGTATATGGTTTGTGTTGCCCCTATCCCTATGTTTCCCCATTGCATCCTATTGTAACTATACATTGTTTGCACTGTTTTCTAAGACTACACTGCATATTTTTGCTATTGTGTATATATATCTTGTGTATATTTCCTATCCTCTCACTGAGGGTACACTCTAAGATACTTTGGCATATTGTCATAAAAATAAAGTACCTTTATTTTTAGTATAACTGTGTATTGTGTTTTCTTATGATATTGTGCATATGACACTAAGTGGTACTGTAGGAGCTTCACACGTCTCCTAGTTCAGCCTAAGCTGCTCTGCTAAGCTACCATTATCTATCAGCCTAAGCTGCTAGACACCCTATACACTAATAAGGGATAACTGGGCCTGGTGCAAGGTGCAAGTACCCCTTGGTACTCACTACAAGCCAGTCCAGCCTCCTACATTGGTTGTGCAGTGGTGGGATAAGTGCTTGAGACTACTTACCACTCTTGTCATTGTACTTTTCATAAGAGAAAAATATACAAAACAAGGTCAGTGTATATACACATAGCCAAAAAGTTTTGCATTTCCTCTTTTCACTCTTTTCTAAGTGCTGAAAAGTACTTCTAAACTTTCAAAAAGTTCATAAAAATTTTAAAAAGTTTTTACTGTCTTTCCAAAAAGTTCTGAAAACTTTTTTCTCTTTTCCTATCACTTTAACTCTCTCTAAAAATGTCTGGCACAGGCCAAAATGTTGAACTGTCCAAACTTGCATATGATCACCTTAGCTGGAAAGGAGCAAGGAGTCTCTGCATAGAGAGAGGTTTGAGTGTAGGGAAGAATCCTTCCTTAGAACTGTTAATTAATATGCTTAGAGTACAGGATAAGGCCATAAGTGCCCAATCTGTAGAAAAAGTAGCTAATGGTTCTCAATCTGATCCAGGGACTCCCCCAGGAAAAGGTTCAGGAAAGAAACTTCTCAGCCTGCCCATTACTAGACAGTCTAGCATAGTTGGTACAGAGGTTGAATCACACCATACTGATGGTGTGCTCTCACATTATGCTGGTAGCCAAGCTGTTAGGGTGCCCTCTGTAAGGGACAGGTCTCCTTCTGTTCATTCCCATCATACCTCTGTATCTAGAAATGTCCCTCCCACCCACCCTGATGACAGATTGTTGGAAAGGGAGCTCAATAGATTGAGAGTGGAACAAACCAGACTGAAGCTCAAGAAGCAACAGCTGGATTTGGATAGACAGTCTTTAGAAATAGAGAGGGAAAGACAGAAGTTGGGTTTAGATACCCATGGTGGCAGCAGCAGTATTCCCCATAGTCATCCTGCAAAAGAGCATGATTCCAGGAATCTGCACAAGATAGTTCCCCCTTATAAGGAGGGGGATGACATTAACAAGTGGTTTGCTGCACTTGAGAGGGCCTGTGCTGTACAGGATGTCCCTCAAAAGCAGTGGGCTGCTATCCTATGGCTATCATTTAGTGGAAAAGGTAGGGATAGGCTCCTTACTGTAAAAGAAAATGATGCTAATAATTTCCAAGTTCTTAAGAATGCACTCCTGGATGGTTATGGCTTAACCACTGAACAGTACAGGATAAAGTTCAGAGAGACCAAAAAGGAGTCTTCACAAGACTGGGTTGATTTCATTGACCAGGCAGTGAAGGCCTTGGAGGGGTGGTTACATGGCAGTAAAGTTACTGATTATGAAAGCCTGTATAACACAATCCTGAGAGAGCATATACTTAATAATTGTGTGTCTGATTTGTTGCACCAGTACCTGGTAGACTCTGATCTGACCTCTCCCCAAGAATTGGGAAATAAGGCAGACAAATGGGTCAGAACAAGGGTGAACAGAAAAGTTCATACAGGGGGTGACAAAGATGGCAATAAGAAGAAAGATGGTGAAAAATCTCAAGATAAGCATGGGGATAAGGGTAAAACCAAAGATCCCACTTCAAATCTTAAACACTCTTCAGAGGGTGGGGATAAAACAAATTCTTCCTCTTCTTCCCAACCTGCACACATTAAAAAGCCTTGGTGCTTTGTGTGTAAAAACAGAGGCCATAGGCCAGGGGATAAGTCCTGTCCAGGTAAACCCCCTGAGCCTACCACCACTAATACATCAAGCTCTAGTGCCCCTAGCAGTAGTGGTACTAGTGGTGGGACTGCTGGCAACAGTCAAGCAAAGGGTGTAGTTGGGTTCACTTATGGGTCCATAGTGGAAACTGATGTAATCAGTCCCAAGACAGTTTCTGTCACACCTAGTGGCATTGGCCTTGCCACACTGGCTGCTTGTCCCCTTACAATGGATAAGTACAGGCAGACAGTTTCAATAAATGGTGTTGAGGCCTTGGCCTACAGGGACACAGGTGCCAGTTTCACTTTGGTGACTGAAAACCTAGTGCCTCCTGAACAACACATCATTGGACAACAGTATAAGATTATTGATGTCCATAACTCCACTAAGTTCCTTCCCTTAGCTATAATTCAGTTTAGTTGGGGTGGAGTTACTGGCCCTAAGCAGGTGGTGGTATCACCTAGCTTACCTGTAGACTGTCTCTTAGGTAATGACCTAGAGGCCTCAGGTTGGGCTGATGTAGAGTTTTATGCCCATGCAGCCATGCTGGGCATCCCTGAGGAATTGTTCCCTCTCATTTCTACTGAAATGAAAAAGCAAAGGAGAGAAGGCCTGAAAACTCAGGATCCCTCTCCATCAACAGGTAAAAAGGGTATCACAGTATCCCCTAACCACCCTACCATTCAGGATACCATTCCTGTGGTGGGAGAAACCTCTCCTGGGGTGGCACCTGTTCCAAGGGAATCATCAGCTGGCATAGCTGGACTCCCTGAGGTAGAAGTACCTCTCTGTGGGATAACTAACATTGGTGACAAAAAGAGCACCATTTTAGTTAACATGGAGCATCCCTCCAACCCGCCCAGAGAAACTTTAGTGCAGAAACCCTGTACTGCCTCACAACACTTAGGACAGCATCCCTGCCCTAGTGTGGAGCTCATAGGACAGCATCCCTGCCCTGCTCCATCTCAAGAGAAACAGCATCCCTGTTCTCTCTTCCAGCCAAATGGACAAAGTTTTTGCCCAGCTATGGCTTTACTGAGACAGCATCCCTGTCTGGCATTTCCATCATTACAAATAGGTTCAGTGGATTATTCCCACTGCTCTAAACTAAAACTTACTGATAGAAACTCTGAAAATACATCTTCACATTGTTGGTTAGCTAAAAAACTTCAAACAGGGTGGTTTACATCCCCACAGGGAAGTAACCATATAGTGGATGATAAAGGAAGTAACCAGTCTATTGCAGAGCTACTCTCTACTTATCACCACTTAGACAATAAAGTCTCAACTGGCCAAGGTTAGCCTTATTGTCCTTCGTTTGGGGGGGGTTGTGTGAGAAGGTAGCCTCTTTCTAGCCTTGTTACCCCCACTTTTGGCCTGTTTGTGAGTGTATGTCAGGGTGTTTGTCACTGTTTTCACTGTCTCACTGGGATCCTGATAGCCAGGCCTCAGTGCTCATAGTGAAAACACTATGTTTTCAGTATGGTTGTTATGTGTCACTGGGATCCTGCTGGTCAGGACCCCAGTGCTCATAGGTTTGTGGCCTATATGTATGTGTCACTGGGACCCTGTCACACAGGGCCCCAGTGCTCATAGGTGTGCATGTATATGTTCCCTGTGTGGTGCCTAACTGTCTCACTGAGGCTCTGCTAACCAGAACCTCAGTGGTTATGCTCTCTCATTACTTTCAAATTGTCACTAACAGGTTAGTGACCAATTTTACCAATTTACATTGGCTTACTGGAACACCCTTATAATTCCCTAGTATATGGTACTGAGGTACCCAGGGTATTGGGGTTCCAGGAGATCCCTATGGGCTGCAGCATTTCTTTTGCCACCCATAGGGAGCTCTGACAATTCTTACACAGGCCTGCCACTGCAGCCTGAGTGAAATAACGTCCACGTTATTTCACAGCCATTTTGCACTGCACTTAAGTAACTTACAAGTCACCTATATGTCTAACCTTTACCTGGTAAAGGTTAGGTGCAAAGTTACTTAGTGTGAGGGCACCCTGGCACTAGCCAAGGTGCCCCCACATTGTTCAGAGCCAATTCACTGAACTTTGTGAGTGCGGGGACACCATTACACGCGTGCACTACATATAGGTCACTACCTATATGTAGCTTCACCATGGTAACTCCGAATATGGCCATGTAACATGTCTATGATCATGGAATTGCCCCCTCTATGCCATCCTGGCATTGTTGGTACAATTCCATGATCCCAGTGGTCTGTAGCACAGACCCTGGTACTGCCAGACTGCCCTTCCTGGGGTTTCACTGCAGCTGCTGCTGCTGCCAACCCCTCAGACAGGCAGCTGCCCTCCTGGGGTCCAGCCAGGCCTGGCCCAGGATGGCAGAACAAAGAACTTCCTCTGAGAGAGGGTGTGACACCCTCTCCCTTTGGAAAATGGTGTGAAGGCAGGGGAGGCGTAGCCTCCCCCAGCCTCTGGAAATGCTTTGTTGGGCACAGATGTGCCCAATTCTGCATAAGCCAGTCTACACCGGTTCAGGGACCCCTTAGCCCCTGCTCTGGCGCGAAACTGGACAAAGGAAAGGGGAGTGACCACTCCCCTGACCTGCACCTCCCCTGGGAGGTGTCCAGAGCTCCTCCAGTGTGCTCCAGACCTCTGCCATCTTGGAAACAGAGGTGCTGCTGGCACACTGGACTGCTCTGAGTGGCCAGTGCCACCAGGTGACGTCAGAGACTCCTGCTGATAGGCTCCTTCAGGTGTTAGTAGCCTTTCCTCTCTCCTAGGTAGCCAAACCCTCTTTTCTGGCTATTTAGGGTCTCTGTCTCTGGGGAAACTTTAGATAACGAATGCATGAGCTCAGCCGAGTTCCTCTGCATCTCCCTCTTCACCTTCTGATAAGGAATCGACCGCTGACCGCGCTGGAAGCCTGCAAACCTGCAACATAGTAGCAAAGACGACTACTGCAACTCTGTAACGCTGATCCTGCCGCCTTCTCGACTGTTTTCCTGCTTGTGCATGCTGTGGGGGTAGCCTGCCTCCTCTCTGCACCAGAAGCTCCGAAGAAATCTCCCGTGGGTCGACGGAATCTTCCCCCTGCAACCGCAGGCACCAAAAAGCTGCATTACCAGTCCCTTGGGTCTCCTCTCAGCACGACGAGCGAGGTCCCTCGAATCCAGCGACGCTGTCCAAGTGACCCCCACAGTCTAGTGACTCTTCAGCCCAAGTTTGGTGGAGGTAAGTCCTTGCCTCACCTCGCTGGGCTGCATTGCTGGGAACCGCGACTTTGCAGCTACTCCGGCCCCTGTGCACTTCCGGCGGGAATCCTTCGTGCACAGCCAAGCCTGGGTCCACGGCACTCTAACCTGCATTGCACGACTTTCTAAGTTGGTCTCCGGCGACGTGGGACTCCTTTGTGCAACTTCGGCGAGCACCGTTTCACGCATCCTTGTAGTGCCTGTTTCTGGCACTTCTTTGGGTGCTACCTGCTTCAGTGAGGGCTCTTTGTCTTGCTCGACGTCCCTTCTCTCTGCAGGTCCAATTTGCGACCTCCTGGTCCCTCCTGGGCCCCAGCAGCGTCCAAAAACGCTAAACGCACGATTTGCGTGTACCAAGGCTTGTTGGCGTCCTTCCGGCGGGAAAACACTTCTGCACGACTCTCCAAGGCGAGAGGGATCCGTCCACCAAAGGGAAAGTCTCTAGCCCTTTTCGTTCCTGCAGAAACCTCAGCTTCTTCTGTCCAGTCGAAGCTTCTTTGCACCCGCAGCTGGCATTTCCTGGGCATCTGCCCATCTACGACTTGCTTGTGACTTTTGGACTTGGTCCCCTTGTTCCACAGGTACCCTAGATTGGAAATCCACAGTTGTTGCATTGCTGGTTTGTGTCTTTCCTGCATTATTCCTCTAACACGACTCTTTTGTCCTTAGGGGAACTTTAGTGCACTTTGCACTCACTTTTCAGGGTCTTGGGGAGGGTTATTTTGCTAACTCTCACTATTTTCTAATAGTCCCAGCGACCCTCTACAAGGTCACATAGGTTTGGGGTCCATTCGTGGTTCGCATTCCACTTCTGGAGTATATGGTTTGTGTTGCCCCTATCCCTATGTTTCCCCATTGCATCCTATTGTAACTATACATTGTTTGCACTGTTTTCTAAGACTACACTGCATATTTTTGCTATTGTGTATATATATCTTGTGTATATTTCCTATCCTCTCACTGAGGGTACACTCTAAGATACTTTGGCATATTGTCATAAAAATAAAGTACCTTTATTTTTAGTATAACTGTGTATTGTGTTTTCTTATGATATTGTGCATATGACACTAAGTGGTACTGTAGGAGCTTCACACGTCTCCTAGTTCAGCCTAAGCTGCTCTGCTAAGCTACCATTATCTATCAGCCTAAGCTGCTAGACACCCTATACACTAATAAGGGATAACTGGGCCTGGTGCAAGGTGCAAGTACCCCTTGGTACTCACTACAAGCCAGTCCAGCCTCCTACAACAGTAAAAAGCGCGACGGGTGCAACTGCACCCGTCGCACGGCCGCAACACCGCCGGCTCCATTTGGAGCCAGCTACTGTGTTGCAGCCGAGATCCCCGCTGGGCCGGCGGGTGGAAACTAGGTTTTCTGCCCGCTGGCCTAGCAGGGATCTCCAAATGGCCGCGGCGGGATGCGGCTGCATTGGCGGCCGCCCGGCGGTCCGATCTTGGCAGTCGTAACGAGGGCCTATATGTACTGCACCTGTCCTAAAAAGCCCAAATTACTCAAAGAAGTTTATTGTCCAGACAGATGCTTCAGAGGTAGGGGTTGGGGCTGTGCCATCACAACTCAATTAAGAGGGCCAGGCTCAACCTGTTGCTTTAATTAGTAGAAGGTTGACCCCTAGAGAAAAGTGGTGGTCAGCCATTGAGAGAGAGGCCTTTGCTGGGGTCTGGCCCCTATACCTATTTAGTATTCACTTCATAGTTCAGACAGACCACAAACCTCTCTTATGGTTAAAACAAATGAATAGTGAAAACCCTAAATTGTTCAGGTGGTCTATTTCCTTACAGGGGATGGACTTTACAGTGGATCATAGACCTGGGAGTAACCACTCCAATGCAGATGGACTCTCCAGATATTTTCACTTAGACAATGAAGACTCATCTGGGAAAAGGTTAGCCTTATTGTCCCTTGTGTTTTTTGGGAGGGGTGAGGGTGTAGGAAAGAACCCTTTTTTTGGCATGTTACCCCCATTTTCTGCCTGGTGTCAGTGTGTTTGACTGTGTTCACTGGGATCCTTCTAACCAGGACCCTAGTGATTATGCTCTCTCTCCTCTAACTTTTGTCACTGCATACTGGTAACCCAGTATTTCACCCAAAATTTGCATACTGCCCCCCCCCCTTATAAGTCCCTAGTATATGGTACCTAGGGACCCAGGGCACTGGTGTTCCAGGGGATCCCTATGGGCTGCAGCATTTCTTTTGCCACACATAGGGAGCCCATGCAAAGGCTTCTACAGGACTGCCATTGTAACTTGTGTGTAAAGGTGCATGCACCCTTTCACTGCCATTTTCACTGCACCAGGTCACTTATAAGTCACCCCTATAGCGAGCCCTACAGAGCTGAGGGCAGGGTGCAGAGTACCGGTGTGTGAGGGCATCCCTGCACTAGCAGAGGTGCCCCCATGACCTTCAGGTCCATTTTCCCGCACTTCGTGAGTGCGGGGACACCATTTAACGCATGCACTAGACATAGGTCACTATTATGTACAGCTTTACAATGGTAACTACGAATAGGGCCATGTTTGGTATCAAACGTGTTTGAATCATACTGCAAGGCTTTTGCAAGCATTAGTTGTATGATTCCATGCCATATGGGGGCTCCTTAGAGGACCCTCAGTTCTTCCATTACAGCCTTCTGAGGTTTCCAGGCAGCCCCACCTGCTGCCACCTCATAGACAGGTTTCTGCCCTTCTGTTGCTCAAGCAGCTCGAACCCAGGAATGCAGAACAAAGCATTTCCTTTGGAAGAGGGGTATTACACCCTCTCCCTTTGGAAATAGGTGTTACAGGCATGGGTGGGTAGCCTCCCAGAGCCCCTGGAAATGTTTTAAAGGGCACAGATGGTGCTCTCCTTGCATAATCCAATCCACACTGGTTCAGGGACCCCCAGTCCCTGCTCTGGTGCGAAACTGGACAAAGGAAAGGAGAGTGACAACTTCCCTGTCCATCACCACCCCAGCAGTTGTGCTCAGAGCTCCTCCAGAGTGTCCCTGAGTTTTGCCATCTTAGATTCCAAGTTGGCAGGGCACTCTGGGAGCATCTGAGTGGCTAGTGGCTAGTGCCAGCAGGTGACATCAGAGCACTCCCCTGATAGGTGTTTTCTTTTGTAGCTGACCAATCCCCCTTTAAGGGCAATTTGGGGTCTCCCTCTGGGGAGTTCTACAGACTCAGGTTGCAAGACTCCAGCAGGAAGCCTCTGAATCCTTTACTTCACCTTCTTACCGATATAACTGCATATGGACCCTCCAGGAACTCTACAACTGCAACAAAGAAGCAAAGATGACTTCTGTAATATTGTATCTTCAGCTCCTGCCAGCAACTGCAACTGTTTTCAGTTGTGCATCCTCAGAGGACAGCCAGTCTTGAGCCTGCGCCACAGGAACAAAGGAATCTCCCTTGAAGTGAAGGAGTCACTTCCCTGCTTCAGCAGGCATCACTCTGCAGCGAAGACCGGTGGCATGTGTCCCATCTCCTGAAGAAGTGCGTGAATCCAGCAACACGGGTGGTGGACTGAAGTGGTCTCGACGGTCCAGACATCCAACTTTGGTGGAGGTAAGAGCTTGCCTCCCCACACAAGACAGTACCCCTGTGCACTGCGTGTTTTGCAGTTGCCAAGGCTTGTTGGCATCCTTCCATGAAGTTCTTTGTGCACCGTGCTGCTCCGGCCTCCAGCACTCCTTCCTACGGCGCACAGCCTCCTGCGTGGTTCTGTGGCAGCGTGGGATCCCTTTGTTTAGTGCTATGTGGGCCTCCTTTTGTACCTTCTTTGTTCCTGTGTTGTGGGACTCCTGTGTGTGGTGCCTGGTCTTCTGAGGGCTCTCTGAGTTGCTAAAAGCCCCCTCCTGGGTAGAGTCCACCAGGTCCCTTCTGGTCCCAGGCAGCACCATTTTCTGCTAACCGCAAGCTTTGCATGTGCCAAAGCTTGTTGGCGGAATCCTTCGACGCAAGCCAGACTGCAATCATCCATCCAGTGTGGGACATCATCTGCACCAACCAAAAACCTGCATCCGTCAGTACTGACTGTTGTTCTTCTTTTGCACCTTCATCCGGGTTAGCAGGGGCTCCTGTTCTCCCTGGACTCTTTAGTCCTTCTTGGACTTGCTCCCCTTCTTCTACAGGTCTTCACGTCCAGGAATCCATTGTTGGTGTCTTGCAGTCTCTTCTGGTTCTTGCATAATCTTCTTTCTTCTATTCTTGTGTGTTCTAGGAAAGTTACTGTGATTTACTCCTGCTTTCCTGGGCTCTGGGGTGGGTTCTATCACTTAACTTTAGTGTTTTCTAATACTTCCAGTGCCCCTCTACACACTACACTTGCCTTGGTGGGAAACCAACTTTCGCATTCCACTTTCTTAGTATATGGTTTGTGTCCCCCCCCCAGGCCCATTTCACTATTTGCACTGTTTTCTAACTGTTTTTACAGTTATTTCTGCATACTAGTGTATATTGTTTGTGTATTACTTACCTCCTAACGGAGTATAGTCTCTATGGTGATTTTGGCATTTGTGTCACCAAAATAAAGTATCTTTATTTTTGTAACATTATTTTTTTTCATGTGTGTGAGTACTGTGTGACTACAGTGGTATCGCATGAGCTTTTTATGTCTCCTAGTTAGGCCGCGGCTGCTCATCCACACTGCCCCTAGAGTAGAGGGCCTGGCTTCGAGACATTGACTACATTTCACTAATAAGGGATAACTGGACCTGGTATAAGCTGTAAGTACCTTAGGTATCCACTACAAACCAGGCCAGCCTCCTACACCCTGTGGAAGTCTTGGCCACCTTAGTCTCGACCCAATGTTCTCCCTTCTTTCCCAATTCCAGCTGTTGATGCAACTTATCATTGAACCAGTTACCTAACAGGTGTTCCTGCATAAACAAATTACAATGCCCATCATAATCATGCACTCCACTGCCAATTATCCAACCATCTAGTGTTTTCACTGACTAGTCAACAAAATAAACCCAGGACTGGCTTGAGGTTTTGTGAGCCCCCCTGAACCTAATTCTATACTCCTCAGTGGAAAATCAAAAGCCCTCAATCAAGATAGCTTTGTTTCCGACCACAGAGTACATAAAGGCTCTCACCCCATGTGGTCTGAAACTTGTCTGAAAGTGGCAGGCTGGCACAGACTGGTCAGTCGTACACTAGCAGTTGGGCTAACATACAGGGGGCATCTCTAAGATGCCCTCTGTGCATTTTTCAATAACTCCCACATTGGCATCAGTGTTGATACTAAACTTCCCAGTATTCAGTGAAGCCATAATGGAGCAGTGGAGTTCGTAATGACAAACTCCCAGACCGTATATTCAAATGGCTACACTGCACTTACAATGTCTATGAATGGACTTACTGTAGGGGCATTTTGCTCATGCAGCTATGCCCTCACCTGTGGTATTTTGCACCCTGCCTTAGGGCTGTAAGGCCTACTAGAGGGTGACTTACCTACGCCACAGGCAGTGCTTTGTGGGCATGGCACCCTGAGAGGGGTGCCATGTTGACTTTATCTTTTTCTCCCCACCAGCACACACAAGCTGCAAGGCAGTGTACATGTGCTTGGTAAGCGGTCATAATACATGCTGCAGCCCTAAGAGACCTTCCCTGGCCACAGGGTACCTTTTTCAAGGGACTTAACTGTGTGCCAGGGTTGTGCCAATTTTGGAAACAAAGGTACAGTTTTGGGGAAAGAACACTGGTGCTGGGGTCTGGTTAGCAGGATCCTAGCACACTTTCAATCAAAGTTGGCATCAACACTAGGCAAAATTTGTGTGTGTGGGGGAGGTAACCATGCCAACAGCAGCACTTTCCTACATTCACCCTCCACAGGGTATGCAGCATACACATACTATCATCCACACACAACCATGTCACAACAAATACACCAAAATGCAACATACCTGCTGTTCTGGAGCCCCATACAACTTTGTGTACAGGGGTAGGACCCCATCCACAAGTTTCTGGAGTTCCTCCTGTGTGAAGGCGGGGTCCCTCTCCCCTGCTACACGCACCATTGTGGCTTCCAGGTGCAGGACACAGCAGCACACGCAGTGGAGGTCTGGTTGGCTGGTGAGTCGGGAGTCAAGTGAGAGAGGATAGAAAATGGTTGTCACGGCCGTGGCGGTCTGCACCGTCACCGACAGCGGTCACCATCATTGTCCCCCGATTCAACAAAGTGAACCAATGAGGAGTTGAATGGCGGTTTCGACCGCATACCGCCATGACGACATACGCTGTCTGAATGAACTCACTGTAATATCCCTCTGCATGCAGGAGAGGCAGCAGCCATTTTACACATCTATTGTCCAGTTTACAGTCACACATGTCCGTCACAGCTCATACAGGCAATGTACATGTCAGTCATATCTAGTCAGTTATACCTTCAGAGTTATGAGGAATATGTTGCTGACTCGTGAACAGCCTATGATTGTGTCAAAGGTGAAAGGGTGACTGTACATTAATAATGCTGGAACACCAGACGCCAATAATATATGGTGTATGCGCTCCACAGGACATCAGTGGGTTTTCATTTTGTTTGAACATTCTCTCATCAAATATCCAGGTCTGAGTTAGGAACCTGTTTTCAGGTATGATGCATATTGACAATGTATTGTCACAGTATGGGACATATGAAGCGTAATTGTGCTCACACGTATTGTTTGCTAAACCTAGATACCGACCACTGTGGAGGCAAAGACATGCACCTGTGTACCGACCCTTGGTTGACCTTGCTACCATGGAACAGACACATCATACTCACGTATCGTCTCAACTGTGCAACTATCATGGAACTGTGTAGCCAGTTGGAGTCAGATCTGCTGCCAATCATACGAAAATCTACAGCAATTCCTCACACTGTGCAGGTGCTATCCGTCCTCCACTTTTTGCCCACTGGCTCTTTCCAAGGGACTGTGGGATTGTCAGCAGGTATGTCTCAACCTATGTGCAGACATGTGTTGTGGAAAGTCTTGCCTGCCCTCCTGAAACATGTTGACTACTACATAAAATGCCCCCATCCTGAAGATTTCTCCAGTTTGAAGGCTGCCTTCTATGCAATGGGCATATCCCTCATGTAAAGGGGCCATAGATGGTACCCATATTGCATTGGTACCACCCAGGGACAACGAGCAAGTGTAAAGGAATAGGAAGAGCTATTATTCTATTAATGTGCAGATGGTCTGTTTTGCAGACCTATTTATCTCACAGGTGATAGCTAAGTTACCTGGCTCTGTACATGATTCCCACATCCTTAGAAATATCAGTGTCCCACATATGATGATGCACCTACATAGGGAGAGAGACTTCCTCGTTGGTGAGTATGATGAGTGTGTGTTCAATCAGTGTGACCACAGCAAGCCTATACTTTCCACTCTGAACTTAGCAGGACTATAATAGAGGTTTCCACTATCCACAGGTGATTCAGGGTATAGTAATATGTCCTGGTTACTGACACCAGTGAGGAATCCAAGAACCGGGGCAGAAATTTGGAACAATGAGGCTCATGGGAGGACGAGAAGAGTCATTGAGCAGACATTCGGTCTTCAGAAGGGGAGGTTCCGGTTTTTGTGCGTGTATGGAGGTTCAATGCTCTACTCACCTCAGAAGGTGTGCCAGATTGTTGTGGCATGCTGCATGTTGCACAATGTGGCACTAAGGAGGCATGTGCCATTGCTGGAAGTGGAAGGTGTAGAGGGAGCAATGGACAGTGATGAGGATGGGGACAAGGATGATGTTGCCACAAGAACTCAGCTCATCCAGCATTACTCCCAGTGACATTCTGGTTCGTTTCCATCTCTATATACCACTTATCATGCTGAACAACAGTATGGGTGTTATTTTTAATCCATCTGCGATGTAAGCAGTGTCAGGTCTGTCTTTGGTACAGCAGTACAGTGTGCCTGATAGGTAGGTATTTATGGGCTGAAGTACTACTGCCATTGCTATTGTCAGTCTATTTGAATTGATTTCACTGGCTATCCAAATCCCTTATGTGCTATGTATCAAATGAATAAGTTGGAAGTGACAATGGAATGTACCTTCTTCAAAGCTGTCCTCATACATCACCTTATGATATAGTTTACCCAAATTTATTTTCCCAGTTTTGTCATACTATCAGTTGAGGATAGCACATTGATAATTGTGATAGACAGCATTTCACTTGTGTCATGTCTTCAAGACAGGAATAGTGTGATGTGTTCAGTTTTGATCAAAAAGAAATCCTCTGTGTGTTGTTGTTAATAGGTATGTTAGTTGACACTTACTATTGCAGTTGCATGCGGTATTGCTTTACTATGGTGATCTATCATGATAGATTGTTTGTTGACACCTTTCCACAGGAATACTGTAGCTTGATGCTGAGTTCCCTTCCCTCTCTGCTACCTGTGGACCCAGAGATGTGTTGACATTGACACTGTGCATCTGACAACGTGCTATATGGACAAAGGCTTCACAGATTTTACTTTTCGCACAACACTTGAACAGTACATAACATCATTGCTTGTTCATTGTCACTTATTGAACACACAAAACTAATTGTTGTGTTAATCTATATTTACTGTGATTGCAATAGGATGGGTTGGTGCTAAGGACTGGGGCAATGTTGTACGAAGTCGTCAGGTTGTTAGTCCAAGCATTCAGTAGCACCCATTGTCTATCAGTTTCCAGGTGTGCTAGACAATGGGGATGTGGCAGTAGTCAGTCTCCAAGGTGTTCTGTGTCACATAAGGGGGATAATTCCGAAGTGGCTCATTTTCTGGCAGTGGGGTTAGTCTTGGCTCCAGTCCCTGCAGGATGTCTGGGTCTAGGTGCACGTTTGCGTGGGGGTTCCTCATCTACTGGTGGAGTGTCACCTGTGGCTTGTGAGTCCTCAGGCTGGGCCACCATCCCATTAACTTCAGCAGATATAGTGGGCTGCTCAGGTCTGTGGCTACTGGTAGGGGCCTGGTGGTGGAGGACTCATGCAGGACATATATTAACTCTGGCATGAACTCTTTGATAGAGGCTATGGTGGCATTGTGTTGCTGCCACTGCTGCATGGCTTCCTGGTGGTACTGGGATTGCAGCCTTTGGTGTTCCCCCAACATGGTGACAATCTGACCCATCTTGTCATGGGATTGGTGGAATGCTCCCAGGACTTGTGCAATGGCCTCCTGGTCAAGTGGCTCCGTGGGTTGGCCCACCCTCTGCCCACAGATGCCCTCCCACTGGCCCTAGCTCCCTGTGCCTGTGTCCCCCGCACAGTGTACCCACTTCCACTCACACCAGGACCTTCATCGTCTTGAGTGGTGGGTGCTGACTCAGGCCCCTGTCCAGGTGGGCACACCATTGATTGATGTGGTCTGAGGACACTGATTTGGGGGTGTTGGGCAACTGCTGTTGTGGCTGCTACAGTAATGGGTGGGCTCCATCGTAGCCTGGGTGAGGCTAGTGGCAGGAGACTGCCCAGAGGTGCCCGATGGGCCAGGGAGGTTATCCAGTCCCAGACATCCTATTTTGCCGTCATCACTGGGGTCTTCCTCTGGTGGAGGACTGGGTGTTTGTGGCACCCTCTGAAGGTGACAATATCAGTGGTACCTGTGGATGACAAGGATTGTTATTGACATCTACCTCATCTGCTTGTCAAGGCTGCTAAGTGAGTTCTATTTGACATGCTGCAGTCTGCAGGGCTACCTAGAAGAGGGAGGTATGTGCATTGTTAGGTTGATAAAGTGTGATGCACTGTGGGGTTCTTAGTGTTTTATGCTGAACATGCATTAGGTGCATTTGTGGGTGCAGACGTTAGTATTGGGGTTGGTGGGTTTGGGTGAGCATGCAGGGGATGGGTACTCATGTGATTCAGGTATGCCGACTCCTAGATGATTGCAGGTGATTCACCAGTCTCCAGTCCTCCGGGGATTCCACTGTGTAGGAAAGTACCATCTTGCCTGGCATGTTACCCCCATATTCCACTGTATATATGTTGTTTTAGTCTATGTGTCACTGGGACCCTGCCAGGCAGGGCCCCAGTGATCATATGTATGTGCCCTGTATGTGTTCCCTGTGTGATGCCTAGCTGTCTCACTGAGGCTCTGCTAACCAGAACATCAGTGGTTATGCTCTCTGTGCTTTCCAAATTTGCCACTAACAGGCTAGTGACTAAATTTACCAATTCACATTGACATACTGGTACACCCATATAATTCCCTTGTATATGGTACTGAGGTACCCAGGGTATTGGGTTCCAGGAGATCCCTATGGGCTGCAGCATTTCTTTTGCCATCCATAGGGAGCTCTGACAATTCTTACACAGGCCTGCCACTGCAGCCTGCGTGAAATAATGTCCACGTTATTTCACAGCCATTTACCACATGAGTAACTTATAAGTCACCTATATGTCTAACCTTCACCTGGTGAAGGTTGGGTGCAAAGTTACTTAGTGTGTGGGCACCCTGGCACTAGCCAAGGTGCCCCCACATCGTTCAGGGCAAATTCCCCAGACTTTGTGAGTGTGGGGACACCATTACACGCGTCCACTATACACAGGTCACTACCTATGTACAGCTTAACAATGGTAACTCCAAATATGTCCATGTTTGCTATTAATCACAATGGTAACTCCGAACATGGCCAAGATCATGGAATTGTCACCCCAATAACATTCTGGTGTTGGGGGGACAATTTCATGATCCCCCGGGTCTCTAGCACAGAACCCGGGTACTGCCAAACTGCCTTTCTGGGGTCTCCACTGCAGCTGCTGCCAACCCCTCAGACAGGTTTCTGCCCTCCTGGGGTCCAGGCAGCCCTGGCCCAGGAAGGCAGAACAAAGGATTTCCTCTGAGAGGGGTGTAACACCCTCTCCCTTTGGAAATAGGTGTGAAGGGCTGGGGAGGAGTAGCCTCTCCCAACCTCTGGAAATGCTTTGATGGGCACAGATGGTGCCCATCTCTGCATAAGACAGTCTACACTGGTTCAGGGATCCCCCAGCCCAGCTCTGGTGCGAAACTGGACAAAGGAAAGGGGACTGACCACTCCCCTGACAGTACCTCCCAGGGGAGGTGCCCAGAGCTCCTCCAGTGTGTCCCAGACCTCTGCCATCTTGGAAACAGAGGTGTTGGGGGCACACTGGACTGCTCTGAGTGGCAAGTGCCAGCAGGTGACGTCAGAGGCTCCTTCTGATAGGCTCTTACCTCTATTGGAAGCCAATCCTCCTAACTTGGTAGCCAAACCTCCTTTTCTGGCCATTTACGGTCTCTGCTTTGGGGAATTCTCCAGATAACGTATGCAAGAGCTCACCAGAGTTCCTCTGCATCTCCCTCTTCACTATCTACCAAAGGATCAACCGCTGACTGCTCCAGGACACCTGCAAAACTGCAACAAAGTAGCAAGGCGACTACCAGCAACATTGTAGCGCCTAGTACAGCCGGCTTTCTCGACTGTTTCCAGGTGGTGCATGCTCTGGGTGTAGCCTAGCTTCACCCTGCACCAGAAGCTCCGAAGAAATCTCCAGTGGGTCGACGGAATCTTCCCCCTGCTAACGCAGGCACCAAAAGACTGCATCACTGGTCCTCTGGGTCCCCTCTCATCCTGACGAGCGTGGTCCCTGGAACACAGCAACTCTGTCCAAGTGACTCCCACAGTCCAGTGACTCTTCAGTCCAAGTTTGGTGGAGGTAAGTCCTTGCCTTCTCACGCTAGACTGCAAAGCTGTGTAGTGCGTGATTTGCAGCTGCTCCGGCTCCTGTGCACTCTTCCAGGATTTCCTTTGTGCACAGCCTAGCCTGGGTCCCCAGCACTCCGTCCTGCAGTGCACAATCTTCTGAGTTGTCCTCCGACATAGTGGGACCCCCTTTTGTAACTTCGCATGGACTCCGGTTCACTCTTCTTCTAAGTGCCTGTTGGGGTACTTCTGCGGGTGCTGCCTGCTTCTGTGAGGGCTCTCTGAGTTGCTGAGCGCCCCCTCTGTCTCCTCCTCCAAAAAGTGACATCCTGGTCCTTCCTGGTCCTCAACAGCACCCAAAAACTTCTACCGTGACCCTTGCAGCTAGCAAGGCTTGTTTGCGGTCTTTCTGCGTGGGAACACCTCTGCAAGCTTCATTGTGACGTGGGACATCCGTCTTCGAAAGGAGAAGTTCCTAGTCCTCTTCTTTCTTGCAGAACTCCAACCTTCTTCCAACCGAAGGCAGCTTCCTTGCACCTTCATCCGGGGTTTCCTGGGCTCCTGCCCCCCGGACACTGTTGCGACTATTGGACTTGGTCCCCTTGTCTTACAGGTACTCAAGTCCGGAAATCCGTTGTCAGTACACTGCTGGTGTTTGTTCTTCCTGCAGAATCCCCCTATCACGACTTCTGTGCTCTCTGGGGGGTAGTAGGTGCACTTTACTCCTACTTTTCAGGGTGGGGTATATTTTTCTAACCCTCACTGTTTTCATACAGTCCCAGTGACCCTCTACAAGCTCACATAGGTCTGGGGTCCATTCGTGAGTCGCATTCCACTTTTGGAGTATATGGTTTGTGTTGCCCCTATACCTATGCTTGCCTATTGCAACCTATTGCAATTCTACACTGTTTGCATTACTTTTCTTGCTCTTACTTACCTAATTTTGGTTTGTGTACATATAACTTGTGTATGGTACTTACCTTTTTACTGAGGGTACTCACTGAGATACATTTGGCATATTGTCATAAAAATATAGTACCTTTATTTTTAGTAACTCTGTGTATTGTGTTTTCTCATGATATTGTGCATATGATATAAGTTGTATAGTAGGAGCTGTGCATGTCTCCTAGTCCAGCCTAAGCTGCTTTGCCATAGCTACCTTCTATCAGCCTAAGCTGCTAGGAACACCTCTTCTACACTAATAAGGGATAACTGGACCTGACACAAGGTGTAAGTACCTCTGGCACCCACAACAAGCCAGGCGAGCCTCCTACATTGGTTGTGGAGCGGTGGGATAAGTACTTGTAACTACTTACCACTTTGTCATTGTGTACTTTTCATAAGAGAATCATATACCAAACAGTTCAGTGTATGTACACTCAACAAAAAACAAAAAAAGTTTGCTTTCTTCTCTAAAACTTTTTACAAAGAGCTGAAAAGTTTCGTAAAACTTCTAAAAGTTTTCCAAAAGTTAGAAAATGTTTTTTTTTCTCTGTGCTTTAAAAAGTTCTGAAACTTTTTCTCTCTTCTCACTATCTCTAAACATTTTGCTATCACGTATGTGGTAGATTCAGCTCCCAAAACTGTCAATGCTACTTATGACAGTTTGAATTACAAGAGCTTAAGGAGTCTCTGCTTAGATAGAGGTTTAGTTATAGGAAAGAACCCTACAAAAGAGTTTCTGTTCAACATGCTGATTGTAGATGATGAGACCCAAGCTGGCCCATCAAATGAGAGGTTAGAATATCTAGAAACTTCCCAGTCTGATTCAGGAGAGTTCCCTGAGAAGGGTGGGGAGGGTTCTGTACAGGGTCTGCCCCCTAGCAGGACACCTAGTAATGTTGGTAGTAATGGAAGGTCCCATCACAGTAGGGCATCCTTTATTCCTAGAGGCCAAGTTACCAGGGTCCAGACAGATAGGGACAGATCCCCCTCTGAAGTTTCCAATTTGTCATCTGTGTCAAAGCATTCCCAACCCAGCCACCCTGAGGATAACATGTTAGAAAGGAAACTCAAAAGATTGAGGGTTGAAGAGACCAGACTGAAGCTTAAACAGCAACAGCTGGCCTTAGATAGGGAATCCCTAGACATCGAGAAGGAAAGAAAGAGGTTGGGGTTAGAACCCCATGGTGGCAGCAGCAGTATTCCTGATAGTAATCCTCTTAGAGAGCATGATTCCAGGAGTCTGCACAAAATAGCCCCCCTTTACAAGGAGGGGGATGACATCAACAAGTGGTTTGCTGCACTTCAGAGGGCCTGTATGGTACAGTTGGTCCCTCAAAGGCAGTGGGCTGCTATTTTGTGGCTATCCTTCAATGGAAAGGGTAGGCATAGGCTCCTTACTGTTTGAGAAAGTGAAGCTAACGATTACACAGTATTGAAGAATGCACTCTTGGATGGATTTGGCTTAACCACTGACCAATACAGAATTAAGTTCAGAGACACCAGAAAAGAGTCCTCTCAAGACTGGACAGATTTTGTAGACAGCTCAGTCAAGGCCTTGGAAGGGTGGTTACATGGCAGTAAGGTATCTGACTATGAAAGCCTGCATAATCTTATTCTGAGATAGCATATTCTGAATAACTGTGTGTCTGAATTGTTGCACCAATACCTAGTGGACTCGGATCTGACCTCTCCCCAAGAATTGGGGACGAAGGCAGACAAGTGGGTCAGAACAAGGGTGAACAGAAAAGTTCATACAGGGGGTGACAAGGATGGCAAGAAGAAGGATGGTAAGTCTTCTGACAAGGTTGGGGACAAAAGTAAAAATACTGAGTCTTCATCAGGCCCACAAAAATCCTCTGGTGGGAGTGGTGGGTCCAAATCCTCTTCCAATCATCAACCTAAAAAGCCTTGGTGTTATTTGTGTAAAGTCAAAGTCCATTGGGCAACTGATTCCAGTTGTCCAAAGACAAACACCAAACCTCCCACTACCACAACCCCTGCTGCAAATTCTAGTGCCCCTAGTAATAGCAGTGGTGGTGGGAAACCTACAAACAGCCAATCCAAGGGTGTAGCTGGGCTCACTATTGGCAATGTAGTTGGGGTTGGTCTTGTTAGGGAGACCACAGAGGCTGTGTTAGTCTCTGAAGGTGCCATTGATTTGGCCACCTTGGTTGCTTGTCCCCTTAATATGGATAAGTACAAGCAACGTCCCCTAATAAATGGTGTTGAGGTTCAGGCCTACAGGGAAACAGGAGCCAATGTAACTATGGTCATAGAGAAACTGGTCCACCCTGAACAGCACCTACTTGGTCACCAAGTGACAGACGCTCATAACAACACTCTTAGCCACCCCATGGCTGTTGTGAATATCAACTTGGGGGGGTTACTGGTCCAAAGAAAGTTGTGGTTGCCTCAGATTTACATGTAGACTGTCCACTAGGGAATGATTTAGATACATCAGCTTGGGCAGAAGTGGAGTTGGAGGCTCATGCAGCAATGCTGGGCATTCCTGGGCATATTTTTGCTTCAACCAGGGCTCAGGCCAAAAAGCAAAAAGGACAGGGTAACTTGGATCCTGGAACAATGGACCAAGTGTTCCCTAAAGCTAGGGGTAGCAAGGGTAAATCCCTACCCACTATCCCTCCGTCTACAGATGATTCCCCTTCTGAGGAAGAGGAATTTCCTCCCTGTGCAGAACCTTCACCAGATGAGCTGGCAGCAGACACTGCTGAGCTTTTGGGTGGAGGGGGCCTGCCAGGGAAGAGCTGAGTGTGGCACAGCAAACCTGTCCCACATTAGAGGGTCTCAGACAGCAAGCTGTCAAACAGGAAAATGGGGATGTCAGTGACAGCCATAGAGTTTACTGGGAGGACAACCTCTTCTACACAGACGCAAGGGACCCAAACCCTGGAGCAGGCAGGAGATTGGTCATTCCCCTGCAGTAAAGAGAGTTCCTCCAAACTCTTGCACATGACATTCCTTTGGCTGGGCATTTGGGCCAGATCAAAACATGGGAAAGACTTGTCCCCTTGTTTCACAGGCCTAGGATGTCAGAGGACACTAAAGACTTTTGCAAGTCTTGTGTGACCTGCCAAGCCAGTGGCAAGACTGGTGGCACTCCAAAGGTCCCTCTTATCCCACATCCAGTGGTTGGGGTGCCCTTTGAAAGGTTAGGGGTTGACATAGTTGGCCCCCTTGACCCTCCTATTGCTTCAGGCAATAGGTTTATCTTGGTGGTTGTGGACCATGCCACAAGATATCCTGAAGTAATTCCTCTAAGGACCACTACAGCCCCTGCAGTGGCAAAATCCCTCCTGGGAATCTTTTCCAGGGTGGGTTTCCCTAAAGAGACAGAGACAAAGGTAGCAACTTCATGTCTGCATAATTGAAAGCAATGTGGAAGGAGTGCGGTGTTACCTACAAGTTCACCACTCCTTACCATCCACAGACTAACGGACTGGTAGAGAGGTTTAATAAAACTCTCAAAGGTATGATAATGGGACTCCCTGAAAAACTCAGGAGGAGATGGGATGTCCTGTTACCTTGGCTCCCTTTAGCTTACAGGGAGGTACCCCAGAAAGGAGTGGGCTTCAGCCCCTTTGAACTCCTCTTTGGACACCCTGTAAGAGGTCCACTCACTCTTGTGAAGGAGGGTTGGGAACAACCTTTAAAAGCTCCCAAACAGGACATATTGGACTATGTACTTGGCCTAAGATCCAGAATGGCTGAGTACATGAAAAATTCTAGTAAAAACCTTCAGGCCAGCCAAGAGCTCCACAAGCAATGGCATGACCAGAAGGCTGTTCTGATTCAGTACCAACCAGGACAGAAGGTGTGGGTATTGGAGCCTGTGGCCCCAAGAGCACTCTAGGTCAAATAGAGTGGACCCCATCTAATTGTTGCAAAAAAGGGCGAGGTCACCT
Source organism: Pleurodeles waltl (assembly GCF_031143425.1). NCBI lineage: Eukaryota > Metazoa > Chordata > Amphibia > Caudata > Salamandridae > Pleurodeles > Pleurodeles waltl. Next base: position 1,504,731,508 of record NC_090446.1, on the reverse strand, counting down.
ACTTGGTTGACCTGGGCACTGCCAGGAGTCCCTTTAGGTTGATTCATGTCAACCACCTAAAACCCTACTATGACAGGGCTGATCTCACCCTGCTCATGGCAAGAGATGAAGGACAGGAAGAAGAGAGTGACCCTCTCCCTGATCTCTTCTCCTCCACTGAAGAGGATGCTCTAGTGGAGGGAGTAGTTTTAGCAGATTGTCTGACTGCAGAACAGAAAGACAACTGCATAAATCTCCTTGGACAGTTTTCTGAACTCTTTTCACCTGTGCCTGGCACCTCATCTTGGTGTGAACACACAATTGATACTGGAGACAGCTTGCCTGTCAAAAGTAAAATCTATAGACAGCCTGACCATTTCAGGGACTGCATAAAACAAGAGGTTCCGAAAATGCTTGATCTAGGAGTGGATGAACCTTCTGACAGTCCATGGGCGAGTCCTGTGGTGCTTGTACCAAAGCCTCACTCAAAAGATGGAAAAAGGGAGATGAGGTTTTGTGTAGACTACAGAGGCCTCAATCTGGTAACAAAAACTGATGCTCACCCTATACCCAGGGCAGATGAGCTCATAGATACACTGGCATCTGCTGAGTATCTAAGCACCTTTGATTTGACTGCAGGGTATTGGCAGATCAAATTGGCTGAGGATGATAAACCTAAAACTGCATTTTCAACTATAGGAGGGCACTACCAATTTACAGTGATGCCCTTTGGTTTGAAAAATGCACCTGCCACTTTTCAGAGGTTGGTGAACACATTCCTGCAAGGGTTGGAGGCTTTTAGTGCAGCATATCTAGATGATATAGCTGTCTTTAGCTCCACCTGGGATGAGCACCTGGTCCACCTTTGGAAAGTTTTGGAGGCCCTGCAAAAGGCAGGCCTCACTATCAAGGCCTCAAAGAGACAGATAGTGCAGGGAAAGGTGGTTTATCTGGGACACCTGTTAGGTGGAGAACAGATTGCACCACTTCAGGGGAAAATCCAGACAATCATGGATTGGGTTCCCCCTATAACACAGACCCAGGTGAGAGCCTTCTTAATAATCTCACAAGTAAGAAGATGCCTAAAAAGGTATTGTGGACAGCTAGCTGTCAGAAAGCTTTTGAGGAGCTCAAACAGGCCATGTGCACTGCACCTGTCCTAAAAAAACGATGTTACTCCAAGTAATTCATTGTTCAAACTGATGCATCTGAATTAGGGGTAGGGGCAGTCTTAGCACAACTGAATTCTGAGGGCCAGGATCAACCAGTTGCTTTTATCAGCAGAAGGTTGACCCCTAGAGAAAAGCGCTGGTCTGCCATAGAGAGGGTGGCCTTTGCTGTGGTCTGGGCACTGAAGAAGTTGAGGCCATATCTGTTTGGCACTCACTTCATTGTTCAGACAGACAACAAACCTCTACTTTGGCTAAAACAAATGAAAGGTGAAAACCCTAAATTGTTGAGGTGGTCCATATCTCTACAGGGAATGGACTATACAGTGGAACATAGACCTGGGAGTACCCACTCCAATGCAGATGGACTCTCCAGATATTTCCACTTAGACAATGAAGACTCATCAGGTCATGGCTAGTCTTATTGTCCTTTGTTTTGGGGGTGGGGGGGTGTAGGAAAGTACCATCTTGCCTGGCATGTTACCCCCATATTTCACTGTATATATGTTGTTTTAGTCTATGTGTCACTGGGACCCTGCCAGGCAGGGCCCCAGTGCTCATAAGTATGTGCCATGTATGTGTTCCCTGTGTAATGCCTAACTGTCTCACTGAGGCTCTGCTAACCAGAACCTCAGTGGTTATGCTCTCTCTGCTTTCCAAATTTGTCACTAACAGGCTAGTGACTAAATTTACCAATTCACATTGGCATACTGGTACTCCCATATAATTCCTTAATATATGGTACTGAGGTACCCAGGGTATTGGGGTTCCAGGAGATCCCTATGGGCTGCAGCATTTCTTTTGCCACCCAGAGGGAGCTCTGACAATTCTTACACAGGCCTGCCAGTGCAGCCTGAGTGAAATCACGTCCACGTTATTTCACAGCCATTTACAACTGTACTTAAGTAACTTATAAGTCACCAATATGTCTAACGTTCACCTGGTGAAGGTTGGGTGCAAAGTTACTTAGGGCCAGATGTAGGAAGCCGTTTGCGCGTCGCAAACTGTGAAAAACGCAGTTTGCGACGCGCGAAAGACCTAACGCGATGCACAACCTCAAATTGCGAGTCGGTACCGACTCGCAATTTGAGGCTGCGACTCACAAATAGGAAGGGGTGTTCCTTTCCTATTTGCGACCGCATCCCCATGCTGAGTTGCTTTGTGACCGCGAATGAGGTCGCAAACCAACTCGCAGTTACCATCCTCTTGAAGTGGATGGTAACTCATTCGCAAAAGGGAAGGGGTCCCCATGGGACCCCTTCCCATTTGTGAATGCCCCAAAAAAAATTTTTTCAGAGCACCACTGCCTACTCTGAAAAAAACTAAACCAAATGGTTTCGGAAGTATTTATTTTTGCAGCTCGTTTTCCTTTAAAAAAAAAACTGCTTTATTAAAAAAAGCAGTCATAGACATGGTGGTCTGCTTTCTCCAGCAGGCCACCATCCCTGTGAGTGCATGGACTCGTTATGGGGTCGCAAACTGCGACCCACCTCATTAATATTCATGAGGTAGGTCTTTGCGACCCCATAGTGACTCGCAGAAGGTGTCTGAGACACCTTTCTGCATTTTGTTTTGCGAGTTGCAATTTGCGAGTCCCTGTGACTCGCAAATTGCAAGTCGCAAAAATCTACCTACCTACATCTGGCCCATAGTGTGTGGGCACCCTGGCAATAGCCAAGGTGCCCCCACATCGTTCAGGGCAAATTCCCCGGACTTTGTGAGTGCGGGGACACCATTACACACGTGCACTGTACATAGGTCACTACCTATGTACAGAGTCACAATGGTAACTCCGAACATGGCAATGTAACATGTCTAAGATCATGGAATTGTCACCCCAATGCCATTCCGGCATTGGGGGGACAATTCTATGATCCCGCGGGTCTCTAGCACAGAACCCGGGTACTGCCAAACTACCTTTCCGGGGTCTCCACTGCAGCTGTTGCCAACCCCTCAGGCAGGTTTCTGCCCTCCTGGGGTCCAGGCAACCCTGGCCCAGGAAGGCAGAACAAAGGATTTCCTCTGAGAGAGGGTGTAACACCCTCTCCCTTTGGAAATAGCTGTGAAGGCTGGGGAGGAGTAGCCTCCCCCAGCCTCTGGAAATGCTTTGATGAGCGCAGATGGTGCCCATCTCTGCATAAGCCAGTCTACACCGGTTCATGGATCCCCCATCCCTGCTCTGGCAAGAAACTGGACAAAGGAAAGGGGAGTGACCACTCCCCTGACCTGCACCTCCCAGGGGAGGTGCCCAGAGCTCCTCCAGCGTGCCCCAGACCTCTGCCATCTTGGATTCAGAGGTGTGCTGGCACACTGGACTGCTCTGAGTGGCCAGGGCCAGCAGGTGACGTCAGAAAACGCCTTCTGATAGGCTCTTACCTTTCTTACTAGCCCATCCTCCTTCCTAGGTAGCCAAACCTCCTTTTCTGGCTATTTAGGGTCTCTGCTTTGGGGAATTCTTCAGATACCGAATGCAAGAGCTCACCAGAGTTCCTCTGCATCTCCCTCTTCACCTTCTGCCAAAGGATCGACTGCTGACTGCTCAGGACGCCTGCAAAACCGCAACAAAGTAGCAAAGACGACTACTGCAACCTTGTATCGCTTCATCCTGCCGGCTTTGTCGCGTGATTCCTGGTGGTGCATGCTCTGGGAGTAGCCTGCCTCCTTCTTGCACCAGGAGCTCTGAAGAAATCTTCTGTGGGTCGACTGAATCTTCCCCCTGCAACCGCAGGCAACAAAAGACTGCATCACCGGTCCTCTGGGTCCCCTCTCAGCACGACGAGCGTGGTCCCTGGAACTCAGCAACTCTGTCCAAATGACTCTCACAGTCCAGTGACTCTTCAGTCCAAGTTTGGTGGAGGTAAGTCCTTGCCAACCCACGCTAGACTGCATTGCTGGGTTCCGCGTGATTTGCAGCTGCTTCGGCTCCTGTGCACTCTTCCAGGATTTCCTTCGTGCACAGCCAAGCCTGGGTCCCTGACACTCTAACCTGCAGTGCACAACCTTCTGAGTTGTCCTCTGGCGTCGTGGGACTCCCTTTTGTGACTTCGGGTGGACTCCGGTTCACTTTTCTTCCAAGTGCCTGTTCCGGTACTTCTGCAGGTGCTGCCTGCTTCTGTGAGGGCTCCCTGAGTTGCTGGGCGCCCCCTCTGTCTCCTCATCCAAGTGGTGACATCCTGGTCCCTCCTGGGCCACATCAGCATCCAAAAACCCTAACCGCGACCCTTGCAGCTAGCAAGGTTTGTTTGCAGTCTTTCTGCGTGGGAACACCTCTGCAAGCTTCTGCACGACGTTGGACATCCATCCTCCAAAGGGGAAGTTCCTAGTCCTCTTCGTTCTTGCAGAAACCAAAGCTTCTTCCATCCGGTGGCAGCTTCTTTGCACCCTCGGCTGGCATTTCCTGGGCATCTGCCCACTCTCGACATTGTCGCGACTCTGGGACTTGGTCCCCTTGTTTCACAGGTACTCAGGTCCAGAAATCCACTGTTGTTGCTTTGCTGGTGTTGGTCTTCCTTGCAGAAACCCCCTATCATGATTTCTGTGCTCTCTGGGGGTTATAGGTGCACTTTACACCTACTTTTCAGGGTCTTGGGGTGGGCTATTTTTCTAACCCTCACTGTTTTCTTACAGTCCAAGCGACCCTCTACAAGCCCACATAGGTTTGGGGTCCATTTGTGGTTCACATTCCACTTTTGGAGTATATGGTTTGTGTTGCCCCTATACCTATATAGTCCTATTGCAATCTACTGTAACTTTACATTGCTTGCATTACTTCCTTTTGCTTTTCCTGCATATTTTTGGTATGGTGTACATATATCTTGTGTATATTTGGCATCCTCATACTGAGGGTTCTCACTGAGATACTTTTGGCATATTGTCATAAAAATAAAGTACCTTTATTTTTAGTAGATCTGTGTATTGTGTTTTCTTATGATATTGTGCATATGACACCAGTGGTAGTGTGGTCAGTTTTACGTATATTTTGCGCATTAGCTTCAGGCCTTAGGCCTCTGTACACTTTGCCCTAAATATATTTTATTCATTTGCTAACAGCTTAGAGCCTCTGTGCACTTTACTCTAAATGCTTTCTATTAGGCTTCGTACTGTTATTTTACAGAATAGCCAGTTCTACGGTGTTGTTTTTTATTCATATCACACTGTTTTTCCTACTTCAGCACTGGAGTTCTTCATAACATATTCACTCTGTGCTTTAGTCAAGGATACAGTCTGGTACATTGCCAATAGACGTGGTAGGAGTCTAGACTTGCCATTCCTGCGCAGGAACATTTTGTGATCACGATGACATGTTAGTTATAAAATCACTTCCTTGTCCCAATACATGCAAGAGGGAGATTCCGACCAGGGAACCACAACTAGACGCTGACTGCCTCGTTGCAGATGCTGAACCAGATCACAGGCCTTTGCTCAGGTATGAGTGTGTCCGTCTCCCTAGTGATACAGAAAGGCAAGCTAGAAGCTTAACATGCTGTGCTCTAAATAGAACAAGCAGAGGGAGAGTAGAAACGGTTAGGAATTATGATAGCTTTATTTCTATGTTTTACTCTCCTGGTTACTATATCAATCCTACTATGTTGTATTGTTCTGGTTATTGCGGCTCACGCCTTAATATCTAAAATACAGTTGTTTTATTAAAACATTATATAAAACTTATACTGTCTTTGTCATTTGTATATGAGACCATATTGTGAATGAGAGAGTTGGTTTGGATCTGAGTGACCACGACTTCCCTGAGAAGTTCCAAAGATGTCATGCGCTCGGCTGCCCAATCATTTCTTCCCCGTGGGAGAAATGAGGCACTGCTAGTTAGCCGGAGCAACAACCGGATTTAGGGTGGCAGAGTTCCTTACACGTGGGTCAGACTCAGTCCCCCACACCGTAATCGATCCTGCTGCCTAGAAATCCAGTAGTCTCATTTAGGATAATGAGAGCCCACGCGACATGGCGCCGCCAACGTTTGGTCTGGCTCTAATGTTTGGGTCCGACTGACTCTCTCGGTCTCGTATATATTTTGACTCCTCGGTTCCGTATACGGAGACGTCCGTGGGGCTGAGGGTTTCCGCCACCACAGGTTGGGTACATCCTAATACTTTGTGGTTGGTTGTTCAAGCTTGAACTTTGAAAGGAAATACCCCGATATTGGTATGCCTTCTCTGTCCTAGAGCTATTATTGTCATACTAATGGCGAATCCAGCTGTAGTAAATATACCGCTTAATATGCGATTTCCGCTCACGGGTCATCTAATAGCACATGGACTGACGGTCCAGGGGGGTCCGGTCACTTTGGTGGTGGACGCCCATGCAGCCTATAGAACAGAACTTTTTTATTCTTGGGTCGTATTTCCAGCAGCTGATGGGGGTACAAATACTTTTCACGAATACACAGTTGCGAATGCCCCTGGACAATACAGGGCTTACGCTTATTTAGAAATACCTTTATCTTATCAAGAACACCATAATTGGCTTGATGGCGCCCTCCCACATTCAGTAACACCAGTACGGTTAGGTCCGTTGAGTAATGATGGTCCGACCTGGCCTTTATTGGCTACATATACACCATATCCTGGAGTGGCAAATGTGGCAGTGGCTGAAGTGCGTCGTTTATATGTGGAATTAACTGAAATGTACAGACGATTAGTTCAGTTTGTGATGCAGACATTAAATACTAATGCAGCGCGTGCTGCTCCAGCTCATCCACATGCGGTGGTGGCGGGAATAAATTCGGCCACTGTACACTCTGTAATGGGCAAGGTACCGGCTAAACGTGAGGAGACTCCATTTTGGCTGGCGCAAAAAATTAATACGCTGGAAGCAGTATTTCCCCATACGGGACCTCAGGATAAGCATAGAATTTTGACGATGTGTTTGCCGTATGGGATGGTTCCTACGGTGGATCTTTGTAATACTTGGGGCACGGTGTTTGCCGCTCTCTATACTACAGCACACGGTACACCGACTTTGGCTAATTTGCCGGAGGTGCTTAAACAAATTCAGGATGAATATGGGGCTGCCCCTGCCTTGGATTTAGGCATGCAATTGATGGGAAATTTTGACGCGGTTTCTTCTATTATTTTGAGTAATCTCAAGGGGGAGGCTGTAGCACTAGCAGTGCGAATGCGTCTTCGGGACGTTCCGCAGATTAATCAGGAGCGGGAGCTTCCGAGAATAATAGCTGAAACATATTCTAGTATTGGTCGTGATAGCCTAGGGGCTCGACCGCAGAAACCACAATTGCAGGGTAAAAATAATAAGGATAATTCTAAGCAACAGCAACCTGAGGGTGCGAAAAAGCGCTGGGATAAGAAACAGCAAACACCTAAGAAAGATGGTGGGCAGTCTCCGCAACCGGAGACCCCACAAAATAAGTATAATCTCAGGAATAGGGATACTTTGAAGACGCCTGATAGATATCAATATACTGATACGCACCAATCTCGTTCCTTTCAGGACTCCTCGGAGAAAAGAAGTGAGAGAGGTGGGCGGTCAGAGCGGAGGACGGAGTACGTGAAACCGAGACAGGATTCACAACGCTCAGCGGAGGTTTCTATTAAACAAGAAGAGAAACCGCTGCAACAAAAACAGCAGTTTAAAAAGAAGAAAGTGGCAGCAGTCTCAGTTAGACATGCCGCTCAAGAAGAGAGTTCTCTTGACGAACAAGACATGGGCGTTAGCGCTGTTAGACAGCGCGGCAGAGGACACAATAGTTCGCCGGAGTCTTCTAGAGCATCTGGAGGCGAAAGCAACTGATGACTTCATACAAGTCGAGACGGCGGATATGCAAGTCTCTGATCCTGATCAAGTATATCTTGTGACTCTACGATTAGAAGGGGACATTGACCGCATTATACACGCCATCTTTTGGGACCATGTGGTAAAATCATATGATGTCCTGTTGGCCGAACAAGATTGGCCACCTGACTTTGTGCGCGACTGTCCGGTTGGGGAGGAGGTTATTGCGCCTTCCTTTTCACCACTTGTTCCGAGAGAACTAGCGGAGTCCTATAGTAAATCATGGGCTCTAGCACAAGCCCCCGCCCTATATAGAAATAATGTGGGGTGGGATAAACAATCACCTTATCATGTCATTCCCATTAAAGGCGAACCTCAGCCACAGCCGCAATATCCTATTAAATTTGAAGCAAGGGCATCGGTTCGGGAAATTCTTACACAATTGGAGTACCAAGGTGTGATTGAGCCTTGTGTCTCGCCGATGAATAATCCCTTATTTCCGGTTGCTAAACCGGACCATTCCTATAGGATAGTGGTGGATTACAGACATTTGAATAGTCATACATGCACATATGCAATACAGAATTCACATAGCGCTGCGCTTATGAATAATATAGTGCGTGAAAAATACAAAACAACCTTGGATATCTCGAATGGATTTTTCTGCCAGAATATAGCACCCGAAAGTCGGGACTATACCAGTTTCAGTGCGTTTGGCTCTCAGAAAAAGTTTTGTCGTTTACCTCAGGGGTATAAGAATAGCCCAGGACTGTTTTCGGCTCGTGTGACTGAACTTCTGCACGAGTTGGACCCTGAGGCGTTATCATATGTTGATGACATTTATTTGACGGACGATGAGATTCTACAACATCTCAGTCGCGTATCGCGCATTGTTGTGGGTTTTGCTGATATTGGTTATAAGTTTAATTTTAAGAAATCGAAGATTGCCTTCCTCAGTGTTATTTTCCTGGTATATGAGTTATCGAGTGAGGGCAAGAGCCTGGCGCCACATTTTTTGGAGAAATGTGCTTTACTGCAGCCTCCTAATACGGTTCGGAAGCTCCAGTCTTTGTTGGGGTTTCTGAATTTTGGCAGAACTTACATTCCTGATTATGCTACACGTATTAAAAACTTATATGAACTGATTCGCCCGAATTTTTCCAGTAGATTTTGGACGATTGAGCATACACACATACTGCGAGAGTTGCAGAATGATCTCTTAGCGGTTAAACATTTACACACACGGGACAATAAAACTCATTTGGTCATCAGGGTGATTCCTGGGGCTGATGGATTTACGTATGTCACCTTTAATGAAGGGGAGACAGTCCCGATAGCATACAAGTCCCACTTGTATTCTGCTGCAGAACAACGTTTTGCACAGACTGAGAAAATTCTCACTGCAGTACAGATGGCTGTTATTAAAGAAAGACCGCTGGCCCAGGGTCAACGCATTGTTGTCGTTTCCCCGGTTCCGGCCTTAGAGGCTGTTACTAAAGCGAGTGTTCCTAATTCGAAGGCTCTACACCCGCGATGGATACAATGGGCTACGTCTTTGACAGCCCCTGATGTAGATTATGTATTTGACCCTAAACTGCAGACTCAAGAATTTCTTCAATACGAAATAGAATACCCTGTTCCTGCTGGTACATTGCCTATTGACCAATATGAAGTGGTCATGTATACTGATGGCTCTGCGCAACCGGCGGTTGGGACTAAACAACAATATTCTGCTGCATGTGCGGTGGTGAGCGGCACTATGGAGGGGGAAGTGTTCTGCCCCCGACATACTTATACTAAAACCTTGGGAGATTGCACGGCACAGCTGGCTGAGCTCAAAGCTCTATTGTTAGCGTTGGAGCACGCGGATCCGGCACTTTTAACCTTGCTGGTCTGTGACTCCTACTACTGTGTGCAGTCTTTCAACGAATATTTACACTATTGGAAGATGAATGGGTTCAGAGATTCTAAAGGCAACACCATTAAGCATAAAATGTTGTGGGGTAAGGTTGCGGATCTGAAGGAAACGCTTCCTAATGTCCATGTTGTGCATACACTTGGACACCAGCGCGTTGGAATACACGTTGCTGGGAATACTTTGGCTGATGAAGCCGCGAAATCAGCAGTGGCTGTCGCCACAGTAGCCGCAGTGACTCGTTCGAGTTCAAAACCAGACACAGAAATTTCAGCTGCCATAAAGGCTACGGCTGATGGCACGCCTTTTCCTAAAGGATTTCCTTCGAAATATAGTTACTGCTTGAATGGTGCGCTACATGCTACTGTTACAATTCCAGGCATTGGTGTACGTGAAATTCCCAATAAAATTGAGAGACCTCGATTAATTTCTGCAGCGCATGAAGGGGTGGCATCTGCGCATGCTGGTGTGGCTGCCACGATTTCACTTTTACAGGCCCGTTATTGGTGGCCTGGTCTCTATAAGGAGACAAAGCAGTATGTCCTTTGTTGTGACGTCTGTCAACAAATGAAAGCATCGTCGGCTAGACGCCCGCAGCAGACTCCTCTTCTGATATCAAATAGACCATTACAGTGTGTGTACTTGGACCATTGTGGTCCGCTGACACCAGATAGTGCATACAAATACATATTGGTTGCTGTAGATTCGTGCTCCAGATTTGTGTGGGTCTGGCCACAGCGCTCGGCTGACGCTCGGACTGTTATTAAAGATTTGCGTATCTTTGTCGATACATTTGCAGTTGCAGCTTTTCATTCGGACCAGGGCCCTGCTTTTGCCTCTAAGGCATTCAGGGACACCATGGCTTCGTTGGGGGTCCAATTCCAATTCTCGTCTCCATTTCATCCCGAGGGAAATTCTGTTGTGGAGCGTTTAAATCGTGATTTAAAGCAATCCTTAACAGCCAGGGTTATAGGTACGGGTCGTAGTTGGCTAGCCCACCTGTATGGAGTACAGAGAGCACTTAATAACTTGCCTAGAAGGTCACTGGGGGGTCGTACTTCATATGAGTGCCTGTTCGGAACACGAATGTATGTTCCTGATCTAGATGGTCCTGGTGTGGAGGCGGCAGATACGCCCTTTGACATAAATGATCGTGTCACTGTTTTGCAGGATTTACAACAATTTCGTGAAGATAACTCTTCTGCGAGTGCTGCCTCCTCTGGAATTAAGGATGAGCCAGTAACACCTACTGGTTGGATACCCAGGATTGGGGATCTAGTGCGTGAAAAGGTCGCAGTAAAGAAAGAATTTGGTCCTTCTTATCGAGCACCTGTTCCGGTGTTGGGGGTGAGCGGCACGAGAACTGTGATTTTGCCGCCGCTGCAAGGGGCCAAAGGAAATCGTTTTGTTTCCATTGATAATGTCAAGTTACAACATGTGGCCGATTCTGCACAGCAGACCAAGAGGGACACCCAGTAGTTCCGGCATCCCTCTCACTACTGGGGAAGAAGTCCCGCTGCAGGTGATTAGCACCGACAATGTTTCCTCTCCGAGCTTGGGGAGGGTGGAAGATGATCTTGCGATTGTTCCACAGTCGACGATTGATATCGATTCTTTTTCTCAAGTTGCTGTACGTTCTACTGATGTTTCTGAACATGTGATTTATAGCGTACCTAGGAGAGAACCTCCATCAGCTTCCTTGTTCACTGTTGCACCTTTTGCAAGAACTGCCTCTGGCTGCTTCAACGACGCGGATGCGGCTGTATCCAGCTCTTCGTCTTCGCTGTCTTCGATCCGAGGTCCACGTAAGCTACTAAGTTGGCTTAAACGTACATATTTTGTTGTTCCTTGGAACTATTTGTGGCTTTTTATGGCTGTACTGACTATTTTTTTTATGGTTGGGATTTGTGGTTACCTTTTTTCTGGTAATACATGGTCATTTTCTTCCTGATCGATCAGACATTGAGCACGTGGAGACTGTGTTGAGACCACATTTTTCGTCTCATATGGTTCGAAGAGACATATCCAATGTGAACATTTCTGCGATACCAATTCCGGATGGAATTGTGTGGGATAAAGTAATGTTTGATATATATGGTCCCACTGAATTGATTCAAATACCGTATGTTCTTAAGTTATCAATGAATGATATTGTTATTCCAGGCATTGTTTCTGATGATTGGGATGTGAAGACAGTAGATGCTATGCTAAATGATTTGCAATATTATACTGTCTATGACGATGAAGATGCTTACCAATTTAAAGATAATCATGGTGATATGTTTTGCTACACCCATTATGGACACCACTTCATTCACAAAGCGAGTAGCCCTAAGTCCATCTTTAATTATGTACAATGGGAACGTTGCTCGACTCCTCCACAAGGGAGTTCGAAAACGTATAATGATAAATTTGCATATTTTTCTGGGCATGATCAGCGTAACGCTAAGTCTTACTATTTTAAAGTGACACTGTATTCTAATAAGCAAATTTTGTTGACCGATACTAAATTACTGTATTCTAATTCGTTTGTATCTAAACTTTCGGTCGAAGGATATGAATACTGGTTGAAGACTGTTGACTTGAAAAGTGTTTGGGGTACGAAAAATTGGCAGATGCAAGGCAGAGATACATTATTTCGGGCATGCATTATCCCTGTGCAAATGATTTTCCTCAATGACACAGTACAACAGACTAGTTGTTTGGGCTTGGCGTCGATTAGAGAATTGACTTTGCCTAGCATACCTGTCCCTTCTAAATTAAATAACTGGCAGCACTATGTGAATGCTACTTTTAGTGAATTTACACATTGAGTCCAGAATGGTACGCTTAACGCTTCATCGTTACATCCGGGCGGGTGGTTATTGTGGCCTGTAGACACTAATCAGTGTCATCAACGTTTTGTTACCTCTTCTGGGGGGTTCAGGACTAGTAGGGCAGACCCTCGTTACATTTCACCAGAACATGCTGATATAATAACTACATACAGTGTGGGGAAACTTTGTCAACAATGGTTGACGTACTCCACGCTGGGTGCAGTTAAGTCACACCTCAAGTTACTGTCTAATGGTACTGATTTACAAGATTTCTTGTCAGGTCCCAAGGTGCCCCGGAGAAAAAGGTTCTTATACGAAGTGTATAATGAGTTTTGGAAACTTTCCCAGCAGGAGGCTGCAGCCCGGTTAAGACAGATTGATCAAGAAAATCTGCTGCAGACTTTGTCTGTTGTTGATAATGGCATGCATACCCTTTCTGACCGTGTTTACACGATTGACAGCATTGTCTCTTCTGCTATTGACATTATAAAATCAGACATGTCTTCTTTATATCATGGGCAGAGTCAGACACGATCTATCATGCAGCTGGGTTGGACTCTTCAGACCTTGAAGGCGGGTCGCGTTCCATGGCAGCACATTCGTGCCAGAGAGATCTTTATCTCTTTTAATTTGACTCGTCAACAACAACTGATGGCTAAAAAGGAAGCGACATATGTTATGTTAAATATTGAAAAATTAGAGAAACTGCCTTTCACAGTAGCTGAGATTCCGTCAGCTGAATGGTTGATCCATGGGGTTATTAATTTGCCTATCTCTACTTTGCAATTTACTTCGTGTTTGAAGCACATTCAGGTGGGTAGATATGAACTATTGGGAGACAGTTACATACACGAGGTGTGGGACCTTCCCTTTCAGTACAGATGTGTTAATGGTTTGAAGGAGGTTTTTCTTAGCGGCAGCGAATGCGAAGCTTCTGTCAGCCATTCAATGGTTTGTAAACAGCTGTCCTTGCACGGGGCATGTAACGCTTCGATTGCTAACTTAGCTTGTTATCTGAAGGGAGTTCCAGTCCCGGTTATTAAAAACACTTTCCAGGTGCTTTCTAACGGCAGTTACATTGTTCTTAACAGCGAACGCTGCTGTGGCATGCGTGCCGGAATAGTTTACGTAGTTGTCGTCAACAAGGCCGTTACGTGCTGCGGGAATGTGTTGTTTCCCCCTACTGAATTTAGGGAGGTAGCGGACATCTGGCCTCATATTGCTACTTCCAAGGTTGATTTCGACAAGTTGAGTCGGCTGAAAGCTTTATTGTTTCAAAAGCATGTGGCCCTTACATCTGCTAGCGAGACCTACGCACTTCAAGTGGCAAGGTCATCGGCGGAGATACAGTCCCTTTTGAATACTAACTTTCCGAGTCACTTCGGTGAACTTGTGGGACGTATATTTAATGCATCTAGCACTACTGGTATTGCTCATTTTTTCAAAGCCGTTGGTGTTGGTTTCGTTCACACCTTCTCTTCCGTATTCGGTTTGATACCTTCGGCTATACACTCTATTTTCGGAAGCATTTTTGGGGGTTTCCCAATTACTTTGGCTTTATTGGCTGGAGTTTTGCTATTGTTGCTATTTTTTCGCAATGGCTGTCCCGCCGCAACGAGATCCTGTATTGCTGCTCCCGTCAGCGCAGCTGTGTCGTAAACGCATGATGCAGTGTTTTGGAGCAACACTCCTGGCTTATTTGGAATGTGACTGGTCTTTGTCGTTCCGACCGGTTTTGGATTGTGTGCAACCCGTGTTTCGATGCCTTTGGTGCTCGTTTGAACATGCACTGGCACTGGCTTTCTGTCTCTCACTGCAGCGCTCTCCAGTGGTTGATCTTGATCTGTTGATGTTCCCGATTAGGGACTTGTGCACTACGGTTGCGTTTGCTTCGTGAAGCGGATTATGAGATTCCCTTCCTGGAGGAAGATGGTTTTGTCTCTTTCCTTGGCACTACACGGGGTACCGCCCTGAATGGTTTTGGGGCTTTGGAACACACCTGCTCCATGGTACTTTGTGGCGTGGATCTTCCGATATTGACATATCTCGAAGTGAAGGAGCTTCTACGTTCTATTGCTTCTGTCTGACAATTGGATTTTTTTCTCTCTCTCCCGACTAAATTGACACTACATTGCAATTCGCTCTATCGTCACATGTTTCCTAAATTTATGACTTTGTTGTCTTCTCATCTTGTCGAAATGTTGGGTTTAAATTTAGGTCATGTTTTTTTTTTTTTTATGTTGTTAGAACCACTTGCTACCGACAAGGGGAGGGTGTAGTGTGGTCAGTTTTACGTATATTTTGCGCATTAGCTTCAGGCCTTAGGCCTCTGTACACTTTGCCCTAAATATATTTTATTCATTTGCTAACAGCTTAGAGCCTCTGTGCACTTTACTCTAAATGCTTTCTATTAGGCTTCGTACTGTTATTTTACAGAATAGCCAGTTCTACGGTGTTGTTTTTTATTCATATCACACTGTTTTGCCTACTTCAGCACTGGAGTTCTTCATAACATATTCACTCTGTGCTTTAGTCAAGGATACAGTCTGGTACATTGCCGATAGACGTGGCAGGAGTCTAGACTTGCCATTCCTGCGCAGGAACATTTTGTGATCACGATGACATGTTAGTTATAAAATCACTTCCTTGTCCCAATACATGCAAGAGGGAGATTCCGACCAGGGAACCACAACTAGACGCTGACTGCCTCGTTGCAGATGCTGAACCAGATCACAGGCCTTTGCTCAGGTATGAGTGTGTCCGTCTCCCTAGTGATACAGAAAGGCAAGCTAGAAGCTTAACATGCTGTGCTCTAAATAGAACAAGCAGAGGGAGAGTAGAAACGGTTAGGAATTATGATAGCTTTATTTCTATGTTTTACTCTCCTGGTTACTATATCAATCCTACTATGTTGTATTGTTCTGGTTATTGCGGCTCACGCCTTAATATCTAAAATACAGTCGTTTTATTAAAACATTATATAAAACTTATACTGTCTTTGTCATTTGTATATGAGACCATATTGTGAATGAGAGAGTTGGTTTGGATCTGAGTGACCACGACTTCCCTGAGAAGTTCCAAAGATGTCATGCGCTCGGCTGCCCAATCATTTCTTCCCCGTGGGAGAAATGAGGCACTGCTAGTTAGCCGGAGCAACAACCGGATTTAGGGTGGCAGAGTTCCTTACACGTGGGTCAGACTCAGTCCCCCACACCGTTATCGATCCTGCTGCCTAGAAATCCAGTAGTCTCATTTAGGATAATGAGAGCCCACGCGACAGTAGGAGCTTTGCATGTCTCCTAGTTCAGCCTAAGCTGCTCTGCTATAGCTACCTTCTATCAGCCTAAGCTGCTAGAAACACCTCTTCTACACTAATAAGGGATAACTGGACCTGGCACAAGGTGTAAGTACCTCTGGTACCCACTACAAGCCAGGCCAGCCTCCTACACTTGTTTGGCGCCGGTGACCCCAGCATTAATGCCAACAGACCCGTGGGACCAGCAGAAGGGGCCCTAGCTCTGTTATATATGCTAAACATAGCACTGAGGAATGCTAATGGATCTGCTGCCGGAGCCGGGAAGGCAGGAATCCCTTGCTCCTCTTGAGGTGGCTGGACTTGATCCGATGCTTGTACACCCGACTCCTGATCATGAGTGGATGCAGGAGAAAATGAGCTATTGAGCTTGCCGGGGACTTGAAGATCTCAATTAAAGTCGGGACCGGAGAAGACTGTGGACTCTGAGGAGACACTGTAGGGCTGATCTCCTACACAGTGTTGCGCCGTCTTGGAGGAGAGCGATCTCAAGACGAACGACATTGAGATTCATGCGGTCTGCATCGCTTCTTATGAGACCTCAAGGATCTATGCGACGAAGGTCCCCTTCGGTGACCTCTCTGCTCCTTCTCAGGTTTTGCGACGAAAAGCTTAGCCCCTCTCTCTTTCAAGGCCTTTGGATTTATTCGCTGGCAGGACACGCACGCCTCCACGTCGTGATCTGAGCTCAGGCACCAAAGGGAATTTTCATGCTGATCCGTCACCGACATATGGCCACCACACTCGTTACAATGCTTAAATCCCAATTTTTTCAGTGGAGACGTGGTAGCGCTCTAAAACAATTCCCTCGAAACAGTAACTACCAAGAGCAGCTAGGAAGATAATTTAAGTCGAATGCGGTCGCAAAGCAATCGCAGTTTGCACCCATTTGAAATGGGTGGTAACCAATTCGCGAAAGGGAAGGGGTCCCCAGGGGACCCCTTCCCCTTTGTGAATAGAACTGCAAACATTTTTTCAGAGCAGGCAGGACCACTGCCAGCTCTGAAAAAATGAAACTAAAACGTTTCATTTTTTAGTTTTGTAATGCATCTCATTTTCTTTTGCGGAAAACGGGCTGCATTACAAAAAAAAAATTGCTTTATTTATAAGCAGTCACAGACATGCTGGTCTGCTGTCTCCAGCAGGCCACCATTCCTGTGAGTGCCGCGAGTCTCAAGGGGGTCGCAAATTGTGACCCACCTCATTAATATTAATGAGGTGAGACTTTGAGACCCCGTTGCGAGTCACAGATGGTGTCAGGGACACCATCCTACATTCCAATTTGAGATTCAGACTCGCAATTTGCAAGTCGCAAATTGGAATATACCTACATCTGGCCCTTGGTGAGCTGCAAACATTCACCATAAAAGTGCTTTTTTCTCCACTTCAAAAAGGACACTGTTGTACAGAAAACTAACCCCTAATTCATACCTAAAATACCTGCGGATTTCACCTTAACCAGCCCATTGTTTTAAATACTTTTTTCCAAACCTTCAAACAATGGTGGAAAACTCTATCCACACCTTGGACATTAAAAGGTGCTTTAAGTTTTATCAAGACAGAACAGAACAATTTCGAAACTCAGACCAGGTATTATTGGCCTATGGAAATTTAAGAAAAGGAGTTCCAGCTTCCAAACCAAATACTGCAAGGTGGATTGCAGCCACCATCCAATTATGCCACATTAAAGCAGGAAAGCCCTTGACGCGCAGAATAAAGGCCTATTCTACAAGAGCTGATTCTACATACATGGCTCTGTTTCCTGGTGTGCCACTTCAGCAGATCTGTAGAGCAGCAACATGGTCCAACAGACACACTTTCACGCTGCATTACTGTCTGGAAGCTGCTGACAAGACCGATGCTACCAAGCTGTATTATGCCATCTATTTCAATAAGGTGAGCCTATTCTAATTCATTCTTTCCCACCATCTGGTTTTATTGGTAATATTGTCATTTACATATGCTGACTGCTACCTATTCTGAGTAAAGCATGTGAATCTATGAAAGATCCAATACTGGAGAAGAAAATATGTTACTTACCTATAACTGTAGTTCTCCAGTAGTAGTATCTTCTGGGATAAAGGTTCTAAAGGATGCTGTTGCCTGATTGGCTGGACTTTGGGTTGTTTTTAATGATACTAATAAGCTATAAAAGTGAATGTCTCTAGCACTTACTTCTATGCAGATATTACTCTACTACTTCCTAGGTTATCATGGGACTCCCACTTTGACAATGGGGAATGGTTCAAGCTTGTGAAAATACAAAAGCTCCAATACTGCATAAGATTTAATGTCGGCTAAAATGCAGAATCTGGAAAGGTTGAAGATTAATTGCAGAGCGAGATATTTCTGTTGGATAAACTGCTATTCGCCATCTGTTCCAAGACACAAGTAAAATGTCAAGCTTGTGAATAAGGAATAGTTTCTTACCTGTAACTCCAGTTCTCTCGTTGGGGTATTTCCATGATAGTCATAAGCGCTGAATAGTTCCGCCTGCCTGCGGGGACTCCAGAGCATTTCTCTGAAAATATCTTGCTAAGTGTTGATGTTCGCCTTTGTTCACGAAGGCCTGCAAAGTCACTTAAGAATGTCATTATGCAGCCTAAAGGATAGGCTACAAATGCCAAAATTCTTCATCCTGTTTGGTTGAAAAAGGGTCCTGCCAGGAAGATATGCATTAAAATTCATGAATATTTTGAATGTTTTACAGAAAAAATCTTTCACAAACCTTTTTTAAATATTACATAAGGGTGGAGAAGTGCAGGGCAGTGTAGCCCATAGGCTGCCATTTTAAAGACTAAAACGTAAAGCTGTGCCTTTAAGGGCAGGTGGTCCTCCCATATCCCATCATGCTCAGCAAACAGCAGTTACTTCAGTTTTTTTTTGTAGGCTTTACTAGCTGAGATGAAAATGTCTTTAAACTATTATTTTGTCTATTCCACCAGGGAGGAGGGATGGTTGCTTATGACTATCATGGAAATACCCTTATAAGAGAACTGGAGTTACAGGTAAGAAACTATTTCTTCTCTTGTAGGGGATTTCCATGTACAGTCATAAGCGCTGAATAGAGTAGCAAGCCCTTCCCCCTGAGAGCGTGATATTTCTTTATGAAAAGAGATTTCTAAGAGAAGCCTGTCCTACTTGAGCATCTACCCTAGCATCAGAATCAAGACAGTAGTGTTTAGTAAAGGTGTGGACAAACCTCCAAGTAGCAGCGTTGCAAATATCTGCTAAGGGATTGTTTCTCATCAAAGCAGTCATGGCTGAATGTGCTTTAGGTCTACCAACAAGGGACTTATTGGCTAACTGGTAACAGAGCAAAATACATGACACAATCCACCTGGAAATAGATTGCTTGGAGGAGGCAAGGCCTGTTCAAACTGGACCGTAGTCAATGAACAGTTGCTGTGACTTGCGAAAGAATTTAGTTTTGTTTAAATAACATTTTAAAACCCTCTTCACAGGAACACAGTGAAGCGACCTCTCTGCAGGAGTAGATATGTTGTGAAAAAAAGTTGGTAAAGAAATAGTCTGGTTTACATAGAAATCAGATATAACTTTTGGTAGAATTTTGGATGTGCCTCATTACAACCTTGAAGAATGAATACACACCTAAGTATATATATTTAATTATGCCCTGTTTAAGCTCCAAACCCCTTCGGCTGTGTGTGGCGTGGGGTTTGAAGCTTAAGGGGGGGTTCGCTGCAGATCCTTCGCAGCAGGCCCTGTGGACAACCTCTACTCATGGAGCTGGTCGGTTATAGGGGGGTTGGCGGCCTGGCTGGAGGCCAGCGCCTGCAGCCGACCCACACCATGAAGGGCAAATGAGCCTACTTCAGGGATTGGGGGGTTATAGGGGGTTGGGTGCAGGGCCTGGCTGCAGGTCAGGCCCTGTGCACTACCTCCCCGCTACACAGGTCCGAAGGCCATGTGCGGCGGTGAGTGGATTTACATATGGTATCCAGGCTTTCATTCCTTCTTGTGTTTGTCCCTCACATGGAGCAGAGTCGTTTTACATTGCTTGATTGGAGAATTATACTGCTTACAATCAGATAACTTTTTTTTTTCAATCAGCACTCCATGGGCATGTTCTTTGTTTCTCTCTCCCTTGTGTCCTTGTTTTATTTTGCTAATTTATGCTGTGCATGTTGCTTCACCCCCCCACTTCCTCCATTACTTTCCCACCACTCAACTCTCTTACGTTGCTTTCCCTTTCCCTCAAGAGTTCTACCACCACTCCCTGCTCTTTCATTCTTTCCGTCTCACCCTGGCCCTCACCAGTTCACACTTGCTCACCTTGTTTTTAATAGTTTTTTCTATAACAAAACATTATGGGGGTCATTACAACATTGGCGGTAAAAGCCGCTTACCGCTGTGCAGAAGACCACCAACACAACGTGGCGGCAGCGGAATTCCGCCGCGGTCATTATGACCCACTGCTCGGAATCCGCCAAAATCAAGACACCCACACAAGTCCGCCACACCAAAGGTCAGTGATAAACTGGCGATAACAAAATCTCCACCGTCACGCCAACAGGAATACGCCCACACTATCACGACCCACTAATCCATGCAGCGGTCTTTCAACCGCGGTATTCCATTGGCAGTACACACCGCTGCGCTCAAAATACACACACTCTTACAAAACACTACCACATTGGACAATTCCAAATACACATACCTGATACACATACACACACTACTCCCACACACCCAATACAATATAAAACACCTGCCCACATCACCCACAAACCCCTACTATCAAAAATTCTGAAAGAAGGCCAGAGACAGACACCACAATCTACAAACAAGCATCCACAGGCAATAAACACCATCACTCACACAACATCCATGCACCTCACACAACACACCACTAAATATCACCCCACACACCACCCCACACATCACCCACACCACCCCATGGTACAGCAAAGACACCCCGGGTTCTCTGAGGAGGAGCTCAGGGTTATGGTGGAGGAAATCATCTGGGTAGAGCCACAGCTATTCGGATCACAGGTGCAGCACACCTCCATAGCTAGGAAGATGAAGCTATGGCAAAGAATAGTGGACAGGGTCAACGCAGTGGGACAACACCCAAGAAATAGAGATGACATCAGGAAGCGGTGGAACGACCTACAGGGTAATGTGCGTTCCGTGGTCTCAAGACACCACATCGCGGTTCAGAGGACTGGCGGCGGACCCCCACAACTAACAACATGGGAGGAGCAAGTCTTGGCTATTCTGCATCCTGAGGGCCTCGCAGGAGTAGCTGGAGGAATGGACAGTGGTAAGTCAAATCTTAACAATTACATCCCCACCCTACCTGCATGCTATCACATACCCCCACCCTCGCCCTCACCCCCATCACTCCAACTCCTCACAAATGTCCCAATATCACAAACCACCCATCCCAACACCAAGCCCTGCATGCAACACCAAAACATGGACACTCATCACCAAAGCATGGCTACTGCACATACCCATACACCCCCCAAACCATCATCACACAAGGTCCCACACAGGAATGCAAGCACTGGGATACACGGTCACCCACCCATTGCACACCATTGCACACATGCAATAATCATGTTTTTACACCCCTGCAGGACCCCTACCCAACGTCACAGGACAGGAGGGTCCAGACATGTCCACACCACCAACAGAAGAGGCCCACAGTGATGACAGCAGCTCTGTCCAACTGGATTTAGACGACCAGTCCGGCCCATCTGGGACCTCGGGACAGCTGGTTCCCCTCACACAGTCACAGGCCACTACAGAGCTTCCCCCAGGAAACACCAGCACAACACCCACCCAGCGGGCCCATACCTCTGTCCCCAGGACACGTCAATCAGCAGTGTGTCCGCCACTACAGGGAACCCAGGCTAACCCACCACCCCAACAACAACATGGACCTGGGGGCAGTGGCAATGGGCACACGGTTCAGGGGACAGAGGCCCAGGGAAACGGGGGAACTGGGAGGGCTGCTGTGCGACAGGGGGAGGACAGGCCCAGGGAACCCACTCTCCATAAGGCCCTCTCCATCATGGGAGCCTACCATCAATCCCAGGAGACGATGGCAACGGTTCTGGCCAAAATTCAGGAGACCCAGCGGCTGCAGGAGGAACAGTATTTGGACTTCAGGGAGGAACTCAGATCCATCAATTCTACCCTGGGCACCATCGTAGGGGTGCTGAAGGAAGTCCTCAACACCAGGAGGGACAGTGTGGCACAACAAGGGGCCCCTGACACTAGCCTGGACGATGAACTGCCCACCACCTCCACCAGCACTAGTGGACAGGCGGCACCGCCACAGGACCACCACACCAGCACCCCACCCCCTGCAGATGGAGAACCACCCCGCAAACGGTCCCTGAGATCCAGGACAAAGACAGAGAACGATGCCAAGACCCCAGCCAAGAAATGAGACCACCCTGATTGTCATCCTTTTGTCCTACCTTGTCACCCTGTCCATCCTCAAACTGCCCCAGCTCCACTTCCTATGCCCCTTTGGACAATGCACCTGTGAGACTAATAGCTTGGACTCTGCCATGGACATTCCTCCACCATCACCCCTCACCATTTAACAACCCCCTCCAATATTGAGCACTAAAATAAACACCCTTAAAGCACAAAACAATCTGGAATCTGTCTGTGATTTCGAATTAGTGTATTAGCAATTACAGTGACAAAATGCTCTTTCAATGGTAATGTCAACATACCTATGTCACACAACTATAGTCCATGAGGAAACAAAGCAGATGTCACACAGTGGGACCCACATCTGTGAAATTGTAAGAGAAAGTGACAACTCAGTGACCATACACTGGGTGAAAAGGACAGACAGTAGAGAGGTAGTAGTGTTAAAGTACATGTAGTAGGCATGCTTGTCTTCTTACCTGTGTCTCACTGGAAGTATTGCAGGATCACAGAGTTCCTGTTGTCGATGTCCTCTTCTTCTGCTTCCTCGTCTTCACTGTCCATAGGCTCCACAGCTGCCACAACACCTCCATCTGGACCATCCTCGTGCAGAAAAGGCACCTGTCATCACAAAGCCAAGTTGTGAAGCATACAGCAGGCCACGATGATCATGCACACCTTCTTTGGTGAGTAGAATAGGGAACCACCTGTCATATGGAGGCACTGGAACCTGGCCTTCTAGAGGCCAAAGGTCCGCTCTATAATCCTCCTAGTTCGCCCATGGGCCTCATTGTAGCGTTCCTCTGCCCTTGTCCTGGGATTCCTCACTGGGGTCAGTAGCCAATGACAGGTTGGGGTAACCAGAGTCACCTGCAAATGGCGAGGGACAACTGTTAGACACACACGAACTCATAGGGATATCCCCAGACCCACACAACTATTCCCACTGATTTGGTTCCAGGTGCTCACCTAGTAGCCACACACTGTGCCTCAGTAGTTGCCCCGTCACATAAGGGATGCTGCTATTCCGCAGGATGTAAGGGTCATGCACTGAGCCAGGAAATTTGGCATTAACATGGGAGATGTACTGGTCTGCCAAACACACCATCTGCACATTCATCGAATGGTAACTCTTCCGGTTTCTGTACACCTGTTCACTCCAGCGGGGGAGTGGGGGGGGGGGGAGGAGGGGAAGGGGGGTTCAAGGCCACATGTGTCCCATCAATGGCACCTATGATGTTGGGGATATGTCCCAGGGCATAGAAGTCACCTTTCACTGTTGGCAAATCCTCCACCTGAGGGAAAACGATGTAGCTCCGCATGTGTTTCAGCAGGGCAGACAACACTCTGGACAACACGTTGGAAAACATAGGCTGGGACATCCCTGATGCTATGGCCACTGTTGTTTGAAATGACCCACTTACAAGGAAATGGAGTACTGACAGCACCTGCACTTGAGGAGGGAATCCCTGTGGGATGGTGGATAGCTGACATCAGGTCTGGCTCCAACTGGGCACACAGTTCCAGGATTGTGGCACGATCAAGCCTGTAGGTGATGATTACATGTCTTTCCTCCATTGTCGACAGGACCACCAGCGGTCTGTACACCGGAGGATGCCGCCATCTCCTCACATGTCCCAGCGGACGGTGCCTTTAGAGGACAACAGCGAGCACAGAGTCAACCAACTCAGAGGTACGTAAGGATTAGTTACTTACCTGTAAATCCTAGTTCTCTTCCAGGGGTATCCTCATCAAAGTCATAAACATTGAATATTCCCGCCCTTGTGCGGGGACCCCGGAGCATATATATATAAAATACATACATATTATCATGTGTAAAACAGCAATGCAGGCTATAATCATAAATAGGCTAAAATGCTTTATTTCTATGCAAGTTTTTTTTTTTTTTTTTTTTTTATATTATAAAATCACAATAGATCATAAATATCTACCTAAGCCCCAAAAACTGGACTTAGGGAAGTAAACAGCAGTAAATAGCAGAGAAAAATAGAAAAAACCACATTGAAAAACAATGAAGCATTCTTAGCCAATAGGCTGCATGCAGGTTAACACAGGAGAACCATAAAAACTTTGGCACCGTGCCTTTAAGACCCTGAGCACCTCCAGTATCCCACCATGCCTCAGGGGTGAAGGGAAGGTGACAGTTGGTTCACAGTTAGGTCAGTACTTTTTTACGGTGACAATCTGTGTAACTGATCAGAAAGATAATCTGTCCTGCACTTCTAGGAGACTTAAGTCCGGGGAGGAGGGTGGGTTGTTTATGACTTTGATGAGGATACCCCTGGAAGAGAACTAGGATTTACAGGTAAGTAACTAATCCTTCTCTTCCAGGGGATCCTCATCAATAGTCATAAACATTGAATAGATTAGCAAGCCCATCCCTAAACTCTGCGGACTGTCCGAAAGAAGTGCAGGAAAGAATACATATTCATGCAAATAGATTTCTAAGAGAGGCCTGCCCCACCTGGGCATCCGCTCTTGCATCCGAGTCTAAACAGTAATGCTTAGTAAAGGTATGCACAGACTTCCATGTAGCAGCCTTACAAATCTCGGAAATTGGTACATTGTTAAGGAGGGCAGCAGTAGCCGCTTTTCCCCTTGTGGAATGCGCTTTTGGCCTAGCCAGTAATTGCTTATTAGCCAGTTGGTAAGTGTTAACAATACAAGACACAATCCATCTTGATATAGTTCGTTTAGACGCTGCCTCTCCTGTTCTTAAATGACCATAATTCAGAAACAAATGGTTAGAATGTCTAATCGGTTTTGTTTTGTCCAAATAGAATTTCAGCACTCTTTTTAAGTCTAAAGAATGCAATGCTTTCTCAGCCGGAGTCTCCGGATTGGGAAAGAAAGTCGGTAAAGATATAGTCTGATTGATATGGAATTCTGACACCACCTTCGGAAGGAAAGATGGGTGAGTTCGCAGAACCACTCTATTATCGTGAAAAACCGTGTACGGTTCTCTACAAGACAGAGCCTGAATTTCGCTGACCCTCCTCGCTGAAGTAATGGCCACCAAAAAAGCCGTCTTCCACGTAAGGTGCTGTAAAGAGGCCTTGTGGATAGGTTCAAAGGGAGGGCCCATAAGTTTTGACAGGACTACATTCAGTTCCCATGGAGGAGAAGGTCTCCGAATGGGAGGAAAAACCTTTTTCAAGCCTTCTAAAAAATCCTTGACTACAGGTATCGTAAAGAAGGATTCCTGAGAAGGCGACTTACGATACGCTGTAATTGCAGATAAATGAACCTTAATAGAAGATATCTGCAGACCAGACTTCGCCAGATTAAGTAAATAGGATAGTATGACGTCCTCCTGAGCTCGTATGGGATTTATACCTTGTTGAGAGCACCAGATGTAAAATCTCTTCCACTTAAAAGCGTAAGAACGCCGCGTGGAAGGTCGTTTTGACTCTTTCAAGATGCTCATGCACTCCTGTGAGAGCCCTAGGTGCCCATACTGTAGGAATTCAGGAGCCATGCTGTCAAGCTCAGAGAGGGAAGGTTGGGATGTAGGATTCTGCCTTCCATCCTGCTCAGGAGATCCGGTCTGCACGGCAACCTCCTGTGAGGTCTTTCCGATAAGTTGAGTAGGTCCGTGTACCAGAATTGGCGGGGCCATTGTGGCGCTATCAGAATCATTCTGGTTCTGGATTTGTAAAATTTGTTGATTACTGCCGGTATGAGGGGAATCGGTGGAAAGGCGTAGAGAAATGTCCCTGACCAGTTGATCAACAGGGCATTCCCTTGAGATCCCGGACGGCAGAACCTGGACGCGAAGTCTGGGCATTTTTTGTTTGTTTCGTCTGCAAAGAGATCCAACTGAGGTCGACCCCATTGACCGAAGATGTCCTCGACGACTTCGTCGTGTAGCACCCAGTCGTGCGCGTCTTCCAGATGTCTGCTCAGGAAATCTGCCTCTACGTTTTGCTGACCTGGCAGGTGTACCGCTGTGATAGACATTCCCCTGGCCAGGAGCCAATGCCATATCGTTTGGGATTCTCGAGACAGAGGTAGTGATCTTGTTCCCCCCTGTTTGTTCAGGTAATACATTGTGGTTGTATTGTCTGTCTGAACTAGGATAGATTTCCCCTGAACCAATGGAGAGAAAGATTTGAGAGCCAGATGGACTGCTCTGAGTTCCAGTAGATTTATGTGATAGTTCTTTTCCTTGTCGGACCACAGACCCTGAGCTTGGAAGGAACCCAGATGAGCACCCCAACCCTGAAGAGACGCATCCGTCACCAGAGTGTCGACTGGAATTGTCTGGTGAAACGGAGAACCTATCGACAGGTGTGGTCTGTGCATCCACCATTGTAGTGATTGAAAAGCCACTGTTGGTAGTCGAACTCTGTCCTCCCAGTGACCAGTCTTTTGGCTCCAATTGTTCTCTAATGCCTCCTGAAGGGGCCTCATGCGTAGCCTGGCATTCGGGACAATGAAGATGCATGAAGCCATGGAGCCCAGAAGCGATGTCACCTGACGAGCTGTAGGTGCATCGGCTGTTAATAGATGTTGACACTTCCTGTGGATTGATAAAAGTCGTTCCTCCGAAGGATACACTCTTTGGAGCTCTGTGTTTAGTATCGCTCCCAGGTAGCGGAGGTTTTGTGTTGGAATCAAGGTTGACTTGTCGTGGTTGATTTGAAGACCTAGAGACTCGAAAGTTCTTAGAACGATATCTCGATGTTTTCTCGCCTGATCCGGAGATGAGGCCTTCACTAGCCAGTCGTCCAGGTAGGGATAGACGAATATTTTTTGTCTTCGAAGGTGTGCCGCTACCACTGCTACACATTTTGAAAAGACTCGGGGTGCAGACTTCAGGCCGAATGGAAGGACTCTGAATTGGTAGTGCTGTGACGCTATCTGGAAACGTAAAAATTTCCGATGTTTGGTTGCTATTGGGATGTGAAAATATGCATCCTGTAGATCGATGGAGCACATCCAGTCTCCCTGATGCAGTTGCGGGACAATCTGGTGAAGGGCTAGCATCCTGAACTTTTGTTTTCTTATGTACTTGTTCAGGAGCCGTAAGTCCAGAATTGGTCTGAAGAGGCCCTGTTGACCTTTTTTCGCCACCAGAAAGTAACGGGAGTACACCCCTTTTCCTTTTTGTGCCGGAGGAACCTTTTCTACAGCTTTCTTTTGTAGGAGTGCGAGAACTTCCTTGCGTAGCAGGCTGAGATGAGAAGGAAAACACCTTGCTGGCGGCAAGTGTGGAGGAGGTTTTTTGAAAAGGAGAGAATAGCCATGTTCGACAATATTGAGCACCCATTTGTCTTTTGTGATTGAGTGCCACTCGCGAAGATGATGCGTAACACTTCCCCCCACCGGAGTGGTGCACAGTGCTGAGGGAAGCAATGCCTCATTGCTTTGATGGCGTCTTTGCTGTAGACTGTTGAGGTCTACTTGACCCTCTGTCTCTTGTGGGTCTACGTGCCTGAAACAGGGGACGTCCCTGTCGTTGTTGTGGCCTTTGAGACCAGTGAGGGGTTTGAACCCTCTGCTGGAATGGTCGTCTGTCATACGGCCTGTACCTCCGCCTGAAGTCTTTTTTACGTTCCAGGCCCACTGCCCTCATCGTGTCGACTTCCGTTTTCATTCGGGCCATCTCTTCATCCGCGTGGGTACCGAACAACGAACTCCCGCTGAATGGGAGGTTCAAAATGCGCTGCTGTGCTTCCTGCTTCAGACCCGTGAGCCGTAGCCAGGAAGACCTCCTAGCGCAGATTCCGTGCGCATACCCATGCGCAGCCAAATCCGCCCCGTCCGCCGCCGCGCTGATGACCTGGTTAGATACTAGGCCCCCTTCCTGCAAGATTTCCTGGAAGTCCTGTCTATCTTCCCTGGGCAACTTTTCTGTAAATCTGTGGAGTGAGTCCCACAGAGAGCGGTCATATCTGCCCAGAAGTGCTGAGGCGCTGGAGACCTTCATAGCAGATGCCGCCGTACCGCACATCTTTCTCCCCAGAGAGTCTAGGTGTCTGCTCTCCTTATCCGGGGGGACTGTGGAAGATGATGCCACAGAGTGTGTTTTTCTGGCTGCGGCTAAGATCACAGAGTCCGGTGGCGGATCCTTCCGCAGGAATAAAGGATCTTGTTCCGGAGCTTTGTATTTCTTTTGAATCCTAGCCGGGGCAGACTTGAGAGTGGCTGGAGACAGAAAAGTGTCCATAGTCGGTTGCAGCAAACCCGGTACTAGTGGCAGCAGTTTTCTCGAGACTGATCTGTGTTGTAGGGTCTCAAAGATAACTGAGGATGAGGTGGCCGGCTCTGGTACCTCAATATTTAGCTTCTGCGCTCCCCTTAGAAGAACCTCATTAAAAGTGGTGATATCATCCACTGGGGAAATCCTAGCAGGTGGAGAATCTGTGAGTGTGGGGGAGTAGCGCCCCACAGACGATCCTGAAGAAGACCAAGAAGGTGATCTTCTGCGTGGTGTTCGTGACCTGGTTCTCCTTCGGGAACGGGACCTGCTCCGAGAGGCTGTAGCAGAGTGTGCAGGTCTTGTGGTCGGCTGACGAGAAGCAGAACGAGCCCGTCCTGCTCTAGCTGTAGGCGATGGCGTTCTCGGTAATGAGGCAGTAGGAGAATACATCCTCGAGTATTGTGAATCCGGGGATGCTGTGATGGGAGAAACATGCCCCGATGCTCTGGAATGGGATGATGCACTCCTTATAGAGACCACCGGTGAGGGAGCTTTGTCCGCTGGCTCCACTGCCTGTGACACCGCTGAAGGTTGTGTCGACGTCGATTGTATCCTCGACGTCGAAGGTTGCGCTGGCTGGTCTGCTCTCGACGTCGAATGTCCTGACGTCGGAGGTCTTGCCGTCGAGTGCCTTGACGCCGATCGCCTATCACGGGACCTGGACCTACTCGCCGTCGTGTGTCTCGACGTTGAGTGACGAGTGGTCGACGGCGGATGTTCATGCCGTCAAGGTGTTTTTGGTGTCGTGTCCTTCGACGCCAAGGGGTGAGACGTTCTCAACGGCGAACGGGAGCGCCGGAGATGACTCGACGCCGAACGGCGGCCTGCCGTCGACGGAGATGTACCCCTGTGTCCATGCTTCGACGTTTTGTCCCTCGACGTCGGTCTGGTCGCCGTCGACGGCGATCTATGCCGGTGAGACGGTGGTGCCGATGACGTCGATGGAGAACAAACAGGTACAATCCTACCTGTCGACGTCGAACGGGCCATTCCTTCTGCTGTAGGTCTGGGAAGTGAAGAGGATGTTGACTTTTTCCTCTCCTGAAGCCCATGTAGCCTGATCTTCTCTCTGTCTTTGAGAGTCCTCCTTGACATGTTCTTACAATACTTGCAGGTGTCAGGACAGTGACTCTGTGGCAGGCAGACAATACACAGAGAGTGTGGGTCTGACTGGGCTTTCTTCTTCCCACAAGAGGGACATTTTACAAAAAGAGAAGGCATTTTTCTGTCAGAAAAAACCTTCCTAGCTCAGACAAAGATATTACTTGTCGAGTGAAAAGTGAAAAACGCTTTTTTAAAGAATTTTTCTGAGGAAAACTCAGAAAAACTGAGAGCTCAATGCTCCAGGATCCTCTCAGAAGAAGCCGGAAAAAAGAACTGACCTAACTGTGAACCAACTGTCACCTTCCCTTCACCCCTGAGGCATGGTGGGATACTGGAGGTGCTCAGGGTCTTAAAGGCACGGTGCCAAAGTTTTTATGGTTCTCCTGTGTTAACCTGCATGCAGCCTATTGGCTAAGAATGCTTCATTGTTTTTCAATGTGGTTTTTTCTATTTTTCTCTGCTATTTACTGCTGTTTACTTCCCTAAGTCCAGTTTTTGGGGCTTAGGTAGATATTTATGATCTATTGTGATTTTATAATATAAAAAAAAAAAAAAAAAAAAAAACTTGCATAGAAATAAAGCATTTTAGCCTATTTATGATTATAGCCTGCATTGCTGTTTTACACATGATAATATGTATGTATTTTATATATATATGCTCCGGGGTCCCCGCACAAGGGCGGGAATATTCAATGTTTATGACTTTGATGAGGATCCCCTGGAAGAGAAACACAGCTTACTCAGAAAACTATTCATAACCCGAAATTTGCCTGTATGAGTGTTGAGCCAAGGCCTAGGTATGTGTGACGCAGTTAAAAATAAAGCCATGTGGGGCCCTGAAATGGCGGCTGCCTGACCTGTAAAGTGGGACAATGGGATATGAGGTAACTGCGCTGGCGTTGTACACCGTCGCGGTAGGCGGTCGAAGACCGCGGCGCAATTCTGCATTGGTTAACATTGGACCCTATGGGTCCCAGGAGCCAATGACGATGTACGCCGGTGTTTTCTATCTGTTCAATCACTCGATACCTGATCTTCGACAGGAGAGGACCTACACTGCAAGTACTGCTGTGAGTCTGGAACAGACAATGGCTTGTGCGTCTGGGGAAAGGGCCCCTGCCTTCAGCACGGAGGAGTTGGAGAAACTCGTGGATGGGGGCCTTCCCCAGTACATGCTACTCTACGGTCCTCCAGACAAACAGGTAAGTACACTGTGAGCATTCTGTATGGGCGATGCCTGTGTGGAGTGGGGTGGATGAAAGATATGGGGGGAGGAGAATGAGGCGTGCATGAAACAACTTTGAGTGCATGTGCCACATGGCAAGGGTAGGGATGCGGGCCAATGACTGTGACGGTGCAGTTGGTAATAACTTTTCTTTTTCCCCTGTACAATTCCTGTAGGTCAGCGCCCACCGGAAGAAGGATGTTTGGCGTGCCATCGCCAAGGACATCCGGACCCTGGGGGTCTACCACAGACGGAGCACCCGCTGCCATAAAAGATGGGAGGACATTTGCCGCTGGAGCAAGAAGATGGCGGAGGCCCAGCTGGGGATGGCCTCGCAACGTGGGAGGGGTGCCCGTCGCACCATGAGCCCCCTGATGTTCAGGATCCTGGCGGTGGCGTATCCGGAGTTGGATGGGCGCTTGAGGGCATCACAGCAGCAACAAGGGGGTGAGTACACTCTCATTCTGCTGAATCAGCGCGCAGTGGAGATGTCTGGGTGGGGGAGGTGGGCTGTGGGTTCCCCAAGGCCAGGGCGAGTGTGCTAGTTAAATCCCCTCTTTCAGGCAGACCCTGTGGCACCCCACCTGGGTACAGTGCCAACTACACCTAGTCAGGCTCCTGTGACATCCATGTGTGCAGATATCGGCCATAGCCTTGTAGGCCATGTCTCAGGGATAGAATAGTAGACCCCAAGTGCGCGGAGTAGTGCAGGGGGCTTCTGTGTCTGTCGTGTCCGCCAACGGTAGCGGTAATCCATACACTCAACATGTCTTTCTTCTGTCTCCCCCCCCCTTTTTGTGGTCTCCATGTAATTGTGTGCATTAGCATCATCAGGTGGAGGAGCAGTGGCACCGGAGCAGGAGGGAGCTGCCGGACTCCGATTTCACCAGTGGGACGGAGGGCAAGGGGAGCTCCACGGCGGGGACAGGAGCTGACACCAGTGATACGGACTGGTCCTCTGATGGGACCTCCCTTGCGATGGCGGGCCCATCTGTGCCCCCCGCATCTACAGGTACAGCCACCACCACCCCCTCCAGCACCGCCCTCCCAGCAGCCCCTCAGCCTTTGCCCCGTGCCCGCTCACCCACGAGGGTGGGCATCACCTGCGCCCCAGGCACCTCAGGCCCTGCCCCAGTCACCCCTGCTGCCCTCAGTGAGGAGGCCATTGACCTCCTCAGGTCCCTCACTGTTGGGCAGTCTACCATTTTGAATGCCATCCAGGGTGTACAGAGGCAGTTGCAACAAACCAATGCATTCCTGGAGGGCATTCATTCTGGTCAGGCAGCCCTTCAGCGAGCTTTTCAGACTCAGGCCTCAGCACTGATGGCAGCCATTGTCCCTGTCTCTAGCCTCCCCTCCAACTTCCTCCACCCAGACCCACACCCCTGTACCTCAGCCTATCCCAAACACACCATCAGACCAGCATGCACACACCTCAACACACAAAGGAAGCTCTGACAAACATAAGCACCACACATTCCACAGGCACTCATGCAAGCATCACATGCATGCAGACATACCAACATCCACTGCCTCCACTGTGTCCCCCTCCTCCTCGTCTCCCTCATCCCTCCCAGTCTCATCTCCACTCACACCTGCATGCACTAAATCTTCAACCACTACGTCCATCACCAGCACACCTACCACCACACCCCGCTCACGTACAGTCACCACCCCCACTACCATTCACACATCCCATGTGTCCTCTCCCAGTGTGTCTGTGAGCCCACCTCCGAAGGTACACAAACGCAGCCACACACCCACCCAACAGCCATCCACCTCACGACAGCCTCCAGCCCATGCACCTTCACCCAATCTCAGCAAACGTACACCTCCTACGACCACTACCTCTTCCTCCACTCCCAAACCCCCTCCATCTACCCATCCCAGTGTTCCTAAGAAACTTTTCCTGGCCATCCTTGACCTCTTTCCCTCACCTCCCCCACCTCGTCAGACTCCTAGGACACTCCAGGTCCCAACCTAGCACCTCAGCCACAACATCGGCGGGACCAGTGGTGCCAGTAGTCACCGGATTATGGAGTGCACCAGGCAGCAGGGCAGCCAGTGTGGCAAGGAGCCACAGCACGGACAGTCCCCCACCTGTCAAGCATCAAAAGTTGGGCAGTGCCCGGCAGGAGAGTGGGAAGACACCAGCCACCAAAACCGCTCCCAGGGGTACAGGTGGGAGTGTGGAGTCAGCTGCGACACCTTCCAAGGTGGGGAAGGGGCACAAGAAAACTGGCAAGTCTGGGAAGATCAGCACGGCGGAGAAGACTGCCATCAGCCCCGCTGCCAAGGAGCTGACCGCCAGCAGCCCCACTGCCGCAGACAGGACCGCCAGCAGCAGCCCCGCTGCCAAGGAGCCGACCATCAGCAGCCCCACTGCCCCAGACAGGACCACCAGCAGCAGCCCCGCTGCCCAAGACAGGACCGCCAGCAGCAGCCCCGCTGCCAAGGAGCCGGCCAGCAGCAGCCCCACTGCCCCAGACAGGACAGCCAGCAGCATCCCCGCTGCCCAAGACAGGACCGCCAGCAGCAGCCCCGCTGCCAAGGAGCCGGCCAGCAGCAGACCCGCTGCCCAAGACAGGACCGCCAGCAGCAGCCCCGCTGCCCAAGAGAGGACCGCCAGCCGCTGAACCGCTGCCAAAGACACTGCTGCCACAAGTACCGCTGCCAAGGACACCGCCGCCACAAGCACTGCTGCCAAGGACACCGCCGCCAAAGACACCACCGCCACAAGCACCGCTGCCAAAGACACCACCGCCACAACCACCGCTGCCAAGGACACCGCTGTCAAAGACACCGCTGCCACAAGCACCGCTGCCAAGGACACAGCCGCTACAAGCACCGCTGCCAAAGACACCGCCGCCACAAGCACCACTGCTAAGGACACCGCCGCCACAAGCACCGCTGCCAAGGACACTGCCGCCACAAGCACCGCAGGCCCATGAGCACCAAAAGCTCTGACACTACTGAGGCCGCCAAGAGCAGGATGAAGCACTCTGGGCACAAGACCCCCTCCAGAACCAGTGGAGAGATACATCCACTACTTCAGTCCTTGGCAGGATGAATCACTCTGGGCACAAGGCCCCCTCCAGAACCAGTGGAGACTGTTATCCACTTGACAGACTGTGGCTTTGCACTCCCCAGGATAATGCAGTTCTCAAACCACTCACTGTAGCGACTTGAGAGACTGTGGCTTTGCACTCCCCAGGATTGAACAGTAGGCAAACCACCCACTGTAGAGGCTTGAGAGACTGTGGCTTTGCACTCCCAGGATTGAACAGTGGGCATGGGGCCTCTTCGTGGATTTGGCGTTGGGCACTCAACCGGCGCACACCCTTTCCCTCCCCCCTGAGGTGCCTGTTTTATTTCTATCTGATGCCCCTGCAGTGTTCTCTCCATCTTTGTTCGGGTATCTTGTGTGGGCCTCGCCCATGCATTTTGGGCCCAGTGGTACAAGGACTTTAATGGTGGAATACCTTGGACTAATATTATTGGTGTATATATTTGTAAATAGTGTATGTATATTTTTTGAATACTGAATTTTAAAATTTTACAATTGTTCACCTCATTTCCTTTTGTCTTTGCATTCTTCCGAGGGGGATTGGGGGTGTAAGGATAAGTTACTTACCTGTAAATCCTAGTTCTCTTCCAGGGGTATCCTCATCAAAGTCATAAACATTGAATATTCCCGCCCTCGTGCGGGGACCCAGGAGCATACATAAAATACACACATATAAAGTATGAAATCTGCACGAAAAATATATATATATAGCATTTTTAGTAGGCAAATTTTCATACTAAACTCATATATACTTGTGTGAAACAGCAATGCAGACTATAATCATAAACAGGCTAAAATGCATTATTTCTATGTTTTTTTTTTTTTAAAACAGTCCTTTTCAAAATTACAATAAGAGAAAAAACACTTTCCGAAGCCCCATAACTGGGCCCAGGAAAAGAAGCAGTAGCAACATCAGAGAAAAAGAGAAAAAACTACATTGAAAACAATGTAGCATTCTTAGCCAATAGGCTGCATGCAGGTTAACACAGGAGAACCATAAATATTCTGGCACTGTGCGTTTAAGACCCTGAGCACCTCCAGTATCCCACCATGTCTCAGGGGTGAAGGAGAGGTGACAGTTGGTTCACAGTTAGGTCAGTACTTTTTTACGGTAACAAGTTGTGCAGCAGATTCGAAAGATAGTGTGTCCTCTACTTCTAGAAGACTCGTGTCCGGGGAGGAGGGTGGGTTGTTTACGACTTTGATGAGGGTACCCCTGGAAAAGAACTAGGATTTACAGGTAAGTAACTTATCCTTCTCTTCCAGGGGATCCTCATCAATAGTCATAAACATTGAATAGATTAGCAAGCCCATCCCTTAACTTTGCGGACTGTCTAATAGAAGTGCAGGAATAGATCTGTATCATGCAAACACATTTCTAAAAGATGCTTGTCCCACTTCGGCGTCTGCTCTGGCATCGGAGTCCAAACAGTAATGCTTAGTAAATGTATGTACAGACTTCCATGTAGCAGCCTTACAAATTTCAGAGATTGGAACATTATTAAGGAGGGCAGCCGTAGCCGCCTTCCCTCTTGTCGAATGCGCCTTAGGCCTGGCAAGTAGTTGTTTATTAGCCAATTGATATGCAGTAACAATACATGAAACTATCCATCTAGATATGGTTCGTTTTTAGGCTGCCTCGTCTGCTCTCAAATGACCATAATTTACAAATAAGTGGTTAGATTGTCTAATTAGTTTGGTTTTGTCCAAGTAAAATTTCAGCACTCTTTTCAAATCTAGGGAGTGCAAAGCTTTTTCCACCAGAGTATCCGGATTGGGGAAAAAAGTTGGTAGTGAAATAGTCTGATTGATGTAGAAATCTGACACCACCTTCGGTAAGAAGGATGGATGAGTTCGTAGAACCACTCTATTCTCGTGGAAGACTGTGTATGGTTCTTTTGAGGACAAAGCTTGAATTTCACTGACCCTCCTCGCGGAAGTAATGGCTACTAGAAAAGCCGTCTTCCACGTAAGGTGTTGCAAAGAGGCTTTGTGTATAGGTTCGAAAGGAGGGCCCATAACTTTTGATAGCACTACGTTCAGCTCCCATGGAGGGGAGGGTTTCCGAATGGGTGGAAAAACCTTCTTTAAACCTTCTAAGAAACCCTTGACTACTGGTCTTGTAAAAAAGGATTCCTGAGAAGGTGACTTACGATAGGCTGTAGTGGCAGAAAAATGTACCTTAATAGATGACACCTGCAGACCCGATTTTGCCAAATGGAGCAGGTAAGACAGTATGACCTCCTCCTGAGCCAGTATAGGATTCTGACCTTACTGACGACACCATATGTAGAACCTCTTCCACTTGAACTCGTAAGAACGCCGTGTGGAAGGCCGTCTGGACTCCTTTAAGATGTTCATGCACTCCTGCGAGAGCCCTAGGTGCCCATACTGCAGGAATTCAGGAGCCATACCATCAAGCTCAGAGAGGGAAGGTTGGGGTGAAGTATCCTGCCTCCCAGCCTGCAAAGGAGATCCGGTCTGCACGGCAGCCTCCTGTGAGGCTGTTCCGATAGGTTGAGGAGATCTGTGTACCAGAACGGACGAGGCCATTGCGGAGCTATGAGAATCATTCTGGTGCTGGATCTGTAGAGTTTGTTGATCAGCGCAGGTATGAGGGGGATCAGTGGAAAAGTGTAGAGAAATATCCCTGACCAGTCGATCAATAGGGTATTCCCTCGAGATCCAGGACGGTAGAACCTGGATGCGAAGTCTGGGCATTTCCTGTTTACCTCGTCTGCAAAGAGATCCAATTGAGGCCGACCCCACTGAGCGAAGATGTCTTCGACGACCTCGTCGTGAAGGACCCAATCGTGGGCGTCCTCGAGATTTCTGCTCAGGAAGTCCGCCTCCACATTTTGTTGCCCTGGTAGGTGAACTGCTGTGAGCGACATTCCTCTCGCTAAGAGCCAATGCCAGATGGCCTGAGACTCCCGAGATAGGGGCAGGGATCTCGTTCCCCCTTGTCTGTTCAGATAATACATTGTCGTCGTATTGTCCGTTTGCACTAGAAGAGATTTCCCCTGAATCGATGGAGCAAAAGACTTCAGAGCCAGATGGACTGCTCTGAGCTCCAGCAGGTTGATGTGGTACTCTCTTTCGTTGTCAGACCACAGGCCCTGAGCTTGAAGGGAACCCAGATGAGCTCCCCATCCCTGAAGCGACGCATCCGTTAACAGAGTGTCGGTCGGGATTAACTGGTGAAACGGAGCTCCTACTGACAGGTGAGGTCTGTGCATCCACCACTGCAACGACTGTCGCGCTCCTATCGGAAGTCGCATTCTGTCCTCCCAGCGGCCTGTGCTCTGGTTCCAGTTGTTTTCCAGAGCCTCTTGAAGAGGCCTCATATATAGCCTGGCATTCGGGACAATGAAAATGCACGAGGCCATGGAGCCCAGTAGAGATGTTACCTGACGGGCCGTAGGTGCGTCAGACTTCAGAAGGTCTTGACACTTTCTTTTTATTGATAACAGTCGTTCCTCCAAAGGATACACTCTTTCGAGCTCTGTATCCAGTATTGCTTCCAGGTAGTGGAGATTTTGCATTGGTATCAGGGTGGACTTTTGGTAGTTGACCTGTAAACCTAGAGACCTGAAAACACTGAGCACAATGTCCCGATGGCTTTTTGCCTGCTCCGGAGAGGAGGCCTTCAGTAGCCAGTCGTCTAGGTATGGGTAAATGAAGATTTTTTGCTTCCTTAGATGCGCTGCTACGCATTTTGCGAAAACGTGTGGGGCAGATTTCAGGCCGAATGGAAGCACCTTGAACTGATAGTGCTGGAAGGCTATCCGGAAGCGGAGGAATTTTCGATGTTTGTGAATGATCAGGATATGAAAGTACGTGTCTTGCAGGTTTATGGCCCACATCCAGTCTCCTCGATGTAGCTGAGGGAAAATCTGGTGGAGAGCCAGCATTCTGAACTTTTGCTTTTTTTATGTACTTGTTCAGAAGTCGTAAGTCCAGAATCGGTCTGAAAACTCCTTCTCGACCTTTTTTTTCTACTAGAAAATAGCGGGAGTATACTCCCTTCCCTCTGTGCGCGACTGGGACTTTTTCTATTGCCTTTTTCCGTAAAAGGGCATGAGCCTCTTTGCGTAGTAGGCTCATGTGAGCCGGATTGCATTTGGTTGGTGGCAAGTGAGGAGTAGGTTGGCAGAAAAGAAGAAAGTACCCATTCTCCACAATGTTGAGCACCCATTTGTCTTTTGTTATTGCACGCCACTCGTGAATTAACTATGTGATACTTCCTCCCACCGGAGTGGTGCACGGTGCTAAGGAAAGCGAGTCCTCATTGCTTCGCCGGAGCTTTGGGTGTGGACTGCTGTGGTCTGCTGGACCCTCGGCCTCTCGTGGTCTTAAAAGATTGAAAAAGTGGGCGTCCTTGTCTCTGCTGTGGTCTCTGGGACCAATTAGGGGTATGAACCCTCTGCTGAAAAGGGCGCCTGTCGTAAGGTCTATACCTTCGCCAGAAGTCCTTTTTTCTCTCTAGGCCCACTGCTCTCATGGTGTCCACTTCAGTCTTCATACGCGCCATCTCCTCGTCTGTATGGGTTCCAAAAAGAGAGTTTCCGTTGAACGGAAGGTTTAGGATACGCTGCTGCGCTTCCTGCTTCAATCCTGTCAGTGTCAGCCAGGAAGACCTTCTTGCACAAACCCCATGCGCGTAACCATGTGAAGCTAAGTCTGCCCCATCTGCTGCTGCACTGATGACCTGATTGGAGACCAGACACCCCTCTTGAAGGATCTCCTGAAAATCCTGCCTAGGCAATTTCTCTGCGAACCTGCTTAGTGAGTCCCAGAGTGAACGGTCATATCTGCCTAGGAGTGTGGAAGCGCTGGAGACCTTCATCATGGAAGCCGCCGTCCCTCCCCAGAGAGTCCAGGTGTCTACTCTCTTTATCCGGTGGAACCGTGGAGGATGATGCCACTGAGTGCGTCTTCCGGGCTGCGGCCAATATGACTGAGTCCGGAGGTGGATCAGTCCTGAGAAACAAAGGATCTTGCTCAGGTGCCTTATATTTCTTCAAGATCCTAGCAGGCGCTGATCTGAGGGTGGCTGGTGCTAAAAAGGTGTCCATGGTTGGTTGCAAAAGACCAGGCACTAGCGGTAGCAATTTCTTCGAAGCCGCCCTATGTTGCAGGGTTTCAAAGATCACGGATGATGAGGTCGAAGGTTCCGGGACATTTATATTGAGTTTTTGTGCTCCCCTGAGAAGCACCTCGTTAAAGGTCGTAATATCGTCCACCGGGGAAACTCTGGCTGGTAGAGAATCCGTTAAGGTTGGGGAGTACTCTCTTACCGAGGATCCCAACGATGACCAAGAAGGAGACCTTCTGCGATGGCGTGACCGTGATCTAGATCGTGACCTGCTCTGAGATGCTGTAGCAGTGCGTCGAGGCCTTGTGGCCGACTGGTGAGACGCAGAACAAGCCCGTCCTGCCCGCGCTGTTGGCGATGGTGTTCTCGGGAGAGAGGCCGAAGGTGAGTACATCCTAGAGTACTGCGAGTCTGGGGAGGCAGTCGTTCTATTCAGGCTCTCCAAACACCTTGGTGACAAGTTGATG
Organism: Pleurodeles waltl; assembly: GCF_031143425.1. Taxonomy (NCBI): domain Eukaryota; kingdom Metazoa; phylum Chordata; class Amphibia; order Caudata; family Salamandridae; genus Pleurodeles; species Pleurodeles waltl. The sequence goes on along the minus strand of NC_090446.1, from coordinate 1,504,691,968 downwards.
GGCGAGACATGCCCAGACGATGCAGCTCTCGACCGCCCAGATGTACCACTCCTTATGGAGACCACCGGAGATGTTGGAGCGGTCTTATCCGCCGACGGAAACCGACGCTCTTCACCTTGCGAGGCAGGCAAAACCTGTGTCGACGTCGACAGCTGCAACGAAGTCGAAGGGAGTGACGTGGGTTGCTCTGGTCTCAACGTCAAGTGCCTCGACGGTAACCGGCGATCCCTTGACCGCGACCTGCTCGACGTCATGTGCCTCGCCGTCGAGTGATGTGCCGTCGACGGCGGATGTCTTTGCTCCCGCCGTTGGGGAGATTTCAACGTCGTCTTCCTCGTCGTCGAGGGGTGCGAGGACTTTGACAGCGAATGGGCACGCCGGTGCTGGCTCGACTTCGATCGGTGTGTAACCGTCGACGGAGATCTGCCCCTGTGGTGCCCATGTTCCTCTGACGTCGTATCCTTTGACGTCGGTCGGGTCGCCATCGACGCCGACCTATGGCGGTGTGACGGAGGCAGCGATGACGTCGACGGGGAACAAACAGGTAACTTCCTACCTGCTGACGTCGATCTAGCCTGTCTCTCCTGAGAATGGCTTGTTGGCTGCCTGGGAAGTGAAGAGGACGATGTCTTCTGCCTCTCATGAAGACCATGAAGTCTGATCTTCTACCTGTCCTTCAGAGTTCTTTTAGACATGTTCTTGCAGTGTCTGCAAGTGTCAGGGCAGTGACTCTGAGGCAAGCACACAAGCAGAGAGTGTGTGGGTCTGTCTGGGCCTTCTTCTTCCCACAGGAAGGGCACTTCACAAAAAGAGAATACATTTTTCAGTCAGGAAAAAATTTCTTGACTCAGACAAAGGTGTTAAATGTCGAGTGAAAGTAGAAAAAACGCTGTTTTGAAGTATTTTCCTGAGAGGCTCCAGGATCCTCTCAGAAGAAGCCGGAAAAAAGAACTGACCTAACTGTGAACCAACTGTCACCTCTCCTTCACCCCTGAGGCATGGTGGGATACTGGAGGTGCTCAGGGTCGTAAAGGCACGGTGCCAGAATTTTTATGGTTCTCCTGTGTTAACCTGCATGCAGCCTATTGGCTAAGAATGCTCCATTGTTTTCAATGTAGTTTTTTCTCTTTTTCTCTGATGTTGCTACTGCTTCTTTTCCTGGGCCCAGTTATGGGGCTCTGGAAAGTGTGTTTTCTCTTATTGTAATTTTGAAAAGGACTGTTTAAAAAAAAAAAAAAAACTCCATAGAAATAAAGCATTTTAGCCTGTTTATGATTATAGTCTGCATTGCTGTTTCACACCAGTATATATGAGTTTAGTGTGAAAATTTGCCTACTAAAAATGCTATATATATATATTTTTCGTGCATATTTCATACTTTATATGTGTGTATTTTATGTATGCTTCGGGGGCCCCGCACGAGGGCGGGAATATTCAATGTTTATGACTATTGATGAGGATACCATGGACGAGAACTGTTATGTATCATGCTGTATTAGTGTGTGTGTTGTAGTGGGTGAGGGTGGGGGTGTTGCGAGTTGCATGTGTGTGTCACTGTTTTTTCCTTCCCCCCTCCCCCGTGTCATAGGTGCAGTACTCACCATGGTCTTCGCCGCTGGCGTTCATGCTCCTGGTAGAGGAGCAAGAAGATAATGGCTGGAAAAATGTGGAGCTCTGGTTCCATGGCGTCCTGGTTCCTCGTGGTGTGTGCAGAGGTGAGCGTTTTCCCTTCGAAGTCCTGTTTCCGCATTGTTTTTGTTTGCAGTGAACCCACCCCGGAAAAGGTGGCGGATTGGTAGGTTGTAATTCTGTGGGTGGTACATTGTGTTCCTCCTGTCTGTTGGCGGTGACCGCCGCTGTGTTTGTTTGTACCGCCGTGGCGATCAGAGTGTTAAAATTGCTGTCTATGTTGGCGGTTTCCGCCACAGTCGTAATTCCATTTTTATTACCGCCGGCCTCTTGGCGGTCTTACCGCCGCTTTATCACCGACCGCCAGGGTTGTAATGACCACCTATGTTAGGGCCCGGCAGCTGCATGCTGCTCCTTAGCTGCTCACTCCTTTAGTTTAGCACTCCTATGCCTGCTTCTGAAAAAAGGCCACTGGATATCTTTGTATAGTACAGTAAACAGAATACAGAAATCTTATGGGAAAAACTGTGGTCCACAATATCAGCATATAATATAAAGTCTCAGTAAATTGGCTCCCAAAAAATTGCATTCAGTAATGCTCTTTCTCTCTATCTAATCGCAGATTCCCTCACTTTGCGAATACTCCCAGGTGCCAGACTGGTTCCAGAGATGTTTTTCATCAATTTCCTTTGGCAATGGTAGATGAGGCACAGAGCCTGATTGAACCGGAGAAAAGCTGATGGACTTCCATGCTGGATTTACGGATCTGACCATCCACTCTCTCTAGATTTGGGGGTTGGTTTTGGGCTAGTTGGTTTGAGGTAGTCTGATCTGGGAGGGGCGTCTGTTGGGATAAAAAGGTTCCTTGCATGGTGAAGGACGTGTAACCATACCGTGAGTACCCCAGCTTCTGTGATATCTGGATCCTTAGTAATGATATTTGTCCATGAGCGACCATCAATCATGCGTGTGTGCTATGACTGACAGAGGGCACCATGTATGAGGAAAAGTGCGAACAGTTGCGTGTGCAAGTCATGACGTGCCTTTGCCTATGGGAAGGCACATCACATAGGAGATAGCAAGTGATGGTACATAAGCATGTAAGAATGTATATGTTCCCGAGGAGAGGTGCAGTACATTGGAGATTACATCCGCCTGAATGCGTATGTGCGCAGGCGTATTTGTGCACTAGTGAAGGGTACATTACACAGAAGACACTGGGTTCCATTTTGAGAGATCCAGGCCTTGCTGGAGAAGCGGGGAGAGGCGGAGCTTTCCCCCCCAACCGGGTTTGTGGATAACTGCTTTTTTGAGAGTTAGGTTGGACACACATAGAAGGAAGTGCATGCTAGTAGGAGTGCTTTGATTCTGAAAAGAGGTCACTGGTCAAAAAGGCCTAGGCATTTCTGAGGAAGGAGATGGGGCTGATAAGAGAATAATAAATAACAGGGCTAGAGCCCTTTGGTAAATCTTTAAAGCACATATCAAGGAGACAGACATTCAGGTGTGGACTTCTAGTTACCCTGTTTGACCGCTTATGGGGTTATCAATGTTAGAAACTGTCTTGTTGTGACAGATTGTTCTCTGGAGGAAGAGCAAAGCAAAGGAGTGGGCACTTTAAAGTGAGCAACCCCAAGAACACGGACTACACATACAGAGGCACAAAATCACAAGTGTGTCTGGAAAGGGATTTAAAAAAAGGGACTTGTCAAACTGAAACTGTGCATCAACTTGGAGAAGCTCAGCCAGAGTTCTGCCGGTTGTAACAAGGGCCTGAGAACTACAGGTCTGCCAGTCTCCAATGCTGGGTGTGGGGACATCGTCCACGAATAGCAAGAACACTTGCCTGGAGCTTGTAGCACCAGCGTGTGCCTGAATCAAGACCAGTGGGTCCTATGAGATGAAGGAAATTGTTTGGAGGGAGCGAGGGCCAAGAGATATCTATCTATATGGATCGAGGGAGCAGAGTGTGAGATTCTGGACCGTCAGGACTGCAGCACTAATCAGGCTGTCATCATGTGTGCCAAAGTCCACAACCCCCTTGCCACGTGGAGGCCACAGTGAAGAATAAGGTTTGCCACCTTTGGTGCTGCATAGTGAGAGCCAGACGGTTGTTGCCCGATAGAGTGCCTTACCCAAAATGGGCACGTCATGTTGTTTGTGCTGCCTGCAACCCCCATATGCCAGGTGAGGGCTGCAGCGCAGAAGAAGGGCAGTCACCTTGTATGTGCTGCAGCAACTCTACCAGCATGTTAGAAGGAAGGGGCAACAAAGAAGGAAGAAGGTGGTCCCACTCCCCCCAGGTGAAATGAAGAAGACACCATGGGCAATTACCCGTGGAGAGTGACAGGAACAACCTGAACTCCTCCTTCCTGCAGCATTGAAGACCTGCCCCCGTTTCCCAGAAGAGACTTGCTGCATTTAAAGAGTGTCAAGGATGGCAGCCACCTCAAGTTCAGCTTCTTCCCTTCTGGACGCCACCAGAAGGCTGAGGGGCATAAATATACTAGCAATGTGCGGTATTGTACTTTGTGTTTGTAGATAAGTACTCCTTTTTACATAAAAGCAAGTCCTGAACAATCATTTACTAGGGATGCAGAATATATTTTGAGTTATGAACCAGTGCTTGCCTTGCGCCTCTCCGAGAAACTTTTGACTGCTCGATCCACACTACCACTGGAAGTCAAGTGCTGAAGGGGTAGTTGACCCAGTTGCTCAGAGCCCATAGTAGGCCGGGCCCTGGAGCATAAGAAATAAAATGCCTCAACCACCATGGTTAGGGGACAGTAGTGGTAGCATGGGTCCAGCAGCTCAAGAGGCCTACATTTTGTTGTTTTACAATTCCTATTTTAGTGGGATTTCATTGTGTGCATTATGTGTGAGCATACCTAATAACATTGTATTGCCCTAAGAGAACAAGATAGGTCTACATGTTGCACTACAGTTGTAAAATACTCCCATCTTTAAATGCAGGTACAAGTAACATAATACACAGCAGAAACATAGATGAAAAAGGTGTTATTATATCTCAAGTGAATGCAAGGGATATGTTAATTTAAATTTACCATGCTGAGATGGGTTGACAGAAACGTGGTGAAGTGTGAAGATGAGGTGAGAATGGTGACTGCATTGTTCATGGGCTGGTGGTCTCTGTCAGTACCTAAAGGTGGGAGCCACCATGCCCACAGTGGGTTTACAGTGTGATCAGGTTGTGCGCTGGAGGCAGGTGGATTGTTGGGCTTGGTGTGCTCTACAATGTTTATTGAGGTGCATGACATGACCCTGAACCCCTCAAACCCAAGGGTTACCTGTAATTGTTGTGCCAATGATGATACACTTATTCTCCATTCCAGTGCATTCCATAGTTGCATCCGTGTAACAGTAATCTGAGGTGACTGATGAGCATGTGCTGCATTTCAATCCGTTCGGAACAAAACTTGACTCGGGTTCTAAACAAAAAAATTAGAGAGACAAAAGAATAAAAAAAAAGAGGAAAATAATTTGTGGCAAGTTCTGAGTGGTGTGACTGCATGAAAAGGACATTATGTTCTAGGAGACTACCGTGTAGGCTCAAATCCTAGGAAGAATTTGTTTTACAGAGCTCTAGAAATCATATGACTCTAAAGCACAGTGCAGGAGTCGTGTCTTTTAAATAACCTGCTACAAGAGACACACAGAGGATATGATATGTAAGAAAATAAGTTACTTACCTGTAACTGTGGTTCTCCAGAATTAGTATCTTTCATAGATTCACATGCTTGAATCATTCCCCGCCATCGAAGTGGGAGTCCCACGGTACATAGAAAGCAATAAATAGAATTTTTTTTTAAACGTTTCTCTTTTTTTTTTTTTTTCATTGTAGTCAATAGAAAAAACACATTCAGTTTTGTAACTATCAGCCTCATTAGAAAAAGCCCAAACTTCAGCCAATCAGGCGAGACCACCCCTTTACAATCCTCAGCACAGAGGCTCAGTCTCTCAGATTTCTCCACACTAGTGATTAAAAGGAAATAAAAGAGGCGAGCCCCTATGGGGAGGAGGGTGGGTCGCATGTGAATCTATGAAAGATACCAATACTGGAGAACCACAGTTACAGGTAAGTAACTTATTTTCTTCTCCAGTATTGGGGTATCTTTCATAGATTCACATGCTTGAATCAGAGTAGTCAGCAGTAAGAAAGATGGTTGAGTTCTGAACACCAGAAGCATGCCTGCTCGCAATTCTTCCTATCTGGACTCATATAGGCAGTTAAAATATGCTAATCAACCTTCTAAAAGATTATATACATGAATATATACATATACACATAGATATATCTACATGAAAAAAGATTAGTCTGGTAATACATAGAGGATGGAGGGTAAAGAGATTATTGGCTCACCTTATGCAAATAAATTACGTAACACTGCTTGTCCTACCACGGCATCCATCCTGTCAGTAGCTTCCAGGCAGTAGTGCTGGGTGAAGGTGTGGGCACGTGTCCACGTTGCCGCTCTGCAGATCTGGTTCAGAGGGACTCCTGCGAATAGAGCTGCCGAAGTGGATACCGCTCTAGTGGAGTGTGCTCTGACATTGGACGATAACGGCTTCCCTGCTAACTGGTGGCAGAGTTGTATGGTAGAAGAGATCCAGCGTGCTGTGGTCTGCTTAGTAATGGCCTTGCCTTTATTGATCCGACCATAACTAATAAACAGTTGCTCAGATTTACGTAAACTGCTAGTCCTTTGTATATATAATTTTAAATACGTTTAATGTCTAGAGAATTTAATGCCCGCTCCGCTGGAGTTCGCGGATTTGGAAAAAAAATTCTCAAAACCACCGCCTCATTTAAATGAAAAGTCGATGGAACCTTGGGGATAAATTTTGGATTAGTTCTTAGAATGACCACCTCTGATTTGAATTGAAGAAAAGGTGGTGAGACTGTGAAAGCCTGGGTATCACTAACCCTCTTCGCGGAAGTGAGGGCCAGAAGGAGGGCTGTTTCAAAGAAATATATTTCAGGTCTGCCTTATGAATGGGCTCAAACGGATGCTTCATCAATTGGGAGAGCACAATATTTAAATGCCATGGAGGTGGAGGACGGTGAATCGGCGGGAACATCCTGAACAAACCTTTTAGAAATAGTTTTATTATCCTGGATGACCATAAAGATGGTGAGTGTGATGTTCGTCGGAAACGGGATATAGCAGCGAGGTGGACCTTGATAGACGAATGGGAAAGGCCTGATTTCGCTAAATGCAACAGATATGGGAGGATCTGTTCAGGAGAGGATTTCAGAGGATGAACGTTGGAAGTTGAACACCATATGCAGAACCTTTTCCACTTGAACTTATACGTCCTGTTTGTAGATTGAGCTCTGGCACAGGCAAGTACCTCCCTGCAGTCTGAAGGGATATCTAGGCCGTCAAATTCATCGAATTCAGGATACAGGCTGATAATCGAAGAGATGTCGGGTTGGGATGACGGACCGGTCCCTGATTCGTTGTTAACAAATCCAGTATTGTTCTCAGCCATATGTGAGGCTGCTCCAAGAGTAATAGAAGTTCTGTGAACCAAAACTGGCATGGCCATTTGGGAGCAATCAATAGAAGCCGGCATGGTTCCCTCTTCATTTTCTGCAGAAGTCTCGTGATGAGTAGAAGTAGGGGAAAAGCATATGCATAAATCCCTGACCATTTGATCAAAAATGCATTTCCCTTTGATCCTTTTTGTGGTCGCCAGCTTGCGAAGTGTTGGCATTTTTTGTTGTCTCTGGTCACAAACAGATCCAGACTGGGCTTGCCCCAACGAAGAAAGAGGCGGTCGAGAACTGTCTGATTGAGTTCCCATTCGTGGCAGCTGGTTCGAGTCCTGCTTATGGCATCTGCCCAGGTGTTGGAGATCCCCGGGAGATGTTCTGCTCGGATGGATATCTGATGCTGAATCACCCAATGCCACAGTTTCTGTGCTTCTAGCGACAATGCCTGCGATCTTGTACCCCCCTGTTTGTTGAGGTAATGCATGACTGTGGTGTTGTCTGTTCTTATCAAGACTGAGGAACCCCTGATGTTGGTGAGGAAGGACTTGAGCGCCAAGGAAACTGCTCTTAACTCCAATACGTTTATGTAAAGAGTCGACTCCTGAGTGGATCATTTCACTCTCACTGATGTTGAAGCCTGTTCCTCAGGTCTGTCCTTAAATGCATGCAGCTTCTTGGCTGACTTACTGCTCTTGGGGGAGAAGCTCTCCACAGACTTTTTCCTCTTCTTTGAGGCCACTGATGTGTCGCGGTCCTCCTCCTCAGAAAAAGCTTCTATGGCTTTTCGTTTCTGAAGCCAAAGTAGGAGCCTGGCTTCTCTGTCTCTGAGAGTCTTGTTAGGAAAAGTCCTGCAGATTTTACAATCTTTGACCTTATGCTCTGGATGGAGACAGTATATGCATTCCTTGTGAGGGTCCTCACAATGAAGCCTTAACTTTCCACAGGTACCACAAGGTCTAAACAAACCTTTTCTTGCTGTAGACATGATGGAAGAAGTACTACAGCAAAAACAAAAGTGAAATCTGAAGAATATCTCTTGAAGAGAAAGTAAACTGAGCAGAGCTCAGGGAGACTCCCTTACACACGACATGCGGAGGAAAATCTGAGAGACTGAGCCTCTGTGCTGAGGATTCTAAAGGGGTGGTCTCGCCCGAATGGCTGAGGTTTGGGCTTTTTCTAATGAGGCTGATAGTTACAAAACTGAATGTGTTTTTTCCTATTGACTACAATGAAAAAAAAAAGAGAAAAGTTTTGTTTTTTTTAAATCTATTTATTGCTTTCTATGTACCGTGGGACTCCCACTTCGACGACGGGGAATGATTCAAGCATGTGAATCTATGAAAGATACCCCAATACTGGAGAATGTCATTGTGGGAATTTACGAGGATCTAAGCAACTCTAGGGAAATCTCTGTCAGAGGTTTTGTGCGGTCCCTGGAAATGCAGAAAACAGATATTATTGAAAATTCATTGAAATGCTTATTTTTTAGAGTGAGACTAGTCCAGGCAGTTTTTTAACAAATATGCAGAGAATGGGCCTTGGGTCAGCACTTTTCAGACATACTTTGCTTTGAGCCAGTACCTTTCAGACATAGCATTAAAATAGTGTCATTCGGGGGGCGGAGCCAAGATGGCGGCGAGGTAGGAGCACCGTTGTGGAGCTCCATCGTCATAATCAGGCTGTGAGCGGCTGGTGCCGCCTAGAACATCCCCTGCACCAGCGGAGCGACGTCCGGAGCTCCGGGAGCTGAGGGGAGGTCCTCGGTGGCTAAGAAGAACCTGCGTAGCGGCGAGCTGGGAGACGCGGCCCCAACCAAGATGGTGGCCGCTTGAAGCACTCTGGAGCAGAGCGGATGAGCCTGCTTCAGTGGGTGTGAATGAACCTCGCCGAAGCCCCCTTTTCAGGTGGCAGGAGACTCGGTGTGCCCCCCTGTGATGGCTGTAGGGAGAGGGAACTGCCGGCGACTGACCCATAGGCTGGCCTGGAACTGCCGGTGGACCTGGTCGCTCGCGGGAAGGAGAGGAGGAGGTGGAGCACGCACTTCGAGGGACACGACCTGGGCCCGGAGGGACTGCGGACAGGTGCAGGCGGCTGGTGGAAGGATTGCCACCGCATGGTGCTTGGTGACTGGCGGCCACCCGAGAGATTGACGGCCACGTGAGTCACTGAAGACCGCGGGTCCCACGTGGAGGACCAGACATGGGTGCATCGGGACTTGCTGGGCCACCCACAACCCTGGTTATGGTGGCGTGGAGCACCAACGAAGCACATAGCGGAGAAGCGAGGCCGGGGGACAAAGCATGAAACACCTCATGGCTTGCATTGCAGTACAAATGCAACAGCTCTCCATTACGGTGAGCACCGGCCTGCCCAAGAGGGAACTGAATTGAGCGCCTGAAAGAGGGAACGGCTCTGGTGAGAACCTAGCAATAGCTATAGGGCCAAAGGAGAGCCCATCTGAGACGGAACAGATAGGAAAGCAGGTGGGCCCTCCTGAAGAGCACATGGACACAGGTAGGGTCACACAGTAAAATACCTACACAACCTCTGATGCACTGAAAGGGACACCTATAACGCTGGATGGTTCAGGCCGACTGGCCACACCCCGTCGACTGAAGCCCACACCCCTGGAAGAGACCCACACTCCAAGAGAGCAATCCCTAACTGCAATACCGTCTGGAAGATCTCGAAAACAGGTTGAGGCGTTCCAACATACGTATTGGGGGGTCCCAATGCAGGCGACACTGGGGTCACTGGAGGTCTTTGTGATACAATTGTTTCGGCACGTTACACCGGCACTCAAAGACCAAGAGTTAATACTGGACTGCACGCATAGAGTGAGCTAACCATCTTGGACAAGCACAGGACATACTCACGTGTCTTCACTACTACAAACAAAGAAAACAAATCCTGACAGGGGTCCGTGATCTGAGTGGAATAAACTTTGAGGGCCACAAAATATATGTATATCAAGAACACTCACCATTAACGCTGCAACGCCAACGAACACTGCAACCCATCACAAGCCTGCTCCAAGAGAAGGGAATTAATTACAAATGGGGTCACCCCTTCAAATCAAATCATTAACATTTATAAAGCGCGCTACTCACCCGTGCGGGTCTCAAGGCGCTAGGGGGGAAAGGGGGGGTTATCGCTGCTCGAACAGCCAAGTCTTTAGGAGTCTCCGGAAAGCGGAGTGGTCCTGGGTGGTCCTGAGGCTGGTGGGGAGGGAGTTCCAGGTCTTGGCCGCCAGGAAGGAGAAAGATCTCCCACCCGCCGTGGAGCGGCGGGTGCGAGGGACGGCAGCAAGTGCGAGGCCAGCGGAGCGGAGGGGGCGGGTGGGGACGTAGAAGCTGAGGCGTCTGTTGAGGTATTCCGGTCCCTTGTTGTGGAGGGCTTTGTGTGCGTGGGTGAGAAGACGGAAGGTGATCCTTTTGCTGACTGGGAGCCAATGCAGGTGTCTCAGGTGTGCGGAGATGTGGCTGTTGCGGGGTACGTCGAGGATGAGGCGGGCCGAGGCGTTTTGGATGCGTTGCAGGCGGTTTTGGAGTTTGGCTGTGGTCCCGGCGTAGAGGGTGTTGCCGTAGTCCAGGCGGCTCGTGACGAGGGCGTGGGTCACGGTTTTTCTGGTGTCGGCGGGGATCCAGCGGAAGATCTTACGGAGCATGCGGAGAGTGAGGAAGCAGGCGGAGGACACGGCGTTGACTTGCTTGGTCATGGTGAGAAGAGGGTCCAAGATGAAGCCGAGGTTGCGGGCGTGGTCTGCGGGGGTCGGTGCGGTGCCGAGGGCCGTGGGCCACCAGGAGTCGTCCCAGGCGGACGGGGTGTTGCCGAGGATGAGGACTTCCGTTTTTTCAGAGTTCAGCTTTAGGCGGCTGAGCCTCATCCAATCTGCGACGTCCTTCATACCCTCTTGTAGGTTGGTCTTGGCGCTGGCGGGGTCCTTGGTGAGGGAGAGTACAAGTTGGGTGTCGTCGGCGTAGGAGGTGATGATGATGTCGTGCTTGCGTACGATGTCGGCGAGGGGGCTCATGTAGACATTGAAGAGTGTCAGGCTGAGCGATGAGCCTTGAGGTACGCCGCAGATGATCTTGGTGGGTTCTGAGCGAAACGGAGGGAGGTAAACTCTTTGGGAGCGGTTAGCGAGGAAGGAGGCGATCCAGTCCAGGGCCTGGCCTTGGATCCCGGTGGAGCGTAGGTGGGTGATTAGGGTGCGGTGACAGACGGTGTCAAAGGCAGCCGAGAGGTCGAGGAGAATGAGGGCGACTGTTTCACCGTTGTCCATCAGGGTTCTGATGTCGTCTGTGACTGAGATGAGGGCGGTTTCCGTGCTGTGGTTGGTTCGGAATCCGGTTTGTGAAGGGTCGAGCAGGTTGTTGTCTTCCAGGAAGGTGGTCAGCTGTTTGTTGACGGTCTTTTCTATTACCTTGGCTGGGAAAGGTAGAAGAGAGATGGGGCGGAAGTTTTTCAGGTCGCTTGGGTCAGCCGTAGGTTTCTTTAGTAGGGCGTTGACTTCAGCGTGCTTCCAGCATTCGGGGAAGGTAGCAGAAGAAAAAGAAGAGTTGATGACGGTCTGGAGGTGCGGGGCGATGATGTCGTCGGCTTTGTTAAAGATGAAGTGCGGGCAGGGGTCCGAAGGGGCGCCGGAGTGGATAGAGTTCATGATGGATTTGGTTTCTTCCGTGTTGATGTGGGTCCAGTTGTTGAGGGTGATGTCCGGGGAAGCGGGTTCAGTGGTGTATGGTTGGGTCTGGTGTCCGAAGCTGTCGTGGAGGTCGCTGATCTTGCGATGGAAGAAAGTGGCGAGGGATTCGCACAAATCCTGTGAGGGCGTGACGGCGTTGGCGCTGGCGCTGGGGTTGGAGAACTCTTTGACGATGCTGAAGAGTTCTCTGCTGTTGTGGCTGTTTTTGTCTAGTCTGTCGGTGAAAAAGTTCCTTTTGGCAGTGCGGATCAGGTGGTGGTGTTCGCGTGTAGCGTTCTTGAGGGCGGTCATGTTGTCAGCGGTGTGGTCCTTGCGCCAGGCCTTCTCAAGGGCACGACAAGTTTTCTTTGATTCTTTGAGGGTGTCAGAGAACCAGAGAGGTTTTTTGGTGTTGGTCTGTCGATGCGTGCGTTTGAGGGGAGCAAGGTTGTCAGCGCAGTTGGAGATCCAGTTTGTGAGGTTGAGAGCTGCGTCGTTGGGGTCGGTGGTGAGGGTGGGTTGGTTGGCGGCGAGAGCGGAGAAGAGTTGCTCTTTAGGGATCTTGTTCCACTGTCGATGAGGGATGGGTTGAGTGCGGAGGTGGGAGGTCTCGCGTCGGAATGTGAAGTGGACGCAGCTGTGGTCGGTCCAGTGTAGGGCAGAGGTGTGGCTGAAGAAGACGTGTTTGCTGGCGGAGAAGATAGGGTCGAGCGTGTGTCCGGCGATGTGGGTGGCGGTGTTCACCAGTTGTTTGAGGCCGAGGTTGGCGAGGTTGTCGAGCAGGGTGGTGGTGTTGGGGTCGTTGTTTTGTTCCAGATGGAAGTTGAGGTCGCCTAGGAGGATGTAGTCCGGTGAGGCGAGGGCGTGCGGGGAGATGAAGTCGGCGATGGCGTCGCTGAAAGAGGCGCGAGGTCCGGGAGGACGGTAGACGAGGGATCCTCTGAGGGTGGTCCTTGGGTCGGTGCGAATCTGAAAATGCAGGTGTTCAGCGGCGAGGGGGGGGTCTTCGGTGGAGGTGGTGACGCTGATGGAGTCTTTGAAGATGATGGCGACACCTCCTCCTACTTGGTTGGTGCGGTCTTTTCTGGAGATCTTGTAGCCTTCGGGGATGGCGGGTAGCGATGTCTGGAGCAGAGGAGGCGTTCATCCATGTCTCCGTGATGAAGGCGACGTCCGGGGCTGTGGAGTCCAGGAGGTCCCAAAGTTCAACGGCGTGCTTGTGGACGGAACGAGCGTTGATCAGGATGCACTTGAGGTGGTTGATGGCGCGTGGGCTTGTGGTCGTGGTAGTTGCGTGGTGGAAGATGCGTTTGCAGGAGTTGCAGGCGAAGGGTCCATGGGTGCGTTTGGGGTGAGCTAGGAAGCAGGTTTTGGAGCGCCCTGGGTTGAGGGCGTGGAGGGTGGTGGGGTCGTAGCGGATCAGCGGGGCTTGGGGGAGCTGGGGACCAGGGGTCGTGGCGCTGGGCGCGGGCCAGGCGCGGACGGGCGCCATAAGAGGTAGGAGGGGGGGGGGAGGGGTCAGCTGGGGGCGAATGGGAGCTGGGGGGCGGGGGCGTGCAGGAGGTCGCGGCGGGAAAGCGCGAGGGAGGGGGGGGGGACAGGTAGAGTGAGAGGAGCTGGGGGAGGGGGTTTAGGGTGGAGGAGGGTGAGTGTTAGGAGGTTTGGAGATTAGGGAGAGAGATAGGAGTAGGGTTGTGAAGATAGGGGAGGGGGGGTTGTAGAGGTGGGTGAGGGAGAGAGGTAGAGTGAGAGGATAGGGAGATAGGTAGTAGAGGGGGTGGCGGGAGGGGGGGAGAGATAGAGAAATAGATAGAGAAAATAGATAGAGAAGTCGATAGATAGGGAAATAGATAGATAGACAGATAGGTAGGTAGGAGGAGGTGGAGAGTGGGGGAGTTAGATAGTGAGATAGGGAGCTAGAGAGATAGGAAGATAGGAGGAGTGAGGGAGGTAGATAGCGAACGGGTTAGCTAGGGGTGAGAGAGGGGGAGGCGAGTGAGGGAGGGGGATGAGGAAGGAGCAGGAGGGCAGGCTCGGGGGAAGAAGACGGAGGAGGTAGAAGAGCCGAAGACAGGAGAGCAGAAGACAGAAGACCGGAAGAACAGAAGAACAGAAGACCAGAAGACCAGAAGACCAGAAGAACAGAAGAACAGAAGAACAGAAGAGCAGAAGACCGGAAGAGCAGAAGACCGGAAGAGCAGAAGAACAGAAGAACAGAAGAACAGAAGACCGGAAGAGCAGAAGAGCAGAGAAGAGCAGAGAAGAGCAGAGAAGAGCAGAGAAGAACAGAGAAGAACAGAGAAGAACACAGAAGAACAGAGAAGAAGAACACAGAAGCACCGAGAAGAACAGAGAAGAAGAACACAGAAGACCGGAAGAACACAGAAGAACAGAAGGGAAGAACAGAAGAACAGAAGAGAAGAACAGAAGAACACAGAAGAAGATTGCAGAGGGGGGGCGAGGAGGAAGAGACAGAGAGGAGGAAAAGAAGCAGGAGCAGGAGAGAAGGTGAGTGGCGCGGGGCAGGGCGAGGGGCTGGGAGGAGGGGGGTACTTACAGTTAGGTGGGTCTCAGGAACACAGGAACTCGGGAACTTGGAGGAGCTGCAGCGGCAGGGGGAGCGACCTACCCTTGGGTCAAGGGTCGCTACCACTGTCGCGCAGCGGCCGCCATAAGAGGTAGGAGGGGGGGGGGAGGGGTCAGCTGGGGGCGAATGGGAGCTGGGGGGCGGGGGCGTGCAGGAGGTCGCGGCGGGAAAGCGCGAGGGAGGGGGGGGACAGGTAGAGTGAGAGGAGCTGGGGGAGGGGGTTTAGGGTGGAGGAGGGTGAGTGTTAGGAGGTTTGGAGATTAGGGAGAGAGATAGGAGTAGGGTTGTGAAGATAGGGGAGGGGGGGTTGTAGAGGTGGGTGAGGGAGAGAGGTAGAGTGAGAGGATAGGGAGATAGGTAGTAGAGGGGGTGGCGGGAGGGGGGGAGAGATAGAGAAATAGATAGAGAAAATAGATAGAGAAGTCGATAGATAGGGAAATAGATAGATAGACAGATAGGTAGGTAGGAGGAGGTGGAGAGTGGGGGAGTTAGATAGTGAGATAGGGAGCTAGAGAGATAGGAAGATAGGAGGAGTGAGGGAGGTAGATAGCGAACGGGTTAGCTAGGGGTGAGAGAGGGGGAGGCGAGTGAGGGACGGGGATGAGGAAGGAGCAGGAGGGCAGGCTCGGGGGAAGAAGACGGAGGAGGTAGAAGAGCCGAAGACAGGAGAGCAGAAGACAGAAGAACAGAAGAACAGAAGAACAGAAGAACAGAAGAACAGAAGAACAGAAGAACAGAAGAACAGAAGAACAGAAGACCGGAAGAGAAGAAGACCGGAAGAGCAGAAGACCGGAAGAGCAGAAGAACAGAAGAACAGAAGAGCAGAAGAACAGAAGAACAGAAGATCGGAAGAGCAGAAGAGCAGAGAAGAACAGAGAAGAACAGAGAAGAACAGAGAAGAACAGAGAAGAACCGAGAAGAACACAGAAGCACCGAGAAGAACAGAGAAGAAGAACACAGAAGACCGGAAGAACACAGAAGAACAGAAGGGAAGAACAGAAGAACAGAAGAGAAGAACAGAAGAACACAGAAGAAGATTGCAGAGGGGGGGCGAGGAGGAAGAGACAGAGAGGAGGAAAAGAAGCAGGAGCAGGAGAGAAGGTGAGTGGCGCGGGGCAGGGCGAGGGGCTGGGAGGAGGGGGGTACTTACAGTTAGGTGGGTCTCAGGAACACAGGAACTCGGGAACTTGGAGGAGCTGCAGCGGCAGGGGGAGCGACCTACCCTTGGGTCAAGGGTCGCTACCACTGTCGCGCAGCGGCCGCCATAAGAGGTAGGAGGGGGGGGGAGGGGTCAGCTGGGGGCGAATGGGAGCTGGGGGGCGGGGGCGTGCAGGAGGTCGCGGCGGGAAAGCGCGAGGGAGGGGGGGGACAGGTAGAGTGAGAGGAGCTGGGGGAGGGGGTTTAGGGTGGAGGAGGGTGAGTGTTAGGAGGTTTGGAGATTAGGGAGAGAGATAGGAGTAGGGTTGTGAAGATAGGGGAGGGGGGGTTGTAGAGGTGGGTGAGGGAGAGAGGTAGAGTGAGAGGATAGGGAGATAGGTAGTAGAGGGGGTGGCGGGAGGGGGGAGAGATAGAGAAATAGATAGAGAAAATAGATAGAGAAGTCGATAGATAGGGAAATAGATAGATAGACAGATAGGTAGGTAGGAGGAGGTGGAGAGTGGGGGAGTTAGATAGTGAGATAGGGAGCTAGAGAGATAGGAAGATAGGAGGAGTGAGGGAGGTAGATGGCGAACGGGTTAGCTAGGGGTGAGAGAGGGGGAGGCGAGTGAGGGAGGGGGATGAGGAAGGAGCAGGAGGGCAGGCTCAGGGGAAGAAGACGGAGGAGGTAGAAGAGCCGAAGACAGGAGAGCAGAAGACAGAAGACCGGAAGAACAGAAGAACAGAAGACCAGAAGACCAGAAGACCAGAAGACCAGAAGAACAGAAGAACAGAAGACCGGAAGAGCAGAAGACCGGAAGAGCAGAAGACCGGAAGAGCAGAAGAACAGAAGAACAGAAGAACAGAAGACAGAAGCACAGAAGATCGGAAGAGCAGAGAAGAACAGAGAAGAACAGAGAAGAACAGAGAAGAAGAACACAGAAGCACCGAGAAGAACAGAGAAGAAGAACACAGAAGACCGGAAGAACACAGAAGAACAGAAGGGAAGAACAGAAGAACAGAAGAGAAGAACAGAAGAACACAGAAGAAGATTGCAGAGGGGGGGCGAGGAGGAAGAGACAGAGAGGAGGAAAAGAAGCAGGAGAGAAGGTGAGTGGCGCGGGGCAGGGCGAGGGGCTGGGAGGAGGGGGGTACTTACAGTTAGGTGGGTCTCAGGAACACAGGAACTCGGGAACTTGGAGGAGCTGCAGCGGCAGGGGGAGCGACCTACCCTTGGGTCAAGGGTCGCTACCACTGTCGCGCAGCGGCCGCCATAAGAGGTAGGAGGGGGGGGAGGGGCCAGCTGGGGGCGAATGGGAGCTGGGGGGCGGGGGCGTGCAGGAGGTCGCGGCGGGAAAGCGCGAGGGAGGGGGGGGACAGGTAGAGTGAGAGGAGCTGGGGGAGGGGGTTTAGGGTGGAGGAGGGTGAGTGTTAGGAGGTTTGGAGATTAGGGAGAGAGATAGGAGTAGGGTTGTGAAGATAGGGGAGGGGGGGTTGTAGAGGTGGGTGAGGGAGAGAGGTAGAGTGAGAGGATAGGGAGATAGGTAGTAGAGGGGGTGGCGGGAGGGGGGGAGAGATAGAGAAATAGATAGAGAAAATAGATAGAGAAGTCGATAGATAGGGAAATAGATAGATAGACAGATAGGTAGGTAGGAGGAGGTGGAGAGTGGGGGAGTTAGATAGTGAGATAGGGAGCTAGAGAGATAGGAAGATAGGAGGAGTGAGGGAGGTAGATAGCGAACGGGTTAGCTAGGGGTGAGAGAGGGGGAGGCGAGTGAGGGAGGGGGATGAGGAAGGAGCAGGAGGGCAGGCTCGGGGGAAGAAGACGGAGGAGGTAGAAGAGCCGAAGACAGGAGAGCAGAAGACAGAAGACCGGAAGAACAGAAGAACAGAAGACCAGAAGAACAGAAGACCAGAAGAACAGAAGAACAGAAGACCAGAAGAACAGAAGAACAGAAGAACAGAAGAACAGAAGACCGGAAGAGCAGAAGACCGGAAGAGCAGAAGAACAGAAGAACAGAAGAACAGAAGAACAGAAGAACAGAAGACAGAAGCACAGAAGATCGGAAGAGCAGAAGAGCAGAGAAGAACAGAGAAGAACAGAGAAGAACAGAGAAGAACAGAGAAGAACCGAGAAGAAGAACACAGAAGCACCGAGAAGAACAGAGAAGAAGAACACAGAAGACCGGAAGAACACAGAAGAACAGAAGGGAAGAACAGAAGAACAGAAGAGAAGAACAGAAGAACACAGAAGAAGATTGCAGAGGGGGGGCGAGGAGGAAGAGACAGAGAGGAGGAAAAGAAGCAGGAGCAGGAGAGAAGGTGAGTGGCACGGGGCAGGGCGAGGGGCTGGGAGGAGGGGGGTACTTACAGTTAGGTGGGTCTCAGGAACACAGGAACTCGGGAACTTGGAGGAGCTGCAGCGGCAGGGGGAGCGACCTACCCTTAGCAAAATGAAATGCTCATTGCTAGGACACTAGAAGAGGCAGAATCTCTCCCGGACATGACTGTGGACCTGAACCGACCCGACTCTGGTGACCTAGATTGGGCACAACAAGAGGAGGCTGGGAGACAGGGGCGCAAGACTTGACAACGTAAAGATAAAGCCCATAAACAAACCGACAAGGAAAGCAGGAAAGGGAGAGCGGACCTGCTGCACAGCCTAGGGAATCAGGAATGTACCTCGGACAATGAAGTAAAACCGTAATGCCTAATAGAGTGGACATACATGGAGGGGGGAGGGGGCACACGGATTGGGAGACCACCCTGCCCCACCTCATTGCCATTTCCTTCCACTTGGACCCAACACAAGGAAAGACCGGGCTTCCTGGATGGACATAAACAGACACTTATGAATGACGCAGGTGGACAGATGAGATGACAGCTAAGCCTCCACAAGGTGGAGGATGAGGAGACGTACAATAAACTGGTACAGGAAGATGTAACCCCCCTCAATGGACATGGTGTAATTCCCAGGCCCGGATCTAATTTGGTGTTCGTTCCTTGGTTTGTATTGTTATGTTAGTTAACCAAGCCGCATCCTATTGTTGGATTCTGGTAAGAACGCTGCTGATCACTGCTTCCCTTAACCGTGGGCCAGACACCCCCATGCTAGACACCCCCACATACATACATGTCCTTTGAAGTAATTAGTCTCAATGTTAGAGGTCTTAATGCTCCAGTGAAGAGGCGAGCCCTCCTCTCATATCTCAGGGAATCTAAATGTGACATATGCTTGCTACAAGAGATGCATCTGCTATGAGCGGACTGGAAGAGGCTGAAATCCCGCTGATTCAACATCAGGTTCACTCTTTAGGACCGGGAAAGCAGGGAGGGGTGGCCCACAATTCATCGTTAGCAAGTCTGGTGCTGATCTCAGCCGTATGTGAGGCTGTTCCGAGAGTAATAGAAGTTCCGTGAACCAAAACTGGCACGGCCATTTGGGAGCAATCAATAGAAGCCGGCATGGTTCCCTCTTCATCTTCTGTAGAAGTCTTGGGATGAGCGGGGAAAAGCGTA
This sequence comes from Pleurodeles waltl, assembly GCF_031143425.1. Taxonomy (NCBI): domain Eukaryota; kingdom Metazoa; phylum Chordata; class Amphibia; order Caudata; family Salamandridae; genus Pleurodeles; species Pleurodeles waltl. The sequence goes on along the minus strand of NC_090446.1, from coordinate 1,504,672,894 downwards.
GGCATAAATCCCTGACCTTTTGATTAAAAACGCATTCCCCTTTGATCCTCTCTGCGGTTGCCAGCTTACGAAGTGTTGCCCAGATGAAGGAACTGGGATAGGTTCCGTAGAATCTGATGGCTGAACAGGAGTAGATATCAGCGTGTGTGGAGGTTTTACCGGAGTAGTGGAGCGAGGTGGGGGGAATCTAGTGTAATAGTCCTGCATCATCTGCTGAAGGTTGTCAATCAAGGAGACAGGCATCTGGATCGTCTGCTCCTGTTGCTCCTGAGGTTGTACATGACTCTGAGGCTGTTGACCTAAATAGAGCTGGTCACTCTCCTCTTCATCCTCCTCCTGACATTTAATACGTAGTTCTGAAGGGCTATGTGCCACAGAGAAAAAAACGTCATGTGAATATGTGTCATCCTCCTCCTCCTCATCAGCAAACAGATGCTGCAGTGGTACTGGCGAGATTTTACTAGGCGATGTATGAGAAGGTAACAGGTGAGTAGATTTACTCTTTATCGGCAGAATCCTCTGAGGTAAGAAAGGAGATGCTCCATATTGTTTTGATAAAGACTCAGGAAATTGAGCCGTTGATGGAGCTGTAGTCGACGGTACGTTCGTCGATGGTGTTCTCGTCGACGGTGTAGCCGCCGTTAGCGGTGTCGTCATCAGCGGTGCAAGCGTCGACGGAGCTGTCGTAGACGGTGCAGGCATCGACGGAGCTGCCGTCGACGGAGTAGTCGTCAACGGATCTGGTGCCATCGACGATGTCTTCGACAGCAAAGTAGATTCTTGCGCCGTCGTCAATGCGTCCGTCAGTGGGATCGTCGACGAAGAGCTCTGGAGCTTACCCATTGATGTGTGTGTCGACGATAGAGATAGGAAGACAGCTGCCGACGTGGATACCGCTCTAGTGGAATGTGCCTTGACATTGTATGATACCGGTTTTCCTGCTAGTTGGTAGCAGAGTTGTATGGCAGAAGAGATCCAGCGTGCTATGGTTTGTTTGGAAACAGCCTTGCCGCTAGTGATCTGTCCATAGCTAATAAACAGTTGTTCAGATTTACGAAAGCTGCTAGCCCTTTGTATGTAGAATTTCAGACATTGTTTAATGTCTAGGGAATGTAATGCTCGCTCTGCTGGAGTTTGAGGATTTGGAAAAAATGTTCTCAAAACCACCGGCTTATTCAAATGAAAGGTCGAAGGAACTTTGGGGATACATTTTGGATTAGTTCTTAGAATTACCATATCTGATTTAAATTGCAGAAAAGGTGGTGAGACTGTGAATGCCTGGATGTCGTTAACCCTCTATGCGGAAGTGAGGGCCAGAAGGAGAGCTGTTTTCAAAGAGATATATTTCAGGTCTGCTTTGTGAATAGGCTCAAATGGATGCTTCATCAATTGGGCGAGCACAATATTTAAATGCCAGGAAGGTGGAGGATGGTGAATCGGCGGTGAATCGGCGGAAACATCCTGAACAAGCCTTTAAGAAATTGCTTTATTATCCTGGATGACCATAAAGATGGTAACACTGAAGTCTGTCGGAAACGGGATATGGCAGCGAGGTGGACCTTGATAGATGAATGGGAAAGACCTGACTTCGCTAAATGCAACAGGTATGGAAGGATCTGTTCTGGAGGAGGATGAACACTGGAAGTTGAACACCATATGCAGAACCTCTTCCACTTGAGCTTATACGTCTTATTTGTAGACTGGGCCCTGGCACAAGCAAGCACTTCCCTGCAGTCTGAAGGGATATCTAGGCCATCAAACTCATAGAATTCAGGAGCCAGGCTGATAATCGAAGAGAAGTCGGGTTGGGATGACAGACCTGCCCGATTCATCGTTAGCAAGTCTGGTGCTAATCTCAGCCGTATGTGAGGCTGTTCCGAGAGTAATAGAAGTTCCGTGAACCAAAACTGGCACGGCCATTTGGGAGCAATCAATAGAAGCCGGCATGGTTCCCTCTTCATCTTCTGTAGAAGTCTCGGGATGAGCGGGGAAAAGCGTAGGCATAAATCCCTGACCTTTTGATCAAAAACGTATTCCCCTTTGATCCTCTCTGCGGTTGCCAGCTTACGAAGTGTTGCCCAGATGAAGGAACTGGGATAGGTTCCATAGAATCTGATGGCTGAACAGGAGTAGATATCGGTGTGTGTGGAGGTTTTACCGGAGTAGTGGAGCCAGGTGGAGGGAATCTAGTGTAATAGTCCTGCATCATCTGCTGAAGATTGGCAATCAAGGAGACAGGCATCTGGATTGTCTGCTCCTGTTGCTCCTGAGGTCGTACGTGACTCTGCGGCTGTTGACCTAAATAGAGCGGGTCACTCTCCTCTTCATCCTCCTCCTGACATTTAATACGTAGTTCTGAAGGGCTACGTGCCACTGAGAAAAAAAGTCATGTGAGTATGTGTCATCCTCCTCCTCCTCATCAGCAAACAGATGCTGCGGTGGTACTGGCGAGATTTTACTAGGCAATGTATGAGAAGGTAACAGGTGAGTAGATTTACTCTTTATCAGCAGAATCCTCTGAGGTAAGAAAGGAGATGCTCCATATTGTTTTGATAAAGACTCAGGAAATTGAGCCGTTGATGGAGCTGTAGTTGACGGTACGTTCATTGATGGTGTTCTCGTCGACGGTGTAGCCGCCGTTAGCGGTGTCGTCATCAGCGGTGCAAGCGTCGACGGAGCTGTCGTAGACGGTGCAGGCATCGACGGAGCTGCCGTCGACGGAGTAGTCGTCAACGGATCTGGTGCCATCGACGATGTCTTCGACAGCAAAGTAGATTCTCGCGCCGTCGTCGATGCGTCCGTCAGTGGGATCGTCGAAGAAGAGCTTTGGAGCTTACCCGTTGATGTGTGCGTCGACGATAGAGACCTCACCTTTTTCCCCGCCAACGGTCTCTTTGAAATCTTTAAGGTGTGAGCAGGTAAGGGACCGTATTTTAAGCTCACCGATGTTATGGTTGAAGCTGACAACGGAGAAGAAGTAATAATCATTGACGACGACGGAGCTGTAAATGTGGGCGTTGCTGTTGTCGTCGATGAAGGAAGAACTGCCATTGACGATGCGGTCGTCGACAGCGCCGTCGACGGTGTGGAAATCTTGGATGTCGACGGTGGTAGGGAACTTAAGGATCTTTTGAACTTCTTTGATGTGGTAGCTGGAGTAGATGGCTCAGAACGGACCTTACTACTATGTTCCCTGGAAGTTGATGGGTGTTCCTCAGATCTGTCCTTAAACACATGCAGCTTCTTAGCTGACTTACTGCTCTTGGGGGAGAAGCTCTCCACAGACCTTTTTCTCTTTCTTGAGGCCCTGATGCATCGCTTTCCTCCTCCTCAGAGAAAATCTCTCTGGATTTTTGCTTTTGAAGCAAAAGCAGGAGCCTGGGTTCCCTGTCTCTGAGAGTCTTATTAGGAAATGTCCTGCAGATCTTGCAATCATTGACCTTATGTTAAGGATGGAGACAGTAGATGCATTCCTTGTGAGGGTCTTCACAATGAAGCCTTCATTTTCCACAGGTACCACAAGGTCTAAACAAACCTTTTCTAGCTGTAGACATGATGGAGAAAGAACTACAGCGAAGCTAAGAGTGAAAGCTGAATAATATCTCCTGAAGAGAAAATAAACTGAGCAGAGCTCAGGGAGACTCCCTTACACACGACGTGCGGTAGAAAATCTGAGAGACTGAGCCTCTGTGCTGAGGATTCTAAAGGGGTGGTCTCGCCTGTTTGGCTGAAATTTGGGCGTTTCCTAATGAGGCTGATAGCTAGGAAAGTGAATGTATTTTTGCCATTAACTACAATGAAGAAAAAAAAAAAAGGGGGATATATATCTACTTATTGCTTTCTATGTACCGTGGGACTCCCACTTCGACGACGGGGAATGATTCAAGCATGTGAATCTATGAAAGATACCCCAATACTGAAGAAGATGGGTTTCTCCGGATGGCCATCAGACAGGTACTCACTACAAAGGACACTGATATCCTTATAGGAGCCAACTTTAATGTGGTTCCTCATACCCTCATGGATAGATCAGCACAACGTTATGGGCAGGCGAGAGCATACTCTGTGGGCTTTCAACACTGGCTACAGGAGGGGGACTTAACGGATATGTGGTGCACTAACAACCCGACGCTTAGAGATTACACATTTTTCTCAGCTGCACACCAGACATATGAAAGACTTGACCTCTTTTTGGCCACCCCCGGCCTTCTACATACAATTACACAGACAAAGATTGGAGTGGCAGCCCTCTCCATTTACGCCCCAATTACACTGTAATTCACAGTATCGGCTCCGAAACAGGGACTTAGCTTATAGAGACTCAACACTAAGGGCCAGATGTAGGTACAAAAAAATTAGCGACTCGCAATTTGCGAGCATGTGCGACTCGCAATTTGCGTGTCGCTAACAGGAATGTAGGTACAATTTGCGGGGACAAATTGCGACTCGCACCCGGAGTCGCACCGTAGATAGCGAGTCCGCTGTCTGCGAGGTCGCTTTTTGCAACAGCGCAAAAAACGGACTCGCTATTTGCGAGTGGGTGTCGCAAATTGCGATTTTCATGAAAATTGAGTGCAGGTGCTGCAGAACACTCCAGAAACCACTCCAGAACACTCTGGAAACACTTCCAGGCACATGATGATGACATCACAGCCAGGAAGTTTACAAATACACCTGGGAGGAGGGAGGACCACACCCTTTTTAACTGCTGCACAGCTACCAGAGCAACAGCAACTATGGCAGACACCCCCAGAAAGAGGAAATTGAAATTTGCTGAGAAGGAGCTGGAGGTGCTCACAGAGGAATGCTGTCAGCACCATGATGAGCTATTTGGGAAGGCAGCCCTCAATGTGCCAGACTCTACAAAAAAAAGAATTTGGCAGGAAATTCAAGAAAAGGTGAACTCCCTGGGGGTCTGTCACAGGAGTGTTGATGAGATAAAGAAGAGGTGGTATGACCTCCGCTCCCAGACCAAGGAGAGGGTGGCAGAAAGGCTCTGGGAGATGAGAGGCACAGGAGGGGGACCATCATCCATACCACCACCCACACCCCTGGAGGAAAGGGTGGAGGAGACCCTGGAGCAGGAGGCTGTAACAGTATTCGGAGATCTGGACACCTCTGAGCCTGGACCATCAACCGGTGAGTACCATGTGATATGCCTGTACCCCCATCAATGCCATACCCCCACCCACCATGTACACAGGGGCATGCACAACCAAGATAGCTCCATTTCAGAGTAGCAGATACCAGCATGATGCATTATGGGCAATGTAGTCAAGTAGGCAGTTATTAGGCAAATGTTTATTAGGAAGTGTGCAACAGATAGTAGACACTGACAGTGTTTCCCCATATCCCACAGGTCTCCCAGAAGACACCAGCCACAGCAGCCAGGTGCCAACGGTCAGCCAGCCCCAAGAGGAAACTACAGGAGCAGCCACCACTCCCACCTGCACCACCAACACCATCCCCTCCATGACAACACACGCTGCAACAGTGGTTTCGGAGGCAGCACCAACAACAGCCAGGACTGCCACAGCACATCTCACAGGGCGTCCACTGCTGCTCAGGCGACGCAGGATGAGTTGAGCAGGGCTGCAGGCAGAGTCAGGGCATCCGTCCACCACACTGACAGAGGCACAACAGCTGGTCAGCGCCTGCAAAATCAAATGTTAGGGCGGATTAGTGGGGTGCTGCACCGCTTCGTAAGGAGCAATGAAAACAGCATGCAGCAGCTCCATGCACAACTGGACATAATAGGCAACAACACTGGTGACCTAGCCCTGTCCATGCGTGAACTGGTGGCTGGACTCCTTACACAGAGCGAGGGTGCGAGGCGCAGGGACCGCCAGCTGCTCCAAAGGCTGGACAGGATGGCCTCCTCAATTTGCAGACTGGCAGTAAACACTACTGGGCTGTCAAGAAGAACAGTCGGCCTCCAGGTGGAAATGGGCCACTTTGCAGGTGATGTGGCAAGGGGCCTGGGCCGGATCACCCATGTGATCGACCTCTTGGAGGCACGGCAGGTGCTCAGGGGTACAGGGGACACCCCACAAGATAGCGAGGAGGGCTCCACTGTGAGCAGTGTCTCTGCTGGTGACACCAGGGTGCTCCGGAGTGGGAGTACGAGGCAGGGCACTGCTGAGCAACCTGGGACCAGCCAGGCTGGCAGAGGCCGCCGTAGGCAATAAACTAAACACTGTGCCTGATGTTGGGGCACATGATGGCAATGTGCCCCATGCCCAGTTGGCTTTCTGACGTCCATGAACAGTTTTTCATTGTAAATAGTTCAATTTCTGCACATATTAAATAATTTTTTTGTTTCACTTAACAAATGGAGTGTTTGGTCAATAGGTGAGTATGGTAGAAGTTGGCACGTCCCTTCCAAAGTATTGTGTTGTGACGTGTTCACGTCTCAGTCTGCCTTGATTAGCGATGCTCCTATCCCCATGATGGCGATGTAGTTGCTCTTGCTCTTCATCCTCAGAATCCGGGTCTGCAGGGGTGAGAGGTAGCCCACGTCGGGTGGCAATGTTGTGCAGGATAGCGCATGCAACAACTATTTTGAATGCCGTTATGAGGGTATACTGGAGGGCACCTCCACTTCGGTGGAGGCATCTGAACCGTGCTTTCAGCAATCCAAAGGTGCGTTCAATCAGGTTCCTGGTCCTCTTATGTGCACTGTTGGATCGCCTCTCACATTCATTGCTGGGTGTTAAGTATGGAGTCAGTATCCATGGCCGTAGTGCATATGCACTGTCACCTGTTGGGCACAAAAAGTACACTGTTAGAAAGTCCTGGTTGATGTGCACATTGATCTGTGTGTATGTCTACATGGTGTATGCAGCGCTACCTAGGAGGTATCCGTCTCCAAACTCCCCATGTTCCAGGCGTTGGTGTATCCCACTGTGCCTAAAAATGTAGGAGTCATGAGTACTGCCTGGAAATTTCGCTACAATGTCAGTGATGACATAATGGGCATCACAAACAACCTGAATATTGAGTGAGTGGGTACACTTTCTATTGCGGAACAGATATTCCAGGTTTGCAGGAGGGCATATTTGAATATGTGTCCCATCTACACACCCTATGACATGGGGAAAGTTGGCAATCCGGTAAAAGTCCAGCTTGGTGCTGTTAATTTCTGCCTCATTCCTGGGTAGGTATATGTAGTGGGACATGTGTGTGAGTATGGCATCTAGGAATGCCCTTAAGAACCGTGATAGTGTACTCTGGGATACCCCACCTGCCACAGCAATGACCACCTGATAGCTCCCCGAGGCCAAGAGGTGCAGTGAGCATAGCACTTGCACATGCGTAGGGATGGCGCAGCCGCGCAGCGTCTGGCGTTGTAGCTGTGGTTTAAGTAATTCAATTAATTCTAGTATAGCTGCGCTGCTAAGTCTGTATTTGTCATAGATTTCTTCCTCAGTTTGCTGGAAAAGAGTCTGCCTTGTTCTGTAAATCTTCTCCTGTCTCTGGCTCCTCCTCCTCCTCTGCTGGGCTGCGTGGGCTCTCCTCCTCACTGCTATCAGGTATATCTCCGCCATCTTGAGTAACCCAGATGCCTTCTGGGTCTCCTTTTATACTTTGGTAATGATTACCACCTGTTCTGAGTTAGTGGTAAATTGGACATGCAAACTGGGCTTTTTGCGACTAGTCGCAATTTGCGAGTTGCAATTGCATATGGTTTGCGACTTCCTATTTGCGGGTCGCAAAATGGGGTTGCACATTTTGCGAGTCGGTAACGGCTCGCATCGCTTTTTGCGAGTCGGAAATGGGATTTTTGCATCCCATTTCCGATTTTGCAGAGTCGCAAATAGCGATTCGGGCCATTTGCGACTCGCAAACGTTTGCTACATCTGGCCCTAAGCTTCTTAATCATGCAGAGGTGTGCACAGAAATAAGAGACATGATTAAGGCCGTCAATATGACAAGGGAGGTAAAAACCGCCTACCGCCGCTGTCCGCCGTATTATGACCACAGCCGTATTTCCGCAATAAGAAAGGAAAGGTAAGGCCACGCCAGTAGACCGCCGCCAGCCATATTATGACCAAAAATACAGCCTGGCGGTGTTCTGCTGGCGGCGGCTGCTGGTGGCAGCAGTGCCCCGTCCCATCTCCTGCCGGAGGACCCCTGAACACAGGTAAGTCCGGTCTCCGACAGGGGAGGGTGTTGTGTATGTGTGTATAGGGGTGTGTGAATGTTTGTGTGTGCGTGGCTGCGGGTGTGGGTGTTGCATGTTGAATGCATGTGTGCATGTATGGAGGTGTGAGTGCGTGCATGTTGTGTTATGTGAATGCGTGTATGTTTGAAAGTGTGTGTGGATGTGTGGGTGAATGGATCTATGCATGCGTGGAAGCATGTGGGAATGGGTGTGTGTATGCGTGTGTGTGAAGGGGGCGTGAATGTAAGGGGAGTGGGGGGGCTTTGTAGAGGCAGGGGGGTAACTGCAGATGGAGGGGGGAGACCCCTATCAGTGACAGGGAAGGAATTTCCTGTCACTGATAGTGCCTACCGCCATGATTTTCGTGGCGTTACGAACGCCATAGAAACCATGGCGGTAGGGGGGAGTTTTCCTTTCCTTATTTTATGACCAAGCTGACAAAACTTCTCTGGAATGCACTTCTTAGTCTAAAGAAGACATTTATTATTATTAGTTTACCACAAGGTTCCTGAGAGACGAGATTAGTAGGTTGGAGCATATGTTTAAAAGTAGATGCACCAATGAAAGCAAAATATATCAAAGTACTTCTCAATTGTAATGTACACAGCAAATACATGTGATTATATTATAGCATAACTTCAAAGCAAAGAATAAAAGTCAAAATTCATCACTGTAGGGCCTATCACTGCTCGTCATCCTTCTCATGCCTGCAAGTTGATGACTCCTGTTCAACTGCGAGAAAGAGATTCTCCAGCCAAACAGGAGGTCAGGCAGCTGACGTCTGCTCCTGACTGAAGTCCTGGAAAATTCTCCCTTGCTGCTGCCCAGGGACACCGTAAAAAGCCTGCTAACAGGCCCTTTCCTCCAATCACAGCCGGAAAAGAACAAGCTGGAGAGTGGCCAAGTCTCCAAGCTTGCCCGTTGCCAGGCCTGAGCAGAAAGGAAAACACAAAATATACGGTCTCTTATCACGCTAGGGTTTGGTGTGAATTCAGTACGAAAACCACAGCTTGGTCTATCATGTGGAAAAACGCAGCTCATCTGCAATGTCTCAACTGCAATGTCGAACTCCACGTTAAAACCAGTAGGCAGCTAAACTGAATACAGAATGTAATGTCTAATGCCACGTTAAAGCCAATAGGCAGCTAACCTAAATACCAAATGTAATGTCTAATGCCACTTTAAAGCCAATAGGCAGCTAAACTGAATACAGAATGTAATGTGCTACTGATGAACATTTAACAACTAATATGCGCAGTGGTGAAACACAAAGTCATTGGTCAAACACAATTAATGGCATAACAGGGGGTCATAATCCCGTAGGCGGAACAATGACAGCTGCCGGGCTGGAGATGGATATATCAGCCCCAAGGCTATTACCGCTGTGGCGGTCGGAATGGTACATTGGCAGGTTGGCTTCAGTCAACCCGCCAATATCATAATATGGCGGTAAGTACCGCCAGCCTGTTGGCAGTACTTACCGCTATATTAACGTCGACCGCCGGGGTCATAATGACCCCCTAAGTCTTATTTGGCTCTTAATGACATTCCAGAGTCCTCAGTGGTTGGGGTATGGGAAGCACTGAAAGCTGTGGTGGGGGAGCAATTTATAGCCAATGCAGCACATGCTAATGCTCTCCAGAAAGAGAAACGGCATCAGTTAGAAGTAAGGGTAAAAGAACTGGAAGAAAGGCATAGAGGAGCGGACGCCGGGGAAGCAAAACGTCAGCTTGGAGTGGCATGTAAAGAGTTATGGGCCTTAGATATGGACGTAGCGGAGCATGCCATGTTACGTACCAAGCAGAAGTACTCTGTGGGTGGGGGGGACAAAGCAGGACAGCTACTGGCCCATCGACTACGTGCTCAGGCCATACAACATCAAATAAACAAGATCCAAACCCAAAATGGTGCTGCCGTCACAAAAGACGGGTTAATTCTGCAGGAATTTGAGAAATGTTAGGCCTCCCTTTGCACACAAAAGGGAAGGGACGCAGGGGCAATCACAAATTATTTGGATACAATGCCCCTGACCTGGCTTTCAAAGGCAACAGCTGATGCACTGGACAAAGATATCAACCCTACTGAAGTCTTACTAGCTATACACCACCTCTATGTGGGGAAGGCTCCAGGTCAGAATTCTATAAAATATTTGGGGACCTCCTGGCACTTATATTGGAACGGCTTTTCACCCATTTCGCGAATACCGGGACGCTTACCCCCTTGATGCAAGTAGGAATGATCACAGTTATTCCAAAGACCTCCTATAGGCCTACCATGTTATTGAAAGTTGACGCCATACTCTTTACCGGTGTCCTGGCAAGCAGGCTAATCGTCTACATGCAGGGGTTGATTGATCCCAAGCAGACCAGATTTATCCCGAGTGCAGCGAGCCCACATACCATCCCTATTGCTATCTCTTGACACAGAGAAGGCCTTTGACCGGGTTCAGTGGGATTTTCTGTTCGCGGTCTTACTCCGCTATGGTCTAGGCCCGAGATTCTGCAAATGGGTACGGTGTAATAATACCTCCCCCCAGGCCAGAGTGAGCGTTAACGGCGGCGTATCTGTCATATTCTCTATAACCAGAGGGACCAGGCAGGGCTGTCACTATTTCCCTTGCAGTTTGCCCTCTATATGGAGCCCTTTGCGGAACGCATACGGCTAAATCAGACAATTCACGGCATCCCGATGAGGGGACGAATGCACAACATTGCACTATATGTAGATGATGTTCTGCTCTATTTGTCACAGTCGGAAACGTCCCTCTTGGTGGTGCTAGGGAAGTGATCGCCTTTGGAGATGTGGCTGGCTTTAAGGCCAACCTGTCTAAATGGTCCATCCTCAATTTAACGGTATCGAAATCAGAAGTAGAGGCGCTGAGGCCCACTCTGCCTTTTTTCATGGGCTAAGCAAGCGGTGAGCTATTTGGGCCTCCAGATCTGCACTACCCCGACCACTACAGCACAACGTAATTACACCCCTTTGCTGAGTGAAGTGAGGGACACCCTAGCCAAGTGGAGAGGCTATGGACTCTCATGGCTGGGTCGAATAGCAGCTACAAGTACTGTTCCTCATGCAAAGCCTGCTGCTGCCTCCTCCGAACAGGGTGCTCAACACTATGCAGAAGTTGATCTGGGAATATATTTGGGCCTGGAAAAGGGCAAGAATGGCACGGACACAGGCTTATTTCCCGCAGTCAGAGGAAGGACTAGGGGTTCCTCATTTAGCTAGTTATTAGTAAGCTGCCCAATTAAGATACTTATGGTGCTTTATTGACCTGGCAGTAGCTGGACAGCACATCTGGAAAATCCCATGGCTCCCCCAGGGGCATCGACCACAGGGAGTCTATATTTCTCCAGTTCTATCAGCCATGATGGACTCCTGGGCCAGGTACAGACGCTTAAGGGCCTGTCCTCTCCCATATCTCCGCAAACGCCGATTATCAGCAATTCTGACTTCCCCCTAGCTCTCATGGGAACCCCATTCAAAGACTGGCAGGACTCTAATTGTAAAAGGATTAGAGACCACTATGACGCCCACAGCATTATGGATTTCACTCAATTACTGGTGACGTACGGCCTCCCGCAAAAAACTTACTGGCAGTACCTAGTAATCCGACATTGGGTATCCTCTTCAGAGATTAGACCACATGCAAGTAAACCTTTTCTCCCCTTTGAGAAATGGTTATGAACACAGCACCAATGCTAAGAAACTCATATCTGATATTTATGGATTTTTTTATCACACTGTCACTTTTGCTTCAGACACCTGCGAAGCGCAGATGGGAAACGGAATGTGAGCGCTCCTTCACAGACAGGGAAGAGCGGGATGTACTACACCATGAGCGAGTGACAGCATGCAACATGAACACGAAAGAACTGTTTTTGAAAACAGCACACTATTGGTACTTCATACCGGCTCAGGTAGCTGTGTGGCAAAGGGGAGTCACGAAACCGATGCTAGCGCAATTGTGGACAATTAGGAATGTTGACGCATCTACTGTGGCTTTGCCCCCGAATAGCCTCCTTGCGGGATAACATATTAAAGGTGGTTGATGAGGTTTATGTCACTACCCTACCACGACTCACTAGCTTTGTGCTGATGGGGCTTCCTAATCTGCAGACACACCCCCTCAGAACTCCGAAAGGCAGAGCTATCACATTAATGCTCGGAGCTGTAAGGAAATGGCTCCCTGTTGCAGTTACCCCCCACTTTTTGCCTGATACTGATGCTGACTTGACTGAGAAGTGTGCTGGGACCCTGCTAACCAGGCCCCAGCACCAGTGTTCTTTCACCTAAAATGTACCATTGTTTCCACAATTGGCACACAGATAAGTCCCTCGTAAAAGGTACCAGTGGTACCAAGGGCCCTGTGACCAGGGAAGGTCCCTAAGGGCTGCAGCATATGTTGTGCCACCCTAAGGGACCCCTCACCTAACACATACACACTGCCATTACAGATTATGTGTGTTGGTGGGGAGAAAAAGGCAAAGTCGACATGGCACCCCCCTCAGGATGCCATGCACACCAAATACTGCCTGTGGCATAGGTAAGTCACCCCTCTAGCAGGCCTTAAAGCCCTAAGGAAGGGTGCACTATACCAAAGGTGATGGCATAGCTGCATGAGCAATATGCCCCTACAGTGTCTAAGTCTATTGTTAGCCATTGTAAGTACAGTTGTGGCCATATTAAGTATATGGTCTGAGAGTTTGTCAAAAACGAAATCCACAGCTCCATAAGGGCTACACTGAATAATAGGAAGTTTGGTATCAAACTTCTCAGAATAATAAACCCACACTGATGCCAGTGATGGATTTATTACAAAATGCACACAGAGGGCATCTTAGAGATGCCCCCGTATTTTACCCAATACTTCAGTGCAGGACTGACTGGTCTGTGCCAGCCTGCCACTGAGACGAGTTTCTGATCCCCTGGGGTGAAAGCCTTTGTGCTCTCTGAGGCCAGAAACAAAGCCTGCACTGGGTGGAGGTGCTTCACACCTCCCCCCTGCAGGAACTGTAACACCTAGCAGTGAGCCTCAAAGGCTCAGGCTTCGTGTTACAATGCCCCAGGGCATCCCAGCTAGTGGAGATCCCCGCCCCCTGGACACAGCCCCCCCCTTTTGGCGGCAAATCCAGAGGAAATAATGAGAAAAACAAGGAGAAGCCACCCTCAAGCCAGGACAGCCCGTAAGGTGTCCTGAGCTGAGGTGACCCCTGCCTAAAGAAATCCTCCATCTTGTTTTGGAGGATTCCCCCCAATAGGATTAGGGATGTGCCCCCTTCCCCACAGGGAGAAGGCACAAAGAGGGTATAGCCATCCTCAGGGACAGTAGCCATTGGCTACTGCCCCCCAGACCTAAACACACCCCTAATTTTAGTATTTAGGGGCGACCTTGAACCCAGGAAACCAGATTCCTGATGACCTATAACAACAAGAAGGACTGCTTACCTGAAAGCCCCGCAGAGACGACAGAGATGACAACTGACTTGGCCCCACCCCTACCGGCCTGTCTTCAGACTCAAAGAACCTGCACAGCGATGCATCCAGCGGGACTAGCGACCTCTGAGGACTCAGAGGACTGCTCTGCAACCAAAGGACCAAGAAACTCCTGTCAACACTCTGCACCCGACGCCCGGCTCGTGTCCAGAAGAACCAACACTGCAGAGAGGACCCCCGGGCGACTCCAACGACGTGGACACCCTGAGATGACCTCCCTGCACCCCCACAGCGACGCCTGCAGAGAGGATCCAGAGGCTCCCCCTGACCGCGACTGCCGGGTAACAAAGGAACCCGACACCTGGAAGAAGCACTGTACCCGCAACCCCCAGGCCCAAGAGAAACCAACTACCGGTGCAGGAGTGACCAGCAGACAGCCCTCATCCTTGCCCAGTCGGCAGCTGGCCCGAGAAGCCCCCCAGCATCGCCAGAGTGACCCCCGGGTCTCTCCATTGGCTTTTACCTAAAATCCGACATCTACTTCACACACCGCACCCGGCCGCCCCTGTGCCGCTGAGGGTGTATCTTGTGTGCCCGTTTGTGACCCCCTCAGTGCTCCACAAAATCTCCTTGGTCTGCTCCCCGAGGACGCAGGTACTTACCTGCCAGCAGATTGGAACCCGAGCACCCCTGTCTCCATAGGCACCTATGTTATTTGGGCCCTACTTTGACCTCTCCACGTGACCGGCCATGTGTTGCTGGGTGTTTGAGGTTGCCTTGAACCCCCAACGATGGCTGCCTTTACCCCGGAGACTGAACTTGTAAGTGCTTTACTTACTTGAAATACTAACCAATACTTACCTACCCCAGGAACTGTTGATTTTTGCAGTGTCCACTTTTAAAATAGCTTATTGCCATTTTTGCCAAAACTTTGTACATTACTGTTTTAATTCAAAGGTCCATATTTAACCTATGCCAAGTACCTTACAATTTATGTATTTACTTGAATTCTGAATCTTGTAGTTCTAAAAATAAATTAAGAAAATAATATTTGTCTATATAAAAATCTATTGGCCTGGAGTTAAGTCCTTGTGTGTGTGTTCTCATTTATTGCCTGTGTGTGTACAACAAATGATTAACACTACTCTCTGATAAGCCTACTGCTCGACCACACTACCACAAAATAGAGCATTTGTATTATCTAATTTTGCCTCTATCGACCTCTAAGGGGAACCCTTGGACTCAGGGATTTTGAAGACCTTTTAAGAGAAACTTCCTTTATTTAGGGAGTTGTGGGTTCAGACAGAACATTTTGTGAGGAAAATTTCTCTTTCTTGGAAATTGGTAAATGAGTATAGGAGGTTGGCAAGGTGTGTGGTGAGTACCTATGTTTCTTACACCTTATATCAGGTATCTCTTATTAGTGTAGTGTAGTCAGGTTCTCTAGAGGTAGCAGTGGATGAGCCGTCAAGGCTTATCTAGGAAACATGCAAAGCTCATGCAATACCAATGTAGTCACACAATACTTACACAAATGAAAGAAAACACTCAGTGTTACAAACATAAAGGTACTTTATTTTGGTGACACAAATACCAAAAATAGCATAGAGGCTATACTCCCTTAGGAGTTAAGCAATACACAAATTATATACACTAGTATGCAGAAATAGACATAAAAACAGTTAGAAAAATATGCAAGTAGTGAAAATCACAATAGAGAATAATGGTACTGGGGGAGCACAAACCATATACTAAAAAAATTGAATGTGACAGTCGGTCCCCCACCTAGGTAAGTGTAGTGTGTAGAGGGGAGCTGGGAGTACCAGGAAGGCCTGAAGATAAGTACCATAACCCACCCCAGCAGCCAGGAAAGCAGGAGTAAATCACTGTAAATTCCCCATAGCACACACAAAGAGGAGAAGCAGAATAATGTTAAACACAGAAGAGACTGCAAGGCACCAACAGTGGATTCCTGGACAAGAGGACCTGTGAAAGAAGGGGACTAAGTCCAACAAGCCCAGCAGAGTCCAGGAAGGGCAGGAGCCCCTACCCACCAGACTGAAGGTGCAAGAGATGATTCGGCGGTGAGGATGGAGAGTCAGTACTGCACCCAAGAAGACGAAGTCAAGTTCCTGGAGGATGCAGGTGATGTCCAACGCTGGAAGGAGGATTGCAGTTGGGTTTGCATCATCGGAATCTGCCAACAAGCTTTGGAACACGCAAAACTCATGGTTAGCGGAAAGTGGAGCTGCCCGGGACCAGGAAGGACCTGTCACGACTCACGTGCTGCTTGCGCCTGGAGTTTGCAGATCTTGAGGCGTGGATCTTGAGAGTTCGACTTTGGCCCAAAAAGGGGCGACTCTTTCTGGTAGCCATGGTGCTGTAGGCAAAGGAACGCCAAGGACAGACCGTGACCGTGAGAAAGTAGCGCCAGAGGGAAAAAAACCCTTCAGAAGAAGAGGAAAAAACCTCCAAGAAGATTCGCAGAGGATTCCTGAAACAAGAACAGAGGAACAGGAATCAAAAAGAACTGACGTAATAACACAGAAATGACGAAATCCAGAACCAAAAGCTAGGAAATAAGGAGCGAGGACACTAACTGAACAGAGAGTGTTGCAGCGCAAAGAGGAGAAGAAAACACCACCCTTAAATACCATAAAACAGGAAGTGACCCACAGGAAGAAAAAGGACACCATCTTAGATAGGGAAAAGTAGATAGAATAGACTGGAGCAGAAACCATAGAGAATAGGGAAGGAGGAATGCTGGGAAGACAAGGGTAACCTGGGAAGGGGAAAAGACATAAAGGAAAGAGCAAGAAACAGACCCAAAAAGAAAGAAGACAGAAGAAAGAAGAAAAGGAGCCCAAACAGGTAAGAGGGGTCAGGAGACCCCAACAAAACGGAGGGAGAGAGCAGCGCGAGGCCCCAAGTAAGCCTTGGGGCCTCGTAGGGTGCAGGAAAGGCTCGGGGCGCGCCGCGTCTTAAAGACGCGAAGCGCGGCCCGAGCCGAACGCGCGGCTTGTGCCGAACGCTCGGCTCGTGCCGCGCGGTGCGGCGTGACAGTAGGCCCCCCTCCCGAAGGCCCTGGTTTGAAAGGAAATAAACGGTGAAAGCGCTGAGTCAGAAGAGGAGCATGAACAGAAGATGCATCTTCCCAAGAACATTCACTGAGAGGATAACCCTTCCAATGAATCAGATACTGCAGACGGGTGTGAAAAAGACGAGAGTCACAAATCTCCTGAACCTCATATTCAGGAACATCATCCACTAAGACAGGAGGAGGACAGGAAAACTGACGAGAATACGGATCTGGTACATAAGGTTTGAGTTGGGAGACATGGAAGACTGGATGAATCTTCCACGTGTGAGGCGAGTGAAGACGGACAGTGACAGGATTAAGCAACTGGAGAATACGGAAAGGCCCGTAGTAGCGAGGTGTGAATTTGTTCTGAGAAAGACGTGAGGGTAAGAATTTTGAAGAAAGCGAAACTTTATCTTGTGGATGGTAGTCCGGAGTGGCCCTACGTTTCTTGTCTGCTACTTTCTTCATATATCTCTTGGTGTGTAAGAGATTAGAACGAATCAGTCTATGGATTTGTAGAAGACGTTTGGAAAAATGAGTAATAGCGGGCAAGGGAGTGGGAGACCGAGAAGAAGTAGGAAAAGAGGTAGGATGAAAACCATAAGAACAGAAAAAAGGAGTGGTCTTGGAGGCACTATGGACTGAATTATTGTAAGAGAATTCGGCAATAGGGAGATAAGTGTTCCAGTTGCTTTGAGTTGAGTTGCAAAAACAACGAAGGTATTGTTCTAAGCCTTGGTTCAGACGCTCGGTCTGTCCATTGGTCTGAGGATGGAAGCCCGATGACAGAGCTCTATCGATATTTAGTGTCTTACAAAAATACCTCCAAAACCGGGAAATGTACTGAGGTCCTCTATCAGATATAATAGTATGAGGAAGTCCATGAAGACGGAAGATATGTTCGATGAATATCTGGCTTAATTCTTGGGATGTAGGTAGCTTTTTCAAGGCAGTGAAGTGAGCCATCTTAGTAAAGGAGTCCACAGTGACCATGATTACCCGGTTTCCTGCTGAAAGTGGTAACGAACACATAAAATCAGTAGAGATGGTGTGCCATGGAGTTGGCGGAACCGGCAAGGGCTGGAGTAATCCTGCAGGTCTGGTTCGGGGAATCTTGACTTGAGCGCATGTGGGACAAGCCTGAACATATGTTTCAATATCCTGTTTCCAAGTAGGCCACCAGAAAAATCGTGATAACAGTTCTTGTGTGGCCTTGATGCCTCTATGACCAGCAAACGGTGAATCATGACACATTTGTAATGCCTTTTCTCTAACTCTGTTAGTAGGGATGAATAACAGATCGTGATAATAATAGTATCCTTGTCTCTTATGTAAAAGAGGCCTTAAGTTCTCTACTTCATCATCAGATAGATTGGAGTATTCCAGTTGTACCTCCTCCAGAAAAGACTGAGCTACCCCAATGATCTTATTAGGTTCCAGTAGGGGTTGAGCTGGGACAGGAGTACAATGTGGATAACGACGCGACAGAGCATCAGCCAGAATGTTTTGGGAGCCAGGAATATATGTAATGTAGAAATCATACTGGCTGAAGAAGAAGGCCCAACGAGCTTGACGACTATTTTGGCATACGAAATTTCGTAAACATTGTAAGTTTCGATGGTCTGTTCTCACTTCAAAAGGCTCCTTGGAACCCATCAGAAACTGTCTCCATTCAATACAAGCTGTTTTCAGAGCCAACAATTCTCTTTCCAGTACTGAGTAATGTTGTTCTGCAATAGAGAGTATATGAGACAAATAGAAAACAGGATGTTCAAGACCATCATCCTCTTGTTGTTGGAGTAGGACGGCACCAATGGCTTTTTCAGAAGCATCGGTGACGACAATAAATTGTTTGTTGGTATCTGGATGTCTTAAGATGGGAGCTTGTGTAAATGCCTTCTTTAACTCCTGAAAGGCTGTTTCGGCAGCTTTAGTCCAGACAAACCCTTTAATAAGATTTTCCTTCTTTAAAGTGTGAGTTATATGGCTAGTTTGTTTTGCAAAGTCTGCGATGAATTGTCGATAGAAGTTCGCTAATCCTAGAAAGCATTGTGTTTCTTTAATAGGAGATGGAGAAGGCCAATCTAGAATAGCTTGTACCTTTTCTTGATCCATAGCTACACCAGTGGGACTTAAATGATATCCCAGATATTTGACTTCCGTCTTGTCAAACTCACACTTTTCGGGTTTGCAAAATAGTTGATGTGCCCGGAGTCGTTGAAGGACTTGTTTCACATGGGAAGAATGGAGTTCGGGATTTCTAGAATAAATAAGAATATCATCAAGGTAGATTACAACTGTCTGATTCAGGAGATCAGAGAATACTGAGTCCATAAATCTCTGAAAGATTGCCGGGGCATTAGTAAGACCGAAAGGCATTACCCTGTATTCAAAGTGACCAAATGGAGTCCTAAAGGCCGTTTTCCACTCATCTCCATCTTTAATGCGTAAAAGGTGGTAGGCTCCCCGTAGATCTAGTTTGGTAAACCGTTGGGCCCCTCTGACTGCCTCTAAAATGTCCCTTATGAGAGGCAAAGGATAACGATCTTTAATAGTTATTTTATTCAGGCTTCGAAAATCCAGGCAAGGGCGAAGATCCTTTGTCTTCTTGGGTACGAAAAAGAGAGGAGCCCCGGCCGGAGAAGACGATGGCACAATAAGACCACTTTGAATATTTTCATCCAAATACTCCTTTAGTACTTCCTTTTCAGTTTCCGTGAGGGAATATATCCTGCCAAAAGGAACGATAGTGCCAGGTTCCAAGGGAATAGCACAATCGTAATCTCGATGTGGAGGTAACACAGGTTTGGAAGGTTTTTGGAAGATATCTTGAAAATCCAAATAGTGTTCAGGAACTCCTTGGACTGTATTTATGGTCGAACCGGTAGTACCCTCTGTGATTATTGATCTCTTAGGCGACCAATACTTGTCTGAAGCAAAACAGTGCTCGTGACAGAACTGTGAAGACAAGGAAACCGTCCGGGTAGCCAGGTTCACATATGGATTATGTCTGATGAACCACGGGATTCCAAGAATGATGGTATGGTTGGGGGAAGTTATAAGATCAAAGGAGATGTGTTCCTGATGGTTACCGATCTGTAGATTCAGCATCAGGGTAGTTGTATCAACTGGACCCGATGATATCAAAGATCCGTCCACCGTGTGTACTTGTTCGGGAATCTCCTTAGGTTGTATAGGAACTTGTTGAGTAGTGGCCCACTTCTTATCCATATAAATACCACTAGCTCCACAATCTAGTAGTGCCATAGTCTTCTCTTGACGGCCATCAGGTAATTGTAACATGACTGGTACAATGAACAAGGATGTGGTATTGTCATTGAAAGAACTGATGGAAGGTATAGCTGCTAATCCCGTCCCCTCCCTTCTTACAGAGGACGGGAAGCGGCGTTTCACGATGGCCTTGATGGACGTACTGGACAGGTACGCAGTATGTGGCAGGCAGAATCGCAGTATAAACACAAACCCTTCTTTCGTCTATCTTCTCGTTCGCTAGCGGAGAGAGGGCCTCGAGTTGTATCCACCTGCATGGGTTCTCCTTCGGTGTCTCTGACAGGAGGGCGAGGTTCCTCAGAACGATGCGGAAAAACTCGTGAGGTGCTTGGTTGAAAAGACCCTCTGCTCTTTCTCTTCTCTGCTCTCCGTTCCTGAAGGCGATACTCGATGGAGAGGACTTGATCCATCAGGCCACGAAGATCTTCCACTCTGGTGGAATGTACTAGTTCATCTTTTATTTCTTCTTTGAGTCCTCTACGAAACAAAGTCACCAAAGTACGTTCCACCCAGGTGGTCTCTGCCGCTAGTTGACGAAAGCGTGTAATGTATTGAAGGACATCTTGTGAACCTTGATGAATATCGCATAAGGCTTCTTCCGCTGAAGCCTCCAATCCCGGACGACTAAACATCAGCTTGAAGCGGTTCACAAAGGCGGAATAATCCGACAATACCGGATCGTTAGATGATACCATCGGGGTTGCCCAGGCCAAGGCAGGACCGGATAAGGCACTGATGAGATAACCCACCTTTGTTCTGTCATGGGAGAATTGGGTGGGTCGGAAGGCGAAGTACACTGTTAAGGAATCAAGGAACTCACGCAGCTTGGTTGGTTCACCAGAAAAACGATGGGTAGAGGCGGAGAGCGTCGGAACATCACCACTACGGAAAGCCAAAGCCTGTCGCAGCGCAGCATTCTCACTACGTAGTTGCTGTAATTCTTGAGCTTGTTGCTGAATTGTAGTTAGAAGAGCTTGATCCGGATCTGCAGCAGCTACCACAGTGTCTTCCATGGTGTTAGAAGACGTCGGGATGGTTTGGCGCTGCAATCTGTCACGACTCACGTGCTGCTTGCGCCTGGAGTTTGCAGATCTTGAGGCGTGGATCTTGAGAGTTCGACTTTGGCCCAAAAAGGGGTGACTCTTTCTGGTAGCCACGGTGCTGTAGGCAAAGGAACGCCAAGGACAGACCGTGACCGTGAGAAAGTAGCGCCAGAGGGAAAAAAACCCTTCAGAAGAAGAGGAAAAAACCTCCAAGAAGATTCGCAGAGGATTCCTGAAACAAGAACAGAGGAACAGGAATCAAAAAGAACTGACGTAATAACACAGAAATGACGAAATCCAGAACCAAAGGCTAGGAAATCAGGAGCGAGGACACTAACTGAACAGAGAGTGTTGCAGCGCAAAGAGGAGAAGAAAACACCACCCTTAAATACCATAAAACAGGAAGTGACCCACAGGAAGAAAAAGGACACCATCTTAGATAGGGAAAAGTAGATAGAATAGACTGGAGCAGAAACCATAGAGAATAGGGAAGGAGGAATGCTGGGAAGACAAGGGTAACCTGGGAAGGGGAAAAGACATAAAGGAAAGAGCAAGAAACAGACCCAAAAAGAAAGAAGACAGAAGAAAGAAGAAAAGGAGCCCAAACAGGTAAGAGGGGTCAGGAGACCCCAACAAAACGGAGGGAGAGAGCAGCGCGAGGCCCCAAGTAAGCCTTGGGGCCTCGTAGGGTGCAGGAAAGGCTCGGGCGCGCCGCGTCTTAAAGACGCGAAGCGCGGCCCGAGCCGAACGCGCGGCTTGTGCCGAACGCTCGGCTCGCGCCGCGCGGTGCGGCGCGACAGGACCAGGTGGACTCTACCCAGGAGGGGGAGTCAGAGGGGCCCTCATCACCAGAGAGAGCCCACGTAAGCACAGGCAGCACCCACAGGAGTCCCACAGGACAGGGACACAAAAGTCAAAGAAGGCGCCCACGCAGCAGTACGAAAAGGGCTCCCACCGGAGAACCACTCAGGGAGCTGTGTGTCGCAGGATCGAGTGCTGGAGCTCCACAATCCCTGAAGATCCCTTGGAAAAGATGTCAACAAGCCTTGGCAGCTGCAAAGAACACGGTGCATGGGGGTACTGTCCTGCATGAGCAGGCAAGGGCTTAACTCCACCCAAGTAGGACTGCTGGAAGAGAGGACTATCAGGACCACTTCAGTCCACCACCCGTGATGCAGGATCCATGCAGTTTAGCAGGAAAGGGGATCCACGCAGCCAGTCGTTGTTGAAGTTGGGGCCTGCAGAAGCAGGGGAGTGACTCCTTCACCCCAAGGGAGATTCCTTCTTTTTTCTGGTGCAGGCTGGAGACGGGCTGTCCTCAGAGGATGCACGACTGAGGAAATGTTGCAGTTGCTGAAAGGAGCCGTGGATACAATGTTTCAGAAGGCGTTTTGCTTCTTTATGCAGCCAGTCAGGTCCTGGAGCGTTCAGATGCAGTTTCTTCAGTCAGAAGTCGAAGTGGAGGTTGCAGAGGAATCCTGCTGGAGTTTTACAAACCAAATCTAAAGAATCATGCAAGAGAGAGTCCATAAATAGCCCTGAAAGGGGGATTGGTCACCTAGCCAGGTGACCCTTTATCAGGAGGAGGCTGTCACCTGCTAGCGCTGGCCACTCAGATGCTCAGATCCCTGCCAACCTTGAATCAAGATGGCAAAACACAGGCCCCCCCCTGGAGGATCTTGGAGCACCACCCCTGGGGTGGTGATGGACAGGGAAGTGGTCACTTCCCTGTCCTTTGTCCAATTTCGCGCCAGAGCAGGGACTGGGGGTCCCTGAATCAGTGTTCACTGGTTTATGCAAAGAGGGCACCAAATGTGCCCTTCAAAGCATTACCAGTGGCCTGGGGAGGCTACCCCTCCCATGCCTGTAACACCTTTTTCCAAAGGGAGCGGGTGTAACACTGTAGGAAAGTACCATCTTGCCTGGCATGTTACCCCCATTTTTACTTGTATGTATGTTTGTTTTTGCCTGTGTCACTGAGATCCTGCTAGCCAGAAGACCAGTGCTCATAAAGCGTGCCCTGTATGTGTTCCCTGTGTGGTGCCTAACTGTATCGCTGAGGCTCTGCTAACCAGAACCTCGGTGTTTCTGCTCTCTCTGCTTTTAAAATTTTCACTGCAGGCTAGTGACTAATTTTAACAATTCTGATTGGCACACTGGAACACCCTTATAATTCCCTAGTATATGGTATCTAGGTACCCAGGGTATTGGGGCTCCAGGAGATCCCTATGGGCTGCAGCATTTCTTTTGCCACCCATAGGGAGTTCAGACAATTCTTACACAGGACTGCCACTGCAGCCAAGTGAAATAACGTTCACGTTTTTTCACAGCCATTTTACACTGTACTTAAGTAACTTATAAGTCACCTATATGTCTAACCCTCACTTAGTGAATGTTAGGTGCAAAGTTACTTAGTGTGAGGGCACCCTGGCACGAGCCAAGGTGCCCTCACATTGTTCAGGGCAAATTCCCCGGACTTTGTGAGTGCGGGGACACCATTACATGCGTGAACCACATATAGGTCAATACCTATGTGTAGCTTCACAATGGTAACTCCGAACATGGCCATGTAACATGTCTAAGATCATGTAATTGTCACCCCAATACCATTCTGGTATTGGGGGGACAATTCCATGCATCCCCGGGTCCCCAGCATAGAGCCCGGGTACTGCCAAACTAACTGACCGGGGTTTTCTGCCTCCCTGGCAGCCCAGTCCCAGGAAGGCAGAACAAAGGATTTCCTCTGAGAGAGGGTGTTACACCCCCTCCCTTTGGAAATAGGTGTTAAGGGCCTGAGAGGAGTAGCCTCTCCTGGCCTCTGGAAATGCTTTGAAGGGCACAGATGGTGCCCTCCTTGCATAAGCCAGTCTACGGATCCCCCCCAGCCCTGCTCTGGCGCAAAAGTGGAAAAAGGAAAGGGGAGGTGCCTAGAGCTCTTCCAGTGGGTCCGAGACCTCTGCCATCTTAAATGCAGAGGTGTGAGGGCACAATGGAGACCTCTGAGTGGCCAGTGCCAGCAGGTGACGTCAGGGACCCCTCCTGATAGGTGCTTAGCGCTCTCTTTAGCCAATCCTCCTCTGAGGGCTATTTAGGGTCTCTCCTGTGGGTTTCTCACCAGATAACGAATGCAAGACCTCACCAGAGTTCCACTACACTTCTCTCTTTGACTTCTGCCAAGGATCGACCGCTGACTGCTCCAGGACGCCTGCAAAACCGCAACAAAGTAGCAAAAAGACTACCAGCAACATTGTAGCGCCTCATCCTGCCGGCTTTCTCAACTGTTTCCTGGTGGTGCATGCTCTGAGGGCTGTCTGCCTTCACCCTGCACTGGAAGCCAAGAAGAAATCTCCCGTGGGTCGACGGAATCTTCCCCCTGCCAATGCAGGCACCAAACTTCTGCACCAACGGTCCTCTGGGTACCCTCTTATCTTGACGAGCGTGGTCCCTGGAACAAAGGCGCTGGATCCAAGTGTCCCCGACAGTCCAGTGGCCCTTCTGTCTGAATTTGGTGGAGGTAAGTCCTTGCCTCCCCTCACCAGACAGTAATCCTGTGTCCTGCGTGAACTGCAGCTGCTAGGGCTTCTGTGCCCTTTTGCAAGACTTCCTTCGTGCACAGCACAGCCCAGCCCAGGTCCCCAGCCCTGCGTCCCGCATTGCACAACTCGCTGAGTTGACCTCCGACTTCGTGGGGCTCCCTTTTGTTGTGCTGAGACGACCGCTGTGCTCAGATCTTCCGAAAGCCTGTTCAGGTGTTTCTGCGAGTGCTGCCTGCTTCTGCGTGGGCTATCTGTGTTGCTGATCGCCCCCTCAGTCTCCTCCTCCAAGGGGTGACCTTCTGGTCCTTCCTGGGCCCTGGCAGCACCCAAAACCTTCAACCATGACTCTTGCAGCTAGCAAGGCTTGTTTGCGGTCTTTCTGTGTGGAAACAAATCTGCATCCTCCAGCACGCCGTGGAACATCTTCTGACCAATGGAGAAGTTCCTGACACCTTCCGTTGTTGCAGAATCTTCGGCTTCTTCCACCCCGAGGCAGCCCTTTTGCACCATCATCCAGGGTTTAGTGGGCTCCTGCCCCCCCCGGACACTTGCATGACTGTTGGACTTGGTCCCCTTCCTTTGCAGGTCCTAAGGTCCAGGAATCTGTCTTCAGTGCTTTGCAGTCAGTTGTTGTCTTTGCAGAATCCCCTATCTCGACTTTACTGTCTTTCTGGGATAGTAGGGTAACTTTACTCCTACTTTTCAGGGTCCTGGGGTGGGGTAGCTTGGACACCCTTGGTGTTTTCTTACACTCCCAGCGACTTTCTACACACTACATTAGGCCTGGGGTCCATTCGTGGTTCGCATTCCACTTTTGGAGTATATGGTTTGTGTTGCCCTAAGGTCTAGTGTCTCCTATTGCATTCTATTGGGTTCCACAGTGTTTGCACTACTTTTCTAACTGTTTACTTACCTGATTTTGGTTTGTGTGTATATTTTGTGTATATTACTTACCTCCTGAGGGAGTATATCCTCTTAGATACTTTTGGCATATTGGGGGTCATTACAAACCTGGCGGACGGTGTTAAACCAGGCCGGCGGTAACAAAATTGGAATTATGACCGTGGCGGAAACTGCCAACAAAGACAGCCACTTTAACACTCCGACTGCCACGGCGGTACTGACAAACAGCGCGGCGGTCACCACCAACAGACAGGCGGGAGACAATGTACCGCCCACAGTATCACAATCTACCAATCCGCCACCTTTTCTGGGGCGGATTCACCGCGGATAAAAACACGGCGGAAACAGCCATTTCAAAGGGAAAATGCTCACCTCTACACACTCCACGAGGAACGACGACACCATGGAGCCGGAAGTCAAAATTCTCCCTGCAATAGTCTTCCTGCTCCTATGGACCCAAGGGTAGGTCGCTCCCCCTGCCGCTGCAGCTCCTCCAGGTTCCTGAGTTCCTGAGACCCACCTCACAGTAAGTACCCCCCCCTCCCAGCCCCTCGCTCTGCCCCGCGCTACTCACCCTCTCTCCTGCTTCTTTTCTTCTTCTCTGTTCTTCTGTTCTTCCTCCTCGCTCCTCGTCTGTAATCTTCTTCTGTACTCTTCTTTCCCCCGTCTTCACTCTACTTCTCTTCTTCCTCATCTTCTTCTGTGGTCTTCTGCCCTCTGTTCTTCGTTTTCTGTATCTTCTTCTGTGTTCTTCTGTGTTCTTCTGTGTTCTTCCGGTCTTCCTTTCTTCTCTCCTTCCGGTCTTCTGATCTTCCTTTCTTCTCTCCTTCCGGTCTTCTGTTCTTCTGTTCTTCTGGTCTTCTTGTCTTCTTGTCTTCTGTTCTTCTTGTCTTCTGACTTCGGCTCTTCTGCCTCCTCCGTCCTCTTCTCCCTGCGCCTGCCCTCCTGCTCCTGCCTCATCCCCCTCCCCCACTCGCATCCCCCTCTCTATCTCCCCTATCTAACCCGTTCACTATCTACCTCCCTCACTCCTCCTATCTACCTATCTCTCTATCTCTCTATCCCACTATCTAACTCCCTCACTCTCCACCTCCTCCTATCTTCCTATCTCTCTATCTATCTCCCTATCTATCGATTTCCCTATCTATCTATTTTCTCTATCTATTTCTCTATCTCTCGCCCCCTCCCTCACCCCCTCTATTACCTATCTTCCTATCCTCTCACTCTACCTCTCACCCACCTCTACAACCCCCCCTCCCCTATCTTCTCAAGCCTACTCCTATCTTCCTCCCTTATCTCCTAAACCTCCTAACACTCACCCCCCTCCACCCTTAAACCTGCCTCCCCCAGCTCTTCTCACTCTACCTGTCCCCCCCCTCCCTCGCGCTTTCCTGCTGCGACCTCCTGCACGCCCCCGCCCCCCAGCTCCCATTCGCCCCCACCTGACCCCTCCCACCCCACCTCATATGGCGGCCACTGCGCGAGTGTGCAGCGGGCGCGCCAGAGGCAAGCCCGTCTGCGTCCGTCCGCGCCTGTCCTGCGCCCAGCGCCACGACCCCTGGTCCCCAGCTCTCCCAAGCCCCGCTGACCCGCTACGACCCCACCACCCTCCACGCGCTCAACCCAGGACGCTCCAACACTTGCTTCCAAGCTCACCCCAAACGCACCCATGGACCCTTCGCCTGCAACTCCTGCAAACGCACCTTCCACCACGCAACAACCACGACCACAAGCCCACGCGCCATCAACCACCTCAAGTGCATCCTAGTCAACGCTCGCTCCGTCCACAAACACGCCGTTGAACTCTGGGACCTCCTGGACTCCATAGCACTGGACGTCGCCTTCATCACGGAGACCTGGATGAACGCCTCCTCGGCCCCTGACATCGCCACTGCCATCCCCGAAGGCTACAAGATCTCCAGAAAAGACCGCACCAACCAGGTAGGAGGAGGTATCGCCATCGTCTTCAAAGACTCCATCAGCGTCACCACCTCCACCGAAGACACCCCTCTCGCCGCTGAACACCTGCATTTTCAGATTCGCACCGATCCGAGGACCACCCTCAGAGGATCCCTCATCTACCGCCCTCCCGGGCCACGCACCCCTTTCAGCGACGCCATCGCCGACTTCATCTCCCCGCACGCCCTCGCCTCGCCGGACTACATCCTCCTAGGTGATCTCAACTTCCATCTGGAACAAAACAACGACCCCAACACCACCACCCTGCTCGCCAACCTCGCCAACCTCGGCCTCAAACAACTGGTGAACACCGCCACCCACATCGCCGGACACACGCTTGACCCCATCTTCTCCGCCAGCAAACACGTCTTCTTCAGCCACGTCTCCGCCCTACACTGGACCGACCACAGCTGCGTCCACTTCACATTCCGACGCGAGACCCGCCACCTCCGCACCCAACCCATCCCTCGTCAACAGTGGAACAAGATCCCAGAAGAGCAACTCTTCTCCGCACTCGCCGCCAACCAACCCACCCTCACCACCGACCCCAACGACGCAGCCCTCAACCTCACAAACTGGATCTCCAACTGCGCAGACATCCTTGCTCCACTCAAACGCACGCATCGACAGACCAACACCAAAAAAACTCTCTGGTTCTCTGACACCCTCAAAGAATCAAAGAAAACTTGTCGCGCCCTTGAGAAAGCCTGGCGCAAGGACCTCACCGCTGACAACATGACCACCCTCAAGAACGCTACCCGCGAACACCACCACCTGATCCGCGCCGCCAAAAGGAACTTTTTCACCGACAGACTGGACAAAAACAGACACAACAGCAGAGAACTCTTCAGCATCGTCAAGGAGTTCTCCAACCCCAGCGCCGTCACGCCCTCACAGGATCTGTGCGAATCCCTCGCCACTTTCTTCCATCGCAAGATTAGCGACCTCCACGACAGCTTCGGACACCAGACCCAACCAAACACCACCGAACCGGCATCCACGGCCATCACCCTCAACAACTGGTCCCACATCAACACGGAAGAAACCAAATCCATCATGAACTCTATCCACTCCGGCGCCCCTTCGGACCCCTGCCCGCACTTCATCTTTAACAAAGCCGACGACATCATCGCCCGCACCTCCAGACCGTCATCAACTCTTCTTTTTCTTCTGCTACCTTCCCCGAATGCTGGAAACACGCCGAAGTCAACGCCCTACTAAAGAAACCTACGGCTGACCCGAGCGACCTGAAAAACTTCCGCCCCATCTCTCTTCTGCCTTTCCCAGCCAAAGTAATAGAGAAGATCGTCAACAAACAGCTGACCACCTTCCTGGAAGACAACAACCTGCTCGACCCCTCACAAGCCGGATTCCGAACCAACCACAGCACTGAAACCGCCCTCATCTCAGTCACTGACGACATCAGAACCCTGATGGACAACGGTGAGACAGTCGCCCTCATTCTGCTCGACCTCTCGGCTGCCTTTGACACAGTCTGTCACCGCACCCTAATCACCCGCCTCCGCTCCACCGTAATCCAAGGCCAGGCCCTGGACTGGATCGCCTCCTTCCTCTCAAACCGTTCCCAAAGAGTTTACCTCCCTCTGTTTTGCTCAGAACCCACCGAGATCATCTGCGGCGTACCCCAAGGCTCATCACTCAGCCCGACACTCTTCAATGTCTACATGAGCCCCCTCGCCAACATCGTACGCAAGCACGACATCATCATCACCTCCTACGCCGACGACACCCAACTTATACTCTCCCTCACCAAGGACCCCGCCAGCGCCAAGACCAACCTACGAGAGGGTATGAAGGACATTGCAGATTGGATGAGGCTCAGCCGCCTAAAGCTGAACTCTGAAAAAAACGGAAGTCCTCATCCTCGGCAACACCCCGTCCGCCTGGGCCGACTCCTGGTGGCCCACGGCCCTCTGCACCGCACTGACCCCCACAGACCACGCCCGCAACCTCGGCTTCATCTTGGACCCTCTTCTCACCATGACCAAGCAAGTCAACGCCGTGTCCTCCGCCTGCTTCCTCACCCTCCGCATGCTCCGCAAGATCTTCCGCTGGATCCCCGCCGACACCAGAAAAACCGTGACCCACGCCCTCGTCACGAGCCGCCTGGACTACGGCAACACCCTCTACGCCGGGACCACAGCCAAACTCCAAAATCGCCTGCAACGCATTCAAAACGCCTCGGCCCGCCTCATCCTCGACATACCCCGCAGCAGCCACATCTCCGCACACCTGAGACCCCTGCACTGGCTCCCAGTCAGTAAAAGGATCACCTTCCGACTTCTCACCCACGCACACAAAGCCCTCTACGACAAGGGACCGGAATACCTCAACAGACACCTCAGCTTCTACGTCCCCACCCGCCTCCTCCGCTCCTCTGGCCTCGCACTCGCTGCTGTCCCTCGCATCTGCCGCTCCACGGCGGGTGGGAGATCTTTCTCCTTCCTGGCGGCCAAGACCTGGAACTCCCTCCCCACCAGCCTCAGGACCACCCAGGACCACTCCGCTTTCCGGAGACTCCTAAAGACCTGGCTGTTCGAGCAGCGATAACCCCCCCTTTTTCCCCTAGCGCCTTGAGACCCGCATGGGTGAGTAGCGCGCTTTATAAATGTTAATGATTTGATTTGATTTGATACGACGATAATCAACGCCGGCGGCTAAGACAGCTGTGAGTATTGCACCTACGACATAGGGGAAGGGGAGGCAAAGACAGGGACACACACACGCAACACCCCCACCCCCACCCCGACCCTCACCCACTACAACACACACACCAATGCATATCCAAACATTACAGTAACAACCCCCAACCCCCCCAGAAGAATGCAAAGACAAAAGGAAATGAGTTTAACCATTGTAATGTATCAAAATACAGTAACCAAATATATACAGATATATATACACATTCAACAAAATATACATCACGATTAGTAGTGCAGGTAATGCACCATTCATTGTCTGTGGACCACTGGGCCCAAAATGCATGGGCAAGGCCCACACCAGATACCTGATCAGAACGGAGAGAACACTGCCGGGGCATCAGCTAGAAATACAACAGGCACCTCAGGGGGAAGGGAAGGGGGGGCACCTCAGCCGGATGAGTGCACCACGCCAGATCCACGAGGGGGCTCCATGCCCATTGATGTATCCTGGGGAGTGCAAAGCCACAGTCTCTCAAGTCTCTACAGTGGGTGGTTTGCCCGCTGTACCATCCTGGGAGTGCAAAGCCACAGTCTCTCAAGTCTCTACAGAGGGTGGTTTGCCCACTGTACCATCCTGGGGAGTGCAAAGCCACAGTCTCTCAAGTCTCTACAGTGGGTGGTTTGCCCACTGTACCATCCTGGGGAGTGAAAAGCCACAGTCTCTCAAGTCTCTACAGTGGGTGGTTTGCCCCATGTACCATCCTGGGGAGTGCAAAGCCGCAGTCTCTCAAGTGGATGCATGTCTCCACTGGTTCTGGAGGGGGACTGGTGCCCAGAGTGCATCATTTCTTTGCAAGTGGGCCATTTCAAACAACAGTGGCCATGGCATCAGGGATGTCCCAGCCTATGTTTTCCTACGTGTTGTCCAGAGTGTTGTCTGCCCTTCTGAAACACATGCGGAGCTACATCGTTTTCCCTCAGGTGGAGGATTTGGCTACAGTTAAAGGTGACTTCTATGCCCTTGGACATATCCCCAACATCATAGGTGCCATTGATGGGACCCATGTGGCTTTGGCCCCCCCTACAGGAGTGAACAGGTGTACAGGAACCGGAAGAGTTATCATTTCATGAATGTACCGATGGTGTGTTTGGCAGACCAGTACATCTCCCAGGTAAATGCTATGTTCCCTGGCTCTGTGCTTGACGCCTACATCCTGCGGAATAGCAGCATCGCTTATGTGATGGGTCAACTCCAGAGGCACCGGGTGTGGCTATTAGGGGACTCTGGTTACCCCAACCTGTCATGGCTACTGACCCCAGTGAGGAATCCCAGGACCAGGGCAGAGGAACGCTACAATGAGGCCCATGGGCGGACTAGGAGGGTGATCGAACGCACCTTTGGCCTCCTGAAGGACAGGTTCAGGTGCCTCCATATGACAGGTAGTTCCCTATTCTACTCACCAAGGAAGGTGTGCCAGATCATCGTGGCCTGCTGTATGCTTCACAATCTGGCTTTGCGACGACAGGTGCCTTTTCTGCAGGAGGATGGTCCAGATGACGGTGTTGTGGCAGCTGTGGAGCCTGTGGACAGTGATGAGGAGGAAGCAGAGGAAGAAGACATTGACAACAGGGACTCAGTTAATCAGCAATATTTGCAGTGACACACAGGTGAGAACACATTCCTGCATACTACAAGTACTTTCACACTTCTACCTCTATCCTGTCTGTCGATTTCAACCAGTATATGGTAACTGAGTTGTACATTTCCATTATGGTTTCACAGGTGTGGTTACCAACGTATGTTATCTGCTCGTATGTTATCTGCTTACATTCCTCATGGACTTGAGATATGTGTAGGAAGGTGGCGCTGTATGCACTATTTCAAAGTAAGGAATAGTATGCACAGAGTACAAGGGTTCCCCTTAGAGGTAAGATAGTGGCCAAAAAGAGATAATTCTAATGCTCGATTTTGTGGTAGTGTGGTCGAGCAGTAGGCTTACCAGAGGGTAGTGTTAAGCATTTGTTGTACACATACAAGCAATAAATGAGGAACACACACTCAGAGACTTTTCCAGGCCAATAGGTTTTTGTATAGAAAAATATATTTTCTTAGTTTATTTTAAGAACCACAGGTTCAAGATTTACAAGTAATGCTTTAAATGAAAGGTACTTCACTTAGGAACTTTGAATTAGCAAAATAGCATATACAGTTTTCACATAAATGACACATGGCTATTTTAAAACTAGACACAGTGCTATTTTCAACAGTTCCTGGGGGAGGTAAGTGTTTGTTAGTTTTTGCAGGTAAGTAAACCACCTACGGGGTTCAAGTTTGGGTCCAAGGTAGCCCACCGTTGGGGGTTCAGGGCAACCCCAAAGTTACCACACCAGCAGCTCAGGGCCGGTCAGGTGCAGAGGTCAAAGTGGTGCCCAAAGCACACAGGCTTCAAAGGAGAAGGGGGTGCCCCGGTTCCAGTTTGCCAGCAGGTAAGTACCCGCGTCTTCGGAAGGCAGACCAGGGGGGTTTTGTAGGGCACCGGGGGGACACAAGTCCACACTAAAAGTACACCCTCAGCGGCACGGGGGCGGCCGGGTGCAGTGTGCCAACAAGCGTCGGGTTCGCAATAGAAATCAATGGGAGACCAAGGGGGCGATGCAGGCAGGCAAGGGGGGGGGCCTCCTCGGGGTAGCCACCACCTGGGCAAGGGAGAGGGCCACCTTTGGGAAATGTTCACTGGAAAGTGTAGGGATAGACTCCTCACACTCTCTGGAAAAGATGCAGAATCCTATGACCTCATGAAGGCTACCCTGATTGAGGGCTTTGGATTCTCCACTGAGGAGTATAGAATTAGGTTCAGGGGGGCTCAAAAATCCTCAAGCCAGACCTGGGTTGATTTTGTTGAATACTCAGTAAAAGTATCACAAAAAGTCCTAGTGTCTTAGCTGTAATCAGCCAGGACACCAAACTGGAGACAAGGCCTGTCCCAAGAAAGGTTCTACTTCAAACTCTACTCCAGCTAACACTGGAATGGCCAGTCTCCAAGTGGGATCAACAGTGTGCCCAGAGCAAATCAGGGTTCACACTGAAGCTACATTAGTCTCTGAGGGTGGGGTGGATTTAGCCACACTGGCTGCCTGGCCCCCTAATATGCAAAAATACAGGCAGCAGCTCTTAATTAATGGGACAAGTGTAGAAGGCCTGAGGGATACAGGTGCCAGTGTCACCATGGTGACAGAGAAACTGGTTTCCCCTGGTCAATACCTGGCTGGACAAACTTATCCAGTCACCAATGCTGACAATCAGACTAAAGTACATCCCATGGCTATGGTAACTTTATTCCTTTTGCTGGGCATTTGGGATAGACCAAGAGGCGGGAGAGATTAGTCAACCACTTCTATTGGCCCAACATGTCCCAGAAGGTCAAGGAGTTTTGTGTCTCCTGTGCCACCTGTCAAGCCAGTGGTAAGACAGGTGGACACCCAAAGGCCCCCCTCATTCCACTTCCAGTGGTGGGTGTCCCCTTTGAAAGAGTGGGTGTGGACATAGTGGGTCCACTTGAACCTCCCACAGCCTCAGGGAACCAATACATACTAGTAGTAGTGGATCATGCTACTAGATACCCTGAAGCAATTCCCCTTAGGTTGACTACTGCCCCTGCAGTAGCCAAAGCACTCATTGGTATTTTTACCAGAGTGGGATTTCCTGAGGAGGTGGTGTCTGACAGAGGTACCAACTTTATGTCAGCATACCTGAAACATATGTGGAATGAGTGTGGGGTGACTTACAAATTCACCACACCATACCATCCACAAACCAATGGACTTGTAGAAAGATTTAACAAGACATTGAAAGGCATGATCATGGGGCTCCCTGAAAAACTCAAAAGGAGATGGGATGTCCTCTTGCCATGTCTGCTTTTCGCCTACAGAAAGGTGCCTCAGAAGGGAGTAGGGTTTTCCCCCTTTGAACTTCTGTTTGGCCATCCTGTAAGGGGACCACTAGCTCTTGTATAAGAAGGCTGGGAGAGACCTCTTCATGAGCCTAAACAAGATATAGTGGACTATGTACTAGGCCTACGTTCAAGGATGGCAGAGTATATGGAAAAGTCAAGGAAAAACCTTGAGGCCAGCCAACAACTCCAGAAGTTTTGGTATGACCAAAAGGCTGCTATGGTTGAGTTTCAGCCAGGGCAGAAAGTCGGGGTTCTGGAGCCTGTGGCTCCCAGGGCACTTCAGGATAGATGGAGTGGCCCTTACCCAGTGCTAGAAAAGAAGAGTCAGGTCACCTACCTGGTAGACCCAGGCACTAGCAGGACCCCCAAAAGGGTGATCCATATGAACCGCCTCAAACTCTTCCATGACAGGGCAGATGTTGATGGTAACAGATGAGGACCAGGAAGCTGAGAGTGAACCTCTCCCTGATCTCCTCTCCACAGACCCTAAAGATGGTTCAGTTGATGGAGTGATCTATTCAGGCACCCTCTCTGGCCAACAGCAATCTGACTGTAGGAAGGTCCTGCAACAGTTTGCTGAGCTCTTTTCCCTAACCCCTGGTCAGACACACCTGTGTACCCATGATATGGACACAGGAGACAGCATGCCTGTCAAAAACTAAATTTTCAGACAGTCTGACCAAGTTAAGGAAAGCATCAAGGTGGAAGTCCACAAGATGCTGGAATTGGGAGTCATTGAGCACTCTGACAGCCCCTGGGCTAGCCCAGTGGTCTTAGTCTCCAAACCTCACACCAAAGAAGGAAAGAGAGAGATGAGGTTTTGTGTGGACTACAGAGGACTTAATTCTGTCACCAAGACAGATGCAAAGTGATAGACAAACTAGGTGCTGCCAGATACTTAAGTACCTTTGACTTGACAGCAGGGTACTGGCAAATCAAAATGGCACCAGGAGCAAAAGAAAAGACAGCATTCTCCACACCTGAAGGGCATTATCAGTTTATTGGTATGCCTTTTGGTTTAAAGAATGCCCCTGCCACCTTTCAAAGGTTGGTGAATCAAGTCCTTTAGTGCAGCTTATCTTGACAATATTGCTGTCTTTAGCTCCAGCTGGCAGGATCACCTGGTCCACCTGAAGAAGGTTTTGAAGGCTCTGCAAGCAGCAGGCCTCTCTATCAAGGCATCCAAATGCCAGATAGGGCAGGGAACTGTGGTTTACTTGGGACACCTTGTAGGTGGAGGCCAAGTTCAGCCACTCCAGCCTAAGATCCAGACTATTCTGGGCTGGGCAGCTCCAAAAAACCCAGACTCAAGTCAGGGCATTCCTTGGCTTGACTGGGTACTACAGGAGGTTTGTGAAGGGATATGGATCTATAGTGACACCCCTCACAGAACTTACCTCCAGGAAAATGCCCAAGAAAGTAAACTGGACTGTAGAATGCCAACAGGCCTTTGACACCCTGAAACAAGCAATGTGTACAGCACCAGTTCTCAAAGCTCCAGATTACTCCAAGCAGTTCATTGTTCAGACTGATGCCTCTGAACATGGGATAGGGGCAGTTTTGTCCCAAACAAATGATGATGGCCTTGACCAGCCTGTTGCTTTCATTAGCAGGAGGTTACTCTCCAGGGAGCAGCGTTGGAGTGCCATTGAGAGGGAGGCCTTTGCTGTGGTTTGGTCCCTGAAGACGCTGAGACCATATCTCTTTGGTACTCACTTTGTAGTTCAGACTGACCACAGACCTCTCAGATGGCTGATGCAAATGAAAGGTGAAAATCCAAAACTGTTGAGGTGGTCCATCTCCCTACAGGGAATGGATTTTATAGTGGAACACAGACCTGGGACTGTCCATGCCAATGCAGATGGCCTTTCCAGGTTCTTCCACTTAGAAAATGAAGACTCTCTTGGGAAAGGTTAGTCTCATCCTCTTTCGTTTGGGGGGGGGGGTTGTGTAAGGAAATGCCTCCTTGACATGGTTACTCCCTGACTTTTTGCCTTTGCTGATGCCAAGTTATGATTTGAAAGTGTGCTGAGGCCTGCTAATCAGGCCCGAGCACCAGTGTTCTTTCCCTAACCTGTACTTTTGTTTCCACATTTGGCACACCCTGGCATCCAGGTAAGTCCCTTGTAACTGGTGCTTCTGGTACCAAGGGCCCTGATGCCAGGGAAGGTCTCTAAGGGCTGCAGCATGTCTTATGCCACCCTGGGGACCCCTCACTCAGCACAGACACACTGCTTGCCAGCTTGTGTGTGCTAGTGGGGATAAAAAGACTAAGACGACATGGCACTTCCATCAGGGTGCCATGCCAACCTCACACTGCCTATAGGTATAGGTCAGTCACCCCTCTAGCAGGCCTTACAGCCCTAAAGCAGGGTGCACTATACCATAGGTGAGGGCATAAGTGCATGAGCACTATGCCCCTACAGTGTCTAAGCAAAACCTTAGACATTGTAAGTACAGGGTAGCCATAAGAGTATATGGTCTGGGAGTCTGTCATACACAAACTCCACAGCACCATAATGGCTGCACTGAAAACTGTGAAGCTTGGTATCAAACTTCTCAGCACAATAAATGTACACTGATGCCAGTGTATATTTTATTGTAACATACATCCCAGAGGGCACCTTAGAGGTGCCCCCTGAAACCTTAACCGACTACCAGTGTGGGCTGACTAGTTTTAGCAGCCTGCCACACACCAGACATGTTGCTGGCCACATGGGGAGAGTGCCTTTGTCACTCTGTGGCTAGTACCAAAGCCTGTACTGGGTGGAGGTGCTTCTCACCTCCCCCTGCAGGAACAGTAACACCTGGTGGTGAGCCTCAAAGGCCTTTGTTACAGCACCCGACGGCACTCCAGCTGGTGGAGTTGCCCGCCCCCTCCGGCCACGGCCCCACTTTTGGTGGCAAGGCCAGAGGATATAATGAGAAAAACAAGGAAGAGTCACTGGCCAGTCAGGACAGCCCCTAAGGTGTCCTGAGCTGAGGTGGCTCTGACTTTTAGAAATCCTCCATCTTGCAGATGGAGGATTTCCCCAATAGGATTAGGGATGTGCCCCCCTCCCCTCAGGGAGGAGGCACAAAGAGGGTGTAGCCACCCTCAGGGCTAGTAGCCATTGGCTACTAACCCCCCAGACCTAAACACACCCCTAAATTGAGTATTTAGGGGCTCCCAGAACACAGCAAGATAGATTCCTGCAACCTAAGACGAAGAAGGACTGCTGAGCTGAAAATCCTGCAGAGAAGACGGAGACACCAACTGCTTTGGCCCCAGCTCTACCGCCCTTTCTCCCCACTTCAAGAAAAACTGCAACAGCGACGCGTTCCACAGGGTCCAGCGACCTCTGAAGCCTCAGAGGACTACCCTGCATCTAGAAGGACCAAGAACTCCCAAGGACAGCGGCTCTGCTCCACAAAGACTGCAACTTTGCAACAAAGTAGCAACTTTGAAACAACACACGTTTCCCGCCGGAAGCGTGAGACTTTCCACTCTGCACCCGACGCCCCCGGCTTGACTTGTGGAGAACAAACTCTACAGGGAGGATTCGCCGGCGACTGCGAGCCCGTGAGTAGCCAGAGTTGACCCCCATGAGCCTCCACAGCGACGCCTGCAGAGGGAATCCCAAGGCTCCCCCTGACCGCAACTGCCTGCTTCAAAGACCCGACGCCTGGTAAGGACACTGCATCCGCAGCCCCCAGGACCTGAAGGATCCGACCTCCAGTGCAGGAGCGACCCCCAGGTGGCCCTCTCCCTTGCCCAGGTGGTGGCTACACCGAGGAGCCCCCCCCCTGCCTGCATCATTGAAGAGACCCCTAGGTCTCCCATTGGATTACCTTGCAAACCCGACGCCTGTTTGCACACTGCACCCGGCCGCCCCCGTGCCGCTGATGGTGTACTTTTTGTGCTGACTTGTGTTCCCCCCGGTGCCCTACAAAACCCTCCTGGTCTGCCCTCCGAAGACGCGGGTACTTACCTGCTGGCAGACTGGAACCGGGGCACCCCCTTCTCCATTGAAGCCTATGCGTTTTGGGCACCACTTTGACCTCTGCACCTGACCGGCCCTGAGCTGCTGGTGTGGTAACTTTGGGGTTGCCCTGAACCCCCAATGGTGGGCTACCTTGGACCTAAATTTGAACCCCATAGGTGGTTTACCTGCAAAACTAACAAACACTTACCTCCCCCAGGAACTGTTGAAAATTGCACTGTGTCTAGTTTTAAAATAGCTATATGCCATTTGTGTGAGAACTGTATATGCTATTTTGCTAATTCAAAGTTCCAAAAGTTCCTAAGTGAAATACCTTTCATTTAAAGTATTGTTTGTGAATCTTGAACCTGTGGTTCTTAAAATAAACTAGAAAATATATTTTTCTATACAAAAACCTATTGGCCTGGAATTGTCTTCGAGTGTGTGTTCCTAATTTATTGCTTGTGTGTGTACAACAAATGCTTAACACTACCCTCTGATAAGCCTACTGCTCGACCACACTACCACAAAACAAAGCATTAGAATTATCTCTTTTTGCCACTATCTTACCTCTAAGGGGAACCCTTGGACTCTGTGCATGCTATTTCTTACTTTGAAATAGTACATACAGAGCCAACTTCCTACAACTATTCTTCGTCATAGCTCCATCTTCTTAGCTATGGAGGTGTGTTGCAACTGTGATCCAAATAGCTGTGTCTCTACCTGTACAATTTCGTCCACCATGACCCTGAGCTCCTCCTCCGAGAACCTGGGGTGTCTTTGCCGTGCCATGGGGTGGTGTAGGTGATGTGTGGGGTGGTGTATGTGGTGATAAGTGTGGTGATATGTAGTGGTGTGTGGTGTTTTGTGCGTGGAAGTAGTGTGGGTGATGGTGTTGTGTGCCTCTGTATGGTGGGGTTGTCTATGCTGTGCTGTCTCTCTGGTCTTCGTCTAATTTTTTTGTCGTAGGGGTTTGTGGGTGATGTGGGTGTGTGTTTTATATAGTATTGATTGTGTGGGAGTGGTGTGTGTATGTGTATCAGGTGTGTGTAATTCGAATTGTCCAATGTGGTGGTGTTTTGGAGATGTGTGTGTATTTTGAGCGCGGCGGTGTGTACCGCCAATGGAATACCGCGGTTGAAAGACCGCCGCGTGGATTCGTGGGTCGTGATAGCATGGGCATATTTCTGTTGGCGCAACGGTGGAGGTTTTGTTTTCGCCAGTTTATCACTGACCTTTGGTGTGGCGGACTTATGTGGGTGTCTGAATTTTGTCGGATTTCGGGATGTGTGTCATAATAGTTGTGGCGGATTTCCGCGGCCACGGCAGTGTGTTGGCGGTCTTCTGCACGGCGGTAAGCGGCTTTTACCGCCAATGTTGTAATGACCCCCATTGTCACTAAAATAAAGTACCTTTATTTTTAGTAACTCTGAGTATTGTGTTTTCTTGTGATATAGTGCTATATGATATAAGTGGTATAGTAGGAGCTTTGCATGTCTCCTAGTTCACCCTAAGCTGCTCTGCTATAGCTACCTCTATCAGCCTAAGCTGCTAGAACACTTCTAATCTACTAATAAGGGATAACTGGACCTGGCACAAGGTGTAAGTACCATTAGGTACCCACTATAATCCAGGCCAGCCTCCTACAAACACCCCTCTTCCAAAGGAAATCTTTTCTTCTGCCTTCCTGTGCTTGAGCTTCTCAAGCAACAGGAGGACAGAAACCTGTCTGGGAGGTGGCAGCAGCTTAGGCTGCCTGGAAACCCTCAGAAGGCTGTAATGGCAATACTGGGAGCCCCCAGAGTGCCTAGGATCATACAACCAGTGCTTGCAAAAGCAC
Organism: Pleurodeles waltl; assembly: GCF_031143425.1. NCBI lineage: Eukaryota > Metazoa > Chordata > Amphibia > Caudata > Salamandridae > Pleurodeles > Pleurodeles waltl. The sequence continues at coordinate 1,504,633,059 of NC_090446.1, read as the reverse complement.
TGGGGTATGATTTCAACATTTTTGATACCAAACATGCCTATGTTCGGAGTTACCATTATGTAGCTGGACATTGGTATTTACCTATGTCCAGTACACGCGTAAAATGGTGTCCCTGCACTCACGAAGTCTGGGAAAATGGGCCTGGACTTCACGGGGACACCTCTGCTAGTGCAGGGGTGCCCTCACACACAGGTATTTTGCACCCTGCCCTCTTGTCTGGAAGGCCTGCCAAAGGAGTGACTAATAAGTGATCTGGTGCAGTGAAAAGTGGCAGTGAAAGGGTGCTTGCAATCCTGCAGAACCCTTTGCTTAGACTCCATATGGGTGGCAAAATATATGCTGCAGCCCATAGGGATCGCCTGGAACCCCAATGCCCTGGGTACCTAGGTGTCATATACTAGGGACTTATAATGGGGCACCAGTGTGCCAATTGTGGGATGAAATACAGAGCTTTGGGAGAGAGAGAGTAAACACTGGGGTCCTGGTTAGCAGGATCCCAGTGGACACCCTCAAACACACTGACATCAGGCAGAAAAAAGGGGTAACCATACCAAGAAAGAGGGTACTTTCCTACACAGCGCCTCAGCAGGATTTCAAAGTTGTCAAACTATAGGGGGCAGGAACAAACTTGTGAGACCAAGCTAACTGAATCTACAATGCAGCACATGATCATTGAATCTGTAAAAACAAAGACTGGGGTGTGCCTTCTGCACTATCAGACTATCAACAACATCCGGAATTTTAGGGATGGTGTATTTTGGGGCCCTGATAAGCCCACACCTGACCTCTCCCGGTCCCGAGAGGCAGGGAGAAATGAAGGAACGGCGTGCGCATAGCCCCAACGAAAAAATAAGCGTTCATAGAGGTGTCAGGGTTCCAAGTGAATGGCTCACACCTCCAATAAATTGACATGGAGAGATCTCTCCTCTTCTGACCACAGACCTCACATGGAGAGGTCCTGTATATATGCTCCCTAACCTCCATGGGAGGCAGCTGTTTTCACTAGAAGCTTGGTTTGTGTGGGCTGCAATGGACACCACCGAGAAGTCTGATGGAAATCTCCACCACATAAACTCCTACTTGACACGTCAAGCGATGTTGATGATGTTCCATGAAGCAGTTGCCTGATACAATTTAAGCTTCAGCTCCTGTTAAACAATGCAGAGTCGATAAAATGGTATTAATGGTATGCAGAATGACATTCGACCAAGGAGTGATTAGTAGATTCTGGCTGTGATTGTGTTGTGTTTGCATAGCTGTGCAGATAGTGTCTGTAACTTTGGAATAGTCTTCTGCTTGAATGGCCTTGCCCAGCTTTGTCTCCAGTATTGCTCCGTCACCTGTAGGCGAGCCTTTGGCATGACAGATGACCTGGGCAAGTTCAGCATCACACCCAGCAGAAGCAATACGTTTACACAGGCCTCCGTTGATGTCTATGCTTCAGAGGCGAACAGACTATCACCAGACAGTCGCCAGGGTATGGAAAAAATACCTTGTGACCTTGATGTTGGCCTGCACCGCTGGGTGGAAGGAGGTGGATCTTAACCATCATGGCCTCTTGAGGACAGTGCCAGAGAAAGATTGTGAAACACAGCATCTGAGATGTCCAAGGCTGTGTTGATAATGGTTGCATTTGCTCTTTCTTTGAATACTGACCTTGGCTCACTGCACCCATCTCCTGAAATCAGATCGACCAGAGAAGAATAGTCATTTCACATCTGGTGGTCACAGTAGCCAATGATGGCCAAAGCATTAACTACCTTACAGGAAGCACTCACAGTTGAAATTATACTCTTTCCCAAGATATCTAACTGCTTGGGACCTGTATTTGAGGTGGTGAAGGTAGGGGTCACTAGGTTTTCAGACCATTTCTGGACTGCAGCTGCAATGATGGAGTCTGGTTTCAGGTGACCTGTAAGTTACACTGGTGCTGTGTTTATATTTTCCACCAAGTAATACCTCCAGTTGAGGTATTACTGGGTGGATTACAGCAGGTGTGTCAAGGAAGGATAAGTTACTTACCTGTAAATCCTAGTTCTCTTCCAGGGGTATCCTCATCAAAGTCATAAACATTGAATATTCCCGCCCTTGTGCGGGGACCCCGGAGCATATATAAAATACACACATATAAAGTATGAAATATGCACGAAAAATATATATATAGCATTTTTAGTAGACATATTTTTCATACTAAACTCATATATACATGTGTAAAACAGCAATGCAGGCTATAATCATAAACAGGCTAAAATGCTTTATTTCTAATAAAAAATTTTTTTATCTTTATAAAATTACAATAGAGAATAAATATCTACCCAAGCCCCAAAATTGGGCTTAGGGAAATAAGCAGTAGTCATCACTAGAGAAAAAGAGAAAAAAAATACATTGAAAAACAATGGAGCATTCTTAGCCAATAGGCTGCATGCAGGTTAACACAGGAGAACCATAAAAACTTCGCGGCGAATGTGCGCGTCAGTGATGACTCGACGTTGATCGGCGGGCTGCCGTCAACGGAGATATGCCCCGTATCCTTCGACGTCGGTCGGGTCGAAGGCGATCCATGGCGGTGAGATGGTGGCAGCGATAACGTCGACGGGGAACAAACAGGTATTTTCCTATCTGCTGACGTCGACCTAGCCATTCTCTCCTGAGAGTGGCTTGTTGGCTGCCTGGGAAGCGAACAGGATGATGTTTTCTGCCTTTCGTGAAGCCCATGAAGCCTGATCTTTTCTCTGTCCTTCAGAGTCCTCTTTGACATGTTCTTGCAGTGTTTGAAAGTGTCAGGGCAGTGACTCTGAGGCAGGCACACAATACAAAGAGTGTGTGGATCTGACTGGGCCTTCTTCTTCCCACAGGAAGGACATTTGACAAAAAGGGAAGGCATTTTTCTGTCAGGAAAAAACTGCCAAACTCAGACAATGATGTTAGATGTCGAGTAAAAACAGGAAAAAACGCTGTTTTAAAGTATTTTTCTGAGAAAAACTCAGAAAAACTGAGAGCTCAATGCTCCAGGATCCTCTCAGAAGAAGCCGGAAAAAAGAACTGACCTAACTGTGAACCAACTGTCACCTCTCCTTCACCCCTGAGGCATGGTGGGATACTGGAGGTGCTCAGGGTCTTAAAGGCACGGTGCCAACGTTTTTATGGTTCTCCTGTGTTAACCTGCATGCAGCCTACTGGCTAAGAATGCTCCATTGTTTTTCAATGTAGTTTTTTTTCTCTTTTTCTCTAGTGATGACTACTGCTTATTTCCCTAAGCCCAATTTTGGGGCTTGGGTAGATATGTATTCTCTATTGTAATTTTATAAAGATAAAAAAAAACTTCATAGAAATAAAGCATTTTAGCCTGTTTATGATTATAGCCTGCATTTCTGTTTTACACATGTATATATGAGTTTAGTATGAAAAATATGTCTACTAAAAATGCTATATATATATTTTTCATGCATATTTCATACTTTATATGTGTGTATTTTATATATGCTCCGGGGTCCCCGCACAAGGGCAGGAATATTCAATGTTTATGACTATTGAGGAGGATCCCCTGGAAGAGAACTTCAACCCATTCTTCCCAATTTATGTATGCTTTGTGTTTTCTGCTTGTGTGCCCCTATTGCATTTCATATATTCATGCATTTGAGTGCACATTTTTCAGTTATAACTGTGTGCTTCATTTAGTACTCAGTGCACATGCACAACATATAACTTTTTTTTTTATTATGAGTTAATAGCACATCAGTTACTCATGTGTACATATTTTTGTGATTTATGATGTGTGATGGATTTTAGTAAATGTGCAACATAAATCATGGTAATTTTTGCACTTTACATCTATCATCACAAGTAAATTGAAGCATGGGTTATATATTAGGCAGATGCATTTTTTAAATCTTCCTGAGAGTCTTGTGCAAGCTGTGCTGCAAAACATCTGCAAACATACTCTCCTTTCCCTTGTTACATCTGTGCCACTTTGGTTTCTTATGCTTCCTCTCAGGCCCCCTTGGTCCCTCCGACCCCCTCCTGCACTTCTCCCCCTCTCACTTCTACTTGCTTCCTGCACCTTCCTCTCTACCTGGGCCTTCTTCCCTCTCTAGCCCCACCCACTGTCCCTGTGCACTTCCCCCTCCCAGAATTCTCCAAAGGCAAGCCCGTCTGCACCCATCCACATCTGGAATACTGAAGCGCCACGACTCCTGGTATTCAGCTGCTACCCTTCGCTTGCTAGACCCAGGTTACCAAACCACCTGCTGCAGCCTCACTGCACCTCACAGCACAGTGCTCCCACTAGTACTACGCCTGCAACTACACGGCCTCATGCCACCCTCTCAGACAACTACCCTACCACACACCACACCAGATCCCCCAACAAACACCCACTGACATACCCTTCAACACCCACTTGCTCAGCTAAAATGCAATCTAAATCTGGTAGCTCCTCAGCAGCAGCGTATCAGACCTCCCCCTCCTGACAGAAACCGGATGAAACCAGCCATGGCCATCCCATTGGGATACAAGATTGTAAGCCAAGACGCCTTCACAAACCTAAAGGTGGCCTGGCCAACGTATACAAGGACACCACCAAATGTACAACAACCACGGACCCGGACATTCCCTTGAAGGAACTGATGCATTACAAATGAACTAAAACTCCACGCTGAAGGGCGCCCTAGCATACAGACCACCTGAACCACAGGCCAACTTCAGTAACCTCATTTCAGACTTAACTGTGCCCCTAAAAATCAACTCCAAGGACTTTATACTTCTCGGAGACTTCCACCTGGAAGACCACACTTCCACCAGCCTCCTCTACAGTCTGGACAATATTGATCTTTCCCAGCTTGTCACAGACCATAAACACATCACAGTACACATTCTAGATGCAATCATCGCCTTCTGCAGCAATGTCAACTACAACTCCGTCTCTCCACTCCACAATCTCCAGTCCCCAATCCAAAGCAACGGCCAGCATCAACCTACAGAGGGGTAATTGGAACAGAATAACAGAAACTGACAGGTGCAAACCACTCAAAAAACACCAACCCAACACCGTCGACAACCTTGTTGAGAATATCACCAACTTCAACTAGCACATCTCAAACTGTGCTGACGTACTCACATCCATCAAAATTCATAAACACCGCAGAAGGAACAGACAAGCCACTGGGCATACCAACGAACTCTGGATCTACAAAAGATACTGCAAGCATCTGGACAGGAAATAGAGATTCAATCACACAGCCAACACAAGGTTTACCTACAAGGCTGCACTCAAGCATTATCAACATCTTCTGAGAGGCACCAAGAGAAAATCCCTCACAGATCGGATTGAACTTAGCTCCAACAAACACCAACACCTTTTTTTCCCATCATCCAGGAGTTCACCCCCCCAGAAGCCACAGTCAACTCCATCACTACTTCCCAAAAACTCTGCAACAACTTCCCAAAGTTTTTTCACAGCAAAATCCAAAAGATTTACAGCTTTGAAAAACAACCCAACCCCTAGGACTTCATCACCAATCTAACCACCACCTACCTTGACACCCACCTAATCAACTGGGGAACACTCACAGAGGACGACCCCACTACAGTCATGAAAACCATCCATTTGAGGACCCCAACAGACCTCTACTCACATTATATCTACAACATAGAAAGTCATCTGAGCAGCAAATTCCTCACACACATCATCAACTCCTCCATCGAATCTGGCACCTTCTCCAAAGACTAGAAACATACTAGCTTTCTTCCCCAAGAAAACTTACTCCTACCCCAGCATGAAGAAAAATTCTGCCCTATTTCCCTACTCCATTTCCAGACAAAGTGATAGAGAAGACAAACAATCAACGACTCATCAATCACCTGGAACTCCACAACCTTCTCGACCACTTCCAGTCTGGTTTTCGAAACAACCATAGCACAGAGACAGCACCATTGCTTCACGGGCAATATTTGAACCCTACTAGATTGAGGAGACACCACCACCCTCATACTGTTGGACTTCTCTGTTGCATTGGACACAGTGTGTCAGTCCAGCCTTATCAAAAGACTTCACGAAAAAGGCAACCAAGGACCAGTCCTCAAACGGATATGCTCCTTCATCACAGAAACAACACAAAGAGTCAGACTCACACCGTACACATCAAAGCCCAAGTAACTGATCTGCAGAGTCCCCCAAGGTTCATCTCTCGGCCGCATCTTGCTCAACCTCTACATAACACCTCTCGCCCACATCATCAGAGCACACAGGATATCCATCATCTCCTACGGCGATGACATCCAATTCATCCTATCAATGTCTGAGTCCCCCACCACCAGGACCAACTTCAGTGACTGCACAAACACCCCAGATCTGCGAAAAAAGAACCAGGGGCCTAGCTTTCTTCTACATCACACCGAAAAAATGGAATTACCTCTCTCTACACATTAGGGCCTCCTCCTTGCTTCTTGAATTCCGCAACAGGCTGAAGACCTTGATCTGGTTACTAGAAGCTTATTTCTTCCCAATTTCTTTATTGTATTTAGTATTATTTGTTGTACTTGTAAAACACACCACTGTGCATTTAACTGGATGTCACAACAGAAGTGTGGCTTCAAGAGAGCTATGCAGACACTGTGTGCAAAGGCATGAAATAGGATGAGTAAGGGGCAAGAGAGTTTATTTCTTCTCTAAATTGGAGGGGGATGGAACAAATAATAATTACAAAGACCAATCTTTTCCAGAACAGACATGATGACAGTGATTTGCAGGAGGATTTTGAACCGCAGTCTTGGGGAGCTCCTTCTATATTTTTACTCTATTGCAAGTTTGAAGATCCAACCTGATGGGTGACAGATCATTTCAACTTAGTTTGCTGCACTACCATCTACTGTGCATTAATTTTAAATCTAAGTAATGGAAATACTACATGACTTATTCCCAAAACTGACTACTGGCTTCAAATGTGTTCCTCTCTAGCTTTACCTCAAGTTGTATGCTAAGTCTCATGTCATGATGAAAAGCATATTTTGTGATATTACTTTGTGGAATGTGTCATCCTCCATCATCTCCTTGACACTGGCCCAACTTGCAGATCCTCTGATACAAACTTTATTTTATTGGAAACACAAAATAGGTGCCTGACGTCATCAGAAATATCAGAATATACCAACCCTAGTTTTTAGGTGCATCTGGGTGATTTTAATTTAGATTACCTTGGTACTGTGCTGTCTTTGTGTAGGCTGGTACATGCATTTTCTTGATATTTAAAGGAAAGTAGTTTATATGTACAATTACTTGTAACTTATATAATGTACCCAAACACTTACACGTACCTGTGGGTATTTCAGGATCACAGTTATCAGTTTTGCAGCAGGTAGAGTTGCCTCTTAGTACAGCATTTGTACTGGTTAAAGTCTCAATCCTGTTGCATGAACTTTCAGACACTCCACAGAACCGCACAAATGTAGGTATTGCCATATCACCTAATGTAAGGAGGAATGCAGTAGTCAATCAGAATATATATCAACTCACAAACCAATTAAGAAAAGTGGGTAAAATTGACAGTAAAGAGAGGTGCTCTGGACAGTAACTACTTAGAAATTTTAAGTTTTAAGTTCTCAGGCACTGATTGGGCACCAGCATTTCAAAGGGACAAGGATATTCAAATAAATAAACTTCTTGGAAAAAGGATGTAGAATAGGGAATTAACTTACAGTTGAGTGGCAACTGAAAGTCCCCACATTTCTCCAAGAGGTGTACAAACTAGAGCAAATCTGTGGGTGAAATTAGATACATCAATGGTTGTGGAACTACCATGAGTATATTGCCCTCTTGATTAAACACTTCTTCAAGAAACTGAAAAACCTTTAAATAATGCCCTGGTCAAGGTCTATACAATGAAATCACAACCTTTATGCCAGGCTCTACCATAATCTGCCACAGTAAGTGCAAAGGCATACAGCTGTGGTTTCTGGACTAGTGGCCAGGTATAAAGTCCACTTACGATCTGTGACTCAGGGGCAACGGTCACAGCCAGCTCCTTCGCCAGGATCTTGACATCAACATTATTAAGAGATACCTATCTATAACTCGAACACTGGACATGTTAATGTAATATGCATGTAAATCACTTATCATTCCCTATTCTGAGGACTGCACTATACAAATATCCTCATTATAAAACAAATTAAATTAATAAGAAGGATGTCTGGTACCCCGTGTTGTGCTGATCTCTAGATAAATATTGGGTTGCAGCAGAAATTTTGGCCCAAAAAGAGCTGAAGATTCTCAACGGATGGTGAAATTCTTAATGGTTGTTGAAATAACAGCAAGGTAGAGGAAACAGTTTTGCCGTTTTTATGTGTTCTGGGGGATCCTGGCTGTAATAAAAGATCAATATAAAAAATATGTTTGCTAGACACACCATTCAGTTTCATAGAGAGAATGTTATGGGAGGGATAGAACACTGTGGCCCTCATAGTCTGAGTCTATCTTTGATTATAAAATATGTATTCTTCTACTTTTTCTATGGCATTTGTCCACATATATGAGGTATTCCCCTTTATCTAAACCCAGTACACCCATGTTACATTTTGAATTAAAGAAAGACTCTTCACCTCCCAACCAACTTAGCAAATAGTTCTACTGTCTGCTATCTCAAAAGCTCTTCCATCATGTCGTACGAAAATGTTACTGTTCTACTGAGGATTGTAAACACTGTGTCCACTGTAGGTGACAGTGAGTGTGGTAATTGGTTAATGCTAGTATGCTTGGGCTTAGAAACTGACAGGGTTATTAAAGCACTGAAGTTACTCTCTTCTCCACAACTATGTCTATAGAGCAACCTTTCAACAAACTCTCAGCACCATGTTTGACTCATTATGGTGTATTCAGGACAGGTTTACGTCAGGCTCCCTGGTCAGCATTTTGACAATTAATTTGATGCATGGCGTCAAAAATGGCTCTTCACACACTTAGGCCAGCACATTTTCACCACACCCAACATGGCTGCCAAGCTACCTAAAAGCAGTCTTTTGGGGCGTGGCCAAGATGGCGGACTGAACGGACGCGTGGATCCGATCTCCGCCGCCCGGGCCTCTTATTTGTCTCGGATCTCCCAGCCTGGGGGGCCGCGGAGTCCGGTCGTGGTTCCCGATGTGGGGGAACCCCTAGGCACCCCACAGAGTTGAGGGTGCCCGCGGCTGGTCCCGCGCGTGAGGGAAGGCGCGTCGGGGGCTGAAGCTGGCAGTCGGCGCGAGGGCTAAGAGGCGCGCCCTGACCTGACGCACGCTCGTGACCCGGCAGCTCGGCCGCGGAAGTGGCGATTCTCAGGAGCACAGCCTCTGAGAAGGAAATCTGCACCGGGAGATCAGCGCTACAAAGGGTGCTGGTCCTGGAGATGGCGGTATCTGTTTGATGGACCTATTTATCAGGGCCCCGAGAAGACAGAGGTTATTAAGGTACAGCTAAGCTGCATGGCGAGGAAGGATAAGTTACTTACCTGTAAATCCTAGTTCTCTTCCAGGGGTATCCTCATCAAAGTCATAAACATTGAATATTCCCGCCCTTGTGCGGGGACCCCGGAGCATATATAAAATATATACACATTATACATGTGTAACAAACAGTCATGCAGGCTATCATGTTAAAAACAGGCTAAAATGCTTTATTTCTATGAAGTTTTTTTTTTTTTTTTTTTTTTTTAAATTAAATACTACAATAGAGCCTAAATAAGTACCCAAGCTCCTAAAACTAGGCTTGGGGAAGTAAGCAGTAGCAAACTCTAGTGAAAAAATAGAGAAAACTGCATTGAAAAACAATGAAGCATTCTTAGGCAATAGGCTGCATGTAGGTTAACACAGGAGAACCATAAAAACTTTGGCACTGTGCCTTTAAGACCCTGAGCACCTCCAGTATCCCACCATGCCTCAGGGGTGAAGGAAAGGTGACAGTTGGTTCACAGTTAGGTCAGTTCTTTTTACGGTGACAATTTGTATAATTGAATCAAAATACTGTCTGTCCTGCACTTCCAGTAGACGTGCGTCCGGGGAGGAGGGTGGGTTGTTTATGACTTTGATGAGGATACCCCTGGAAGAGAACTAGGATTTACAGGTAAGTAACTTATCCTTCTCTTCCAGGGGATCCTCATCAATAGTCATAAACATTGAATAGATTAGCAAGCCCATCCCTAAACCCAGCGGACTGCCCGATAGAAGTGCAGGAATAGACATGTCTTACGCAAATAAATTCCTTAGAGAGGACTGCCCCACTTGGGCATCCGCTCTTGCATCGGAGTCTAAACAATAATGTCTTGTAAAAGTATGGACAGACTTCCATGTAGCAGCCTTACAAATCTCAGATATAGGAACATTGTTAAGGAGAGCAGCAGTAGCCGCTTTTCCCCTTGTGGAATGCGCTCTAGGCCGCGCTAGCAATTGTCTATTAGCTAGCTGGTAAGTATTAACAATACAAGAAACTATCCATCTTGATATTGTTCGCTTAGATGCTGCTTCTCCTGTCCTTAAATGACCATAGTTCACAAACAAGCGGTTAGAGTGTCTAATCGATTTTGTCTTGTCCAGATAAAATTTCAGCACTCTTTTCAAGTCTAATGAGTGCAATGCTTTCTCAGCCGGAGTTTCCGGATTGGGAAAAAACGTCGGTAAAGTTATGGTCTGATTAATATGGAATTCTGACACCACCTTCGGAAGGAAAGATGGGTGAGTTCGTAGAACTACTCTATTGTCATGAAAAACCGTGTACGGTTCTTTTGCAGACAAGGCCTGGATCTCACTGACCCTCCTCGCTGAAGTAATGGCCACCAGAAAAGCCGTTTTCCACGTAAGGTGTTGTAAGGAGGCCTTTAGGATAGGCTCGAAAGGAGGGCCCATAAGTTTTGCTAGGACTATGTTCAGTTCCCACGGAGGAGAAGGCCTCCGAATTGGCGGAAACATTTTCTTCAAACCTTCTAAGAAATCCTTGACTACAGGTTTCGTAAAGAAGGATTCCTGAGAAGGTGACTTGCGATAGGCAGTAATAGCAGACAAATGTACCTTAATAGATGATACCTGCAGACCGGATTTCGCTAGGTGAAGCAAATAGGACAGTATGACGTCCTCCTGCGCCCGTATGGGATTATGGCCTTGCTGACAGCACCATATGTAGAATCTCTTCCACTTAAAAGCGTAGGAACGCCGCGTGGAAGGCCGTTTGGACTCTTTCAAGATGTTCATGCACTCCTGCGAGAGTCCTAGGTGCCCATACTGCAGGAATTCAGGAGCCATGCTGTTAAGCTCAGAGAGGGTAGGTTGGGATGCAGAATCCTGCCCTCCATTCTGCTCAGAAGATCCGGTCTGCACGGCAGCCTCCTGTGAGGTTTTTCCGACAGGTTGAGGAGATCCGTGTACCAGAATTGTCGAGGCCATTGTGGCGCTATAAGAATCATTCTGGTCCTGGATCCGTAAAGTTTGCTGATCACTGCCGGAATGAGGGGAATCGGCGGAAAAGCGTAAAGAAATGTCCCTGACCAGTCGATCAACAGGGCATTCCCTCGAGATCCCGGACGGTAGAACCTGGATGCGAAGTCTGGGCATTTCCTGTTTACATCGTCTGCGAAGAGGTCCAGTTGAGGCCGACCCCATTGCGCGAAGATGTATTCTGCGACTTCGTCGTGCAGGACCCAATCGTGAACGTCCTCCAGGTGTCTGCTTAGAAAGTCTGCTTCTACGTTCTGCTGACCTGGCAGGTGAACTGCTGTGATTGACATTCCTCTGGCCAGGAGCCAATGCCATATCGCTTGGGACTCTCGTGAAAGGGGTAGGGATCTCGTTCCCCCATGTTTGTTCAAGTAATACATCGTGGTTGTATTGTCCGTCTGTATCAATAGAGTTTTCCCTTGAATTAGCGGTGTGAAAGACTTGAGAGCCAGATGGACCGCTCTGAGTTCTAGCAGATTGATGTGGTACTGCTTCTCCTTGTCTGACCACAGACCCTGCGCTTGAAAAGGACCCAGATGAGCCCCCCATCCCTGAAGAGATGCATCCGTTACCAGAGTGTCGGATGGAAGTACCTGGTGAAACGGAGCGCCCACTGACAGGTGAGGTCTGTGCATCCACCATCTCAATGACTGAAGTGCTACCTCCGGTAGTCGCATTGTGTCTTCCCAGCGACCTGTTCTTTGGCTCCAATTGGCCTCCAATGCCTCTTGGAGGGATCTCATGTGGAGTCTGGCATTTGGGACAATAAAGATGCACGATGCCATGGAGCCCAGTAGTGATGTCACCTGACGTGCCGTAGGTGCGCTGGTTCTCAACAGGTCCTGGCACTTCTTGTTTATTGAGGACAGTCGTTCCTCCGAAGGATACACTTTTTGTAGTTCTGTGTTTATGATAGCTCCTAGGTAGTGAAGACTCTGCGTTGGAGTCAAGGTTGACTTCTGGTAATTGACCTGAAGATCTAGAGCTTCGCAAACTCCTAGTACAATGTCCCGATGGCTTCTCGCCTGCTCCGGAGAAGAAGCCTTTAGTAGCCAGTCGTCTAGGTATGGATATATGTATATCCTTTGTCTTCGTAGATGTGCCGCCACCACTGCCATACATTTCGAGAAAACTCTTGGAGCAGATTTCAGGCCAAAGGGTAGAACCCTGAACTGGTAATGCTGTAACGCTACTCGAAAGCGCAGGAATTTTCGATGCTTTGGAGCTATTGGGATGTGGAAATACGCATCCTGCAGGTCGATGGAGCACATCCAGTCTCCCTGATGCAGTTGAGGGAAAATTTGGTGAAGCGCTAGCATTCTGAACTTCTGCTTTCTTATGTATTTGTTCAGCAGTCTTAGATCCAGGATTGGCCTGAAAACGCCCTCTTGACCCTTCTTTGCTACTAGAAAGTAACAGGAGTAGACCCCCTTTCCTCTGTGGGCAGGTGGAACCCTTTCTATGGCATTCTTTCTTAGGAGGGCGAGAGCCTCCTTGCGTAGCAAGGTGAGATGAGACGGATTGTGTTTGGTTGGTGGCAAGTGTGGTGGAGGCTGTTTGAAAAGAAGAGAATAGCCATTTTCGACAATATTGAGCACCCATTTGTCTCTTGTGATAGAGTGCCACTCGTGAAGATGAGCAATAATACTTCCCCCCCACCGGAGTGGTGTACAGTGTCGAGGGAAGCGAGACTTCATTGCTTAGTGGGTGCTTTTGGAGTGGACTGTTGAGGTCTGCTTGACCCTCGCTCCCTTGTGTTTCTTCGCTGAAAAAGAGGGCGTCCCTGTCGTTGCTGAGACCTTTGCGACCAATGAGGGGTTTGAACCCTCTGTTGGAAAGGGCGTCTATCGTACGGTCTGTACCTCCGCCTGAAATCTTTCCTTCTTTCGAGGCCTACCGCCTTCATGGTATCCACCTCGGTCTTCATGCGGGCCATCTCTTCGTCTGCATGGGCACCGAATAGAGAATTCCCGGCAAATGGGAGATTCAGGATACGTTGTTGTGCCTCCTGTTTCAAGCCAGTGAGCCTCAGCCAGGAAGATCTCCTCGCACAGATACCATGTGCGTACCCATGAGCCGCCAAATCCGCCCCATCCGCTGCCGCACTGATAACTTGGTTAGATACCAGGCATCCTTCCTGTAGAATCTCTTGGAAATCTTGCCTGTCTTCTCTGGGCAGTTTTTCTGTAAATCTACTGAGGGAATCCCACAGAGAACGATCGTACCTGCCCAGGAGCGCAGACGCACTAGAGACCTTCATTGCTGAAGCCGCTGTCCCGCACATCTTTCTTCCCAGAGAGTCTAAATGCCTGCTCTCTTTATCCGGGGGTACCGTGGATGAAGATGCCACCGAGTGGGTCTTTCGGGCGGCAGCTATGATCACTGAGTCTGGTGGCGGATCCTTCCTAAGGAATAAAGGGTCTTGCTCTGGAGCCTTGTACTTTTTAAGAATCCGAGCCGGGGCAGACTTAAGCGAGGCTGGGGCCAGAAAAGTGTCCATGGTTGGCTGCAACAAACCAGGCACTAGAGGCAGCAACTTTTTCGACGCTGATCTCTGTTGTAGCGTCTCAAAGATGATTGATGAGGAGGTAGACGGTTCTGGAACCTCTATATTGAGTTTCTGCGCTCCTCTTAGCAACACCTCGTTGAAAGTGGTTATGTCATCCACTGGTGAGACTCTAGCAGGTGGTGAATCTGTAAGAGTAGGTGAGTAACGCCCGACAGAAGAACCTGATGAAGACCAAGAGGGTGATCTTCTTGAGCGCGACCTGGATCTCCGTTGAGAGCGAGATCTGCTGCGGGATGCTGTAGCCGAGTGCCTAGGCCTCGCGGTCGGCTGTCGAGGAGCTGAACGAGCCCGTTCTGCTCCGGCTGTCGGCGATGGCGTTCTTGGCGGGGAGGCAGTGGGTGAATACATTCACGAATATTGCGAATCTGGGGAGGCCGCTGGTCTGTTGAGGCTCTCCAGCCATCTCGGAGATAGGTTGATGGGCGAGACATGCCCAGGAGATGCTCTTGACCGAAAAGAGTCGCTCGGTATGGAGACCACTGGAGACGGAGCCTTGCTGGCGAGGGGCGATGTTCTGCTCCCTGTTGGACAGGTAAAACCTGCGTTGACGTCGATGGCTGTTTCGACGTCGAAGGACGCCCAGTCAATTGGTCCTGCCTCGACGTTGAGTGCCTCGACATTGAGTGCCTTGATGTCGAACGGCGTTCCTTGGACCTCGACCTGCTCGCCGTCGTGTGCCTCGAAGTGGAGCGATGGGAGGTTGACGGCGGATGTTTCTCGTGCCGTCGTGGAGATCTCAACGCCGTGTGTCCTGACGTCGGGGGGCGCACAGCCTTTGGCGGCGACCGGGCATGCCGGCGATGGCTCAACGTCGATCGGCGGGGTGCCGTCGACGGAGACCTGCCCCTGCTCTGATGTTCCCTCGACGCCGTTCCCTTCGACGTCGGGTGTGTCGCCGTCGACGGCGATATATGCCGGTGGGACGGTGGTAGCGACGACGTCGACGGTGAACAAACAGGTATTTTCCTACCTGTCGACGTCGACCGGGCCATTCTCTCCTGAGAATGGCCTTCTGGATGCCTGGGGAGTGAGGAGGACGATGTTCTTTTCCTCTCCTGAAGCCCATGAAGTCGGATCTTCTCTCTGTCTTTCAGAGTCCTCCTAGACATGTTCTTACAGTACTTACAAGTGTCAGGGCAGTGACTCTGAGGCAGGCACACTATGCACAGAGAGTGGGGATCTGACTGGGCCTTCTTCTTCCCACAAGCCGGGCATTTGACAAAAAGAGAAGGCATTTTTCTGTCAGAAAAAAACCTTCCTAGCTCAGACAAAGATGTTATTTGTCGAGTGAAAAGTGAAAAAACGCTTTTTTAAAGAATTTTTCTGAGGAAAACTCAGAAAAACTGAGAGCTCAATGCTCCAGGATCCTCTCAGAAGAAGCCGGAAAAAAGAACTGACCTAACTGTGAACCAACTGTCACCTTTCCTTCACCCCTGAGGCATGGTGGGATACTGGAGGTGCTCAGGGTCTTAAAGGCACAGTGCCAAAGTTTTTATGGTTCTCCTGTGTTAACCTACATGCAGCCTATTGGCTAAGAATGCTTCATTGTTTTTCAATGCAGTTTTCTCTATTTTTTCACTAGAGTTTGCTACTGCTTACTTCCCCAAGCCTAGTTTTAGGAGCTTGGGTACTTATTTAGGCTCTATTGTAGTATTTAATAAAAAAAAAAAAAAAAAAAAAGAAAACTTCATAGAAATAAAGCATTTTAGCCTGTTTTTAACATGATAGCCTGCATGACTGTTTGTTACACATGTATAATGTGTATATATTTTATATATGCTCCGGGGTCCCCGCACAAGGGCGGGAATATTCAATGTTTATGACTATTGATGAGGATCCCCTGGAAGAGAATTAGAGGTGCTGGCGGGCATTTGTTGGGCTTGGGCCTTAATCGGCGGTGCGATCGGCCCACGAGGGACCTAGCCAAAGCGAGGCTCGACTGCTGCAGGAGGCCAATCGGCCATTAGCAGAATTGCGCGGCCAGGAGCACTAGACCCCCGGGTGTGAAGAGCAGTGGTCCAACCGGTTGACCTGCCCATCCGCAGCTTGAGGTCAGCGGTGATGGCGACCTCTAAGGAAAAGAGGGACCGGACGGTGAGGGACATGTTCAAGGGTGGACGTCCGGCCCTGGGTGAGGCACATGAGGAGCTGCCGTCCACGAAAAGCCCTGAGATGCGGAGGGAGATGGCAGAGGATGAAGCGGCACCTGTCACAAAGGCTTTTCTTACCTCCTTGCTTCAGAATGAAGCCTTTTCTTTCCACAAGTCTTGCAGTCTCTGAAGAGACCCTTCTTCTCCTTGTCAGACATAGTTGGAAAATAGTTGACAAATCAAGTTAGATAAGTTTCTCTGAGAGAAAAATTTTGAAAAAAGATGTGAAGAAAGAGCAGAGCTCTGAGGAGACTCCCTAGCACGACGTGCGGTAGAAAATCTGAGGTGCTGGAGCTTCTCTCAGGAGGATTCTGGAGGGTGCTGTCGCCTGATTGGTGGATGCTCAAGTTTGGTCCTTTTCACAAAATGACTCTCATAGACTGTTAAATTGAAGAGGCCTAGGGCCTTTTTCTTTGTTAATATGTCTTGACATTACTTGTGTAAATTATACCGGGGGACTCCCATCTCG
This sequence comes from Pleurodeles waltl, assembly GCF_031143425.1. Taxonomy (NCBI): domain Eukaryota; kingdom Metazoa; phylum Chordata; class Amphibia; order Caudata; family Salamandridae; genus Pleurodeles; species Pleurodeles waltl. The sequence continues at coordinate 1,504,616,417 of NC_090446.1, read as the reverse complement.
ACGACGGGGAATGATTCAAGCATGTGAATCTATGAAAGTTCCAATACTGGAGTAAAATAAGAAAAACAAGGAGGAGTCACCCTCCAGTCAGGACAACCCCTAAGGTGTCCTGAGCTGAGGTGACCCCTGCCTTGGGAAATCCTCCATCTTGTCTTAGGGGATTCCCCCCAATAGGATTAGGGATGTGCCCCCCTCCACACAGGAAGGAGGCACAAGGAGGGCGTACCCACCCTCAAGGACAATAGCCATTGGCTACTCCCCCTAGACCTAAACAACCCAGTAAATGGAGTATTTAGGCGCGACCCAGAACCCAGAAAAACAGATTCCTGATGACCTGCAACAACAAGAAGGACTGCTGACCTGAAAGCCCCGCAGAGAAGACAGAGATGACAAATGACTTGGCCCCAGCCCTACCGGCCTGTCTCCAGACTCAAAGAACCTACACAGTGACCAGTGACCTCTGAGGACTCGCCTGCACCCAAAGGACCAAGAAACTCCTGTGGACAGCGGCTTGTGAGTCCCCACACTCTGCACCCAACGCCCCTGGCTCGTGTCTAGAAGAACCAACACTGTAGAGAGGACCCTCAGGCGACTCCCCCGATGTGGATACCCTGAGATGACCTCCCTGCACCCCCACACCGACGTGCATGTCTGAGACTTATGACCAACAGTTGGCACATAATGTGGGATTGGACTCACTTCCCCACAATTCAGGTGATGCTGCAGCTAAAATCCAGCAGCCCACATGACATGGCGCCACCAACGTTTGGTCAGGCACTGATTTTTGGATCCTCCTGAGTATCTCTGTCTCACTAAGTGCTAAAGGCAGCTCAATACTATATACAGAATCGTTCCTGGTATTGAGGATTTCCTCCTCACATAGGGGGTCATTAGGCCCGCAGGGCGGCCGCCAATGCAGCCGCACTCCCACCGCGGCCATTTGGAGATCCCGCTGGGCCGGCGGGCGGAAACCTTGACACAGCAACACAGGAGCCGGCTCCAAATAGAGCAAGCGGTGTTGCGGCTGTGCGACGGGTGCAGTTGCACCCGTCGCGCTTTTCATTGTCTGCAATGCAGACAGTGAAAAGCTCCATGGGGCCCTGTCAGGGGGCCCGTGACTCCCCTTTACGCTAGCCTTTTCCTGGCGGTTCAAACCGCCAGGAAAAGGCTGGCGGAAAGGGGAGTCGCGGGGCGCCTGGTTGTCACCGCCGGGGCAAATGTGGCGGGATACCGCCGGCTCCGGCGATGCGACCGCGGCACTTCCGCCGCTGTTGTAATAGACCAGGAAGCACCGCCAGCCTGTTGGCTGTGCTTCCGTCATTTTAGCCCTGGCGGTCTCGTACCGCCAGGGTCAAAATGACCCCCTTAGTTAGGTGGTACCTATCAAACGCAGTAGGTTGTTCAAGCTTGAATCTTAAATGGATCTATCCCCATTTAATATCTTTATCTCGGAACAGGTAAATCCACCATGGTGAACCCTCAACGGGTAGCAATTGCAGTAAACATGCAACCTCACCTCACTGCCTATTTTCTAGCAGATGGCTTCACAGTTCATGGGGGTCATGTAACATTTGCAGTTGAGGCTCATCCAGTCTACAGAACAGAAATATATTCTATTCTTGGGTCACTTTCCCAGCAGTTGATGGGAACCCTAATACATTTCATCATTACTATAGGAAAGTAGTCTCTTTCTAGCATGGTTACCCCCACTCTTGGCCTGTTTGTGAGTGTGTGTCAGTGTTAGCTAGCTAGCCAGGACCCCAGTGCTCATAGATAAAACCCTATATGTGAGTGAGTTGTGCCTGTCTCACTGGGATCTTGCTAGCCAGAACCCCAGTGCTCATAGTTTGTGGCCTAATGTGTATGCCTGTGTTGTGCCTAACTGTGTCACTGAGGCTCTGCTAACTAGAACCTCAGTGCTTATGCTCCCTCTGCTTTTAAATTTGTCACTATAGGCCAGTAACTTCAATTACCAATTTCAAATGGCATACTTGACCCCCCTTATACGTACTTGGTATATGGTACCTAGGTACCATGGCATTGGGGTTCTAGGAGATCCATATGGGCTGCAGCATTTCTTTTGTCACCCATAGGGAGCTCAGACAAACCCTTACACAGGACTGCCATTGCAGCCTGCGTGAAATAGTGCACAAACTATTTCATAGCCATTTTCACTGCACTTAAGTAAGTTATAAGTCACCTATATGTCTAACCTTCACTTGCAGATGGTTAGGTGCAAATTTACTAAGTGTGAGGGCACCATTGCACTAGCAAAAGTGCCTCCACTTAGTTCAGGGCCATTTTCCCGGACTTTGTGAGTGCGGGGACGCCATTACATGCATGCACTACATATAGGCCAATACCTATATGTAGCTTCACAATGGTAACTCCGAATATGGCCATGTAACATGTCTAAGATCATGGAATCGTCCCGCATTCAAAATCTGGTATTGGGGTGCCAATGCTGTGCATCCCCAGGGCTCTACTATGGACCCCAGGTACTGCCAAACCACCTCTCTGGGATTTTCTCTGCAGCTACTGCTGCTGCCACCCCACAGACAGGGTTCTCCCCTCCTGGGGTCTGGGCAGTCCAGTCCCAGGAAGGCAGAACAAAGGATTTCCTCTGAGAGAGGGTGTTACATCCCCTCCTTTTGGAGATAGGTGTGAAGGGCTGGGGAGGAGTAGCCAGTCTACACCGGTTCAGGGATCCCCCAGCCCTGCTCTGGCGCGAAACTGGACAAAGGAAAGGTGAGTGACCACTCCCCTGACCAGCACCTCCAAGGGAAGGTGCCCAGAGCTCCTGCAGTGTGTCCCAAACCTCTGCCATCTTGAATGCAGAGGTGTGAGGGCACAATGGACAGCTCTGAGTGGCCAGTGCCAGCAGGTGACGTCAGAGACCCCTCCTGATGGGTTCTTACCTCTCTTGGTAGCCAATCCTCCCCTGTGGGCTATCTAGGGTCCCTCCTGTGGGCATCTCACCAGATAACGAATGCAAGAGCTCACCAGAGTTCCTCCGCACTTCCCTCTTCGACTTCTGCCAAGGATCGACCGCTGACTGCTCCAGGACGCCTGCAAAACCACAACAAAGTAGCAAGACGACTACCAGCAACATTGTAGCTCCTCATCCTGCCGGCTTTCTCAACTGTTTCCTGGTGGTGCATGCTCTGAGGGCTGTCTGCCTTCACCCTGCACTGGAAGCCAAGAAGAAATCTCCTGTGGGTCGACTGACTCTTCCCCCTGCTAAAGCAGGCACCAAACTTCTGTATCACTGGTCCTCTGGGTCCCCTCTCATCCTGACGAGCATGGTCCCTGGAACACAGGAGCTGGGTCCAAGTGTCTCCCACAGTCCAGTGGCCCTTCTGTCCAAATTTGGTGGAGGTAAATCCTTGCCTCCCCACGCCAGACAGCAAACCTGTGTACTCCGTGATTTGCAGCTGCTCCAGCTTCTGTGCACTTCTCCAAGGATTCCTTTGTGCACAGCCTACCCTGGGTCCCCAGCACTCCATCCTGCAGTGCTGAACCCGCTGAGTTGGACTTCGACATCGTGGAACCCTCCTTTTGTGATTCTGACTTCACAGATCTTCTAAGTGCATGCTCCGGTACTTCGGCGGGTCCTGCCTGCTTCTGCCGGGGCTCTCTGACTTGCTGAGCACCCCCTCTGTATCCTCCTCCAAGGGGCGACATCCTGGTCCTTCCTGGTCCCCAGCAGCACCCAAAAACCTCTAACGCGACCCTTGCAGCTAGCAAGGCTTGTTTGCGTTATTTCTGCGTGGAAACACTTCTGCAACATCCAGCACGCCGTGGGACATCTCCTATCCAAAGGAGAAGTTCCTGGCACCTTCTGCTGTTGCAGAATCTTCGGCTTCTTCCACCCAGAGGCAGACCTTTTGCACCTTCATCCGAGGTTTAGTGGGCTCCTGTCCCCCCCCCAGGGACACTTGCGTGACTCTTGGACTTGGTCCCCTTCCTTTACAGGTCCTCAGGTCCAGGAATCCGTCTTCAGTGTTTTTGCAGTCCTTGCAGAATCCCCTATCTCGACTTTACTGTCTTTCTGGGGTGGTAGGGTAACTTTACTCCTACTTTTCAGGGTATTCGGGTGGGGTATTGTTGGAGGCTGGCCTGGCTTGTAGTATGTACCAAAGGTACTTACACCTTGTGCCAGGTCCAGTTATCCCTTATTAGTAGAAAACAGGTGTTTCTAGCAGCTTAGGTTGATAGAAGGTACCTATGGCAAAGCAGCTTAGGCTGAACTAGGAGACATGCAAAGCTCCTACTATACCACTTATATGCACAATATCATAAGAAAACACAATACTCAGAGTTACTAAAAATAAAGGTACTTTATTTTTATGATAATATGCCACAAGTATCTCAGTGAGTACCCTCAGTAAGAAGGTAAATAATATACACAAGTTATATGTACACAAACCAAAAATAGGTAAGAGTCAGAAAAGTAATGCAAACAGTGTAGAATTACAATAGGTTGCAATGGGCAAGCATAGGTATAGGGGCAACACAAACCATATACTCCAAAAGTGGAATGCGAGTCACAAATGGACCCCAGACCTATGTGAGCTTGTAGAGGGTCGCTGGGACTGTAAGAAAACAGTCAGGGTGTCCAAGATACCCCACCCCAAGACCCAGAAAAGTAGGAGTAAAGTACACCTACTACCCCAAGAAAGCACAATAGTCGTGATAGCGGCATTCTGCAAGAACAACAAATACCAGCAGTGCACTGACAACGGATTTCCGGATCTGAGGACCTGCAATGAAAGGGGACCAAGTCCAATAGTCGCGACAGTGTCCGGGGGGGCAGGAGCCCAGGAAACCCCAGATGAAGGTGCAAGGAAGCTGCCTCCAGATGGAAGAAGCTTGGAATTCTGCAAGAAAGAAGAGGATTAGGAACTTCTCCTTTGGAGGGAAGATGTCTCACGTCGTGATGAAGCTTGCAGAGATGTTCCCACGCAGAAATACCGCAAACAAGCCTTGCTAGCTGCCAGGGTTGTGGTAAAGGTTTCTGGGTGCTGCTGGGGACCAGGAAGGACCAGGATGTCACCACCCGGAGGAGGAGACAGAGGGGGTGCTCAGCAACTCAGAGAGCCCTCACGGAAGCAGGCAGCACCCGCAGAAGTACCCCAACAGGCACTTAGAAGATTAGTGAACCGGAGTCCACACGAAGTTACAAAGGAGGGTAGCATGACGTCGGAGGTCAACCCAGCAGGTTGTGCACTACAGGACGGAGTGCTGGGGACCCAGGCTTGGCTGTGCACGAAGGAAATCCTGGAAGAGTGCACAGAAGCCAGAGCAGCTGCAAATCACGCAGTACACAGGTTTGCAGTCTAGTGTGGGGAGGCAAGGACTTACCTCCACCAAACTTGGACTGAAGGGCCACTGGACTGTGGGAGTCACTTGGGTAGAGTTCCTGTGTTCCAGGGACCACGCTCGTCAGGATGAGAGGGGACCCAGAGGACCAGTGATGCAGTCTTTTGGTGCATGTGTTAGCAGGGGGAAGAATCCGTCGACCCACAGGAGATTTCTTTGGAGCTTCTGGTGCAGGATGAAGGCAGGCTACCCCCAGAGCATGCATCACCTGGAAACAGTCGAGAAAGCCGGCAGGATGAGGTGCTACAATGTTGCTGGTAGCTGTCTTGCTACTTTGTTGCGGTTTTGCAGGCGTCCTGGAGCACTCAGCGGTCGATCCTTGGTAGAAGTCGAAGAGGGAGATGTGGAGAAACTCTGGTGAGCTCTTGCATTCGTTATCTGAAGAATTCCCTAAAGCAGAGACCCTTAATAGCCAGAAAAAGGGGTTTGGCTACCAAGGAAGGAGGATTTGTTACCAAGATAGTTAAGAGCCTATCAGAAGGAGTCTATGACGTCACCTGCTGGCACTGGTCACTCAGAGCAGTCCAGTGTGCCCCCAACACCTCTGTTTCCAAGATGGCAGAGGTCTGGGACACACTGGAGCAGCTCTGGGCACCTCCACTGGGAGGTACTGGTCAGGGGAGTGGTCACTCCCCTTTCCTTTGTCCAGTTTCGCGCCAGAGCAGGACTGGGGGATCCCTGAACCGGTGTAGACTGGCTTATGCAGAGATGGGCACCATCTGTGGCCATCGAAGCATTTCCAGAGGCTGGGGGAGGCTACTCCTCCCCAGCCCTTCACACCTATTTCCAAAGGGAGAGGGTGTAACACCCCCTCTCAGAGGATATCCTTTGTTCTGCCTTCCTGGGCCAGGACTGCCTAGACCCCATGATGGCAGAAACCTGTCTGAGGGGTTGGCAGCAGCAGCAGTGGAAACCCCGGAAAGGCAGTTTGGCGGTACCCGGGTTCTGTGCTAGAGACCCAGGGGATCATGGAATTGTCCCCCCAATACCAGAATGTTATTGGGGTGACAATTCCATGATCTTAGACATGTTACATGGCCATGTTCGGAGTTACCATAGTGACGCTATACATAGGTAGTGACCTATGTATAGTGCACGCGTGTAAAGGTGTCCCCGCACTCACAAAGTCCGGGGAATTTGCCCTGAACGATGTGGGGGCACCTTGGCTAGTGCCAGGGTGCCCACACACTAAGTAACTTGGCACCCAACCTTCACCAGGTGAAGGTTAGACACATAGGTGACTTATAAGTTACTTATGTGCAGTGGTAAATGGTTGTGAAATAACGTGGACGTTATTTCACGCAGGCTGTAGTGGCAGGCCTGTGTAAGAATTGTCAGAGCTCCCTATAGATTGCAAAGGAAATGCTGCAGCCCATAGGGATCTCCTGGAATCCCAATACCCTGGGTACCTCAGTACTATATACAAGGGAATTATATGGGTGTACCAGTATGCCAATGTGAATTGGTAAATTTAGTCACCAGCCTGTAGTGACAAATTTGGAAAGCAGAGAGAGCATAAACACTGAGGTTCTGGTTAGCAGAGCCTCAGTGACACAGTTAGGCACCACACAGGGAACACATACAGGGCACATACTATGACCACTGGGGCCCTGCCTGGCAGGGTCCCAGTGACACAAAGACTAAAACAACATACATACAGTGAAATATGGGGTTAACATGCCAGGCAAGATGACACTTTCCTACAGGTATCTTGTACACCCTTAGTGTTTTCTAACAGTCCCAGCTACCCTCTACACACTACACTAGGCCTGGGGTCCATTCGTGGTTGGCATTCCACTTTTGGAGTATATAGTTTGTGTTGCCCCTAGGCCTATTCCTCCCCATTGCATTCTATTGTGATTCTACATTGTTTGCACTACTTTTCTAAGTGTTACTTGCCTGATTTTGGTTTGTGTGTGTATATTTTGTGTATATTACTTACCTCCTAAGGGAGTATATCCTCAGATACTTTTGGCATATTGTCACTAAAATAAAGTACCTATATTTTAAGTAACCCTGAGTATTGTGTTTTCTTGTGATATGGTACTAAGTGATATAAGTGGTATAGTAGGAGCTTTGCATGTCTCCTAGTTCAGCCTAAGCTGCTCTGCTATAGCTACCTCTATCAGCCTAAGCTGCTAGAACACCTCTAATCTACTAATAGGGATAACTGGACCTGGCACAAGGTGTAAGTACCACAAGGTACCCAGTATAAGCCAGGCCAGCCTCCTACAATATTTTGAATTGTGTGTCTGACTTGTTACATCAGTACTTGTTAGACTCAGATCTGACCTCTCCCCAAGAATTGGGAAAGAAGGCAGGCAAATGGGTCAGAACAAGGGTGAGCAGAAAAGCTCATACAGGTGGTGACAAGGATGGCAAGAAGAAGGATGGTAAGTCTTCTGACAAGGATGGGGACAAAGATAAAAGGAATTCTGAGTCTTCATCAGGCCCACAAACTCCTCAGGGGGAGGTGGGTCCAAATCCTCTACAAACAATCAAAAGAAGCCATGGTGTTATGTATGTAAAAATAAAGGCCATTGGGCAAGTGATTCCACTTGCCCAAAGAAAAACACCAAGACTCCCACTACCACAACCGTCCTCTAGTGCCCCAAGTAATGGCAGTGGTGGTGGGAAGAATGCTACATATAGCCAATCAAAGGGTGTAGCTGAGCTCACCATTAGTAATGTTGTTGGTGTTGGTCTTGTTAGGGAGACCACAGAGCCCGCATTGTTGTGGATTTGGCTAATTAGGGTACAAATTTAATTTAAAAAAAATAAAAAATAGCCTTCCTTAGTATCCTGTTTTTGGGATACAAATTATCAGATGAAGGCAAGAGCCTAGAGCCCTAGTTTTTAGAAAAAGGCGCAAAACTACAACCACCAAACACAATCAAAAAGCTCCAGTCACTCTTGGGCTTTTTAAACTTTGGCAGAACTTACGTTCCAGATTAATCACAAACCACTACACAAGTAAAATGGCTTCCCCGCACTTACGAAGTCCAGTGCAATTAAACTGGAGTTCATAGGAGCACCTCTGCTCATGCAGGGGTGTCCACAGACACAGGGACCTGCACCCTGTCCTTTGGTGCTAGAAGGGCCTACCATAGGGGTGACTTACAGAGACCTGGTGTAATGACCTGTGGTGAAAGGGTGCGTGCAACTTTTCACGCAGGCTGTAAGGCAGACCTGCAGACACATTTTGAATGGGCTCCCATGGGTGGCATAATACATGCTGAAGCCCATGCGGGAACTCCTGGTGTCCCAAAGCCCGGGGGACCTATGTACCATATACTAAGGACTTAAAAGCGGACACCAGTATGACAACTGTGGAATGAACAAAGGTCCTAGGTAACCAAATTTGTCACATTCACTGGAGTCCTGGTTAGCAGGATCCCAATGAAATAAGCACACTGATAGCAGGAAAAAAGTGGAGGTAACCATGCCAAAAAGAGGGTACTTTCCTACAACCTGGCTCTATAACAGGTCACTTTGCCAATTTCCTGGCACGCATCCTGTCAGTTCAAACCTTTCCATGCTCGGTTGGGTACTGTGCTGAGAGCTTAGTTCTTCTTTAGCACCACTACACATTTCGTGGAAAGGGGGCCTCTAGAGCATCTTTAGGCCAAAATCATATATACATGTAGGTATACTCCACTAGTATAAACCTAATTAAAATACATATAAAAGAGAACTAGAACTACAGGTAACTTTACGTTTTCTTGTGTCAGCCTATGTTTGTTTTAGGGACTTCTATCATTAATTTTATTTTGAGACCATAGCTCTCAAGTAAAGACTTTACACAGAACCTCCAAGTGCATTTCAATTTCCAGATAAAAGAAATAGGGGTTTCTGATGTTGGATGTTAGCAACACAATGAAGATTTATAGGGTCAGCCTTCTAATGTGTATATTTCTATTTTTAATTTAGCTGAGTAATACATCAGAGCTGTTAAGTGATACAGGTTTAACAGGCGGTTTAACAGGCAACAGTAGAATTAAAGTCAGACTAGGCTAGGAGTTCATAAGTTATACTAAAAGGTTTGCTATGGAGAGGGGCTCAGAATAATGCTGTAGTAGCCAAAGAGTTCATTTTAACTTACCATGTGCAGTCACCGTGTACTTGGAAACACAAACATCAGCTGTGGGGGGACACTCCTTGGGGTTGCCCGAACAGGGTATATCTTTAAAGCTGAAGCATGATATGCAGTGGAGAGCACTGCCTGGAAAGAATAGAGAGGAAAGAATTATGTGAATCCCTGATACTACTAAAGAATCATCTCTGTTTCCACCCATTGACAGAACAGTAGCCTATTGTAAAATTCAGATACTGAAGTAGGCAAGATAGTGCACAGGATAAATGTAGTGGATGGGAGACCAAAATGCCGAACACTGTTTGCAAAACAGAAGATATAAAGAATCCTTCCAATTGAATTCTGAGCTTTCAAACTATTTTCCGGTTCCCCTATCCCAGTGGTTCCCAACCTGTGGTCCGTGGACCCATGGGGGTCTGCGAAGCCTCCTCCGTGGCTGCTTAGAAAATTTAAGAATATTAACAGATAAGGCCCCAGCTTTCATTAATTTATTATTGGGGAGAGGGGTCCCCAGATTCGAATAAAGATTTAGTAGGGATCTCCGTGTTCCAGTATTGATAAAGTGGGGGTTCATAAGTATTGCCAATACTTGATTCCTCTATACATCATTATGCTCTAATCTACCTTGGCTAAATTTGTAATAATTTAGCAGACTGACCCTGAAGAACAACTTACTTACCTTTGGTAACGCTTTTTCTGGTGGATACAGTATCTACCTGTGGATTCCCCACCTTTTGAATACTCCAAATGCGCCAGCATTCAACAGAAACTTTTTCTTTCTAGCTCTCCACGTTGACGAGGACACCACAATGGAACGCCTTCGCATGCAACTCCGTCTGACATCATGGGACCCATAAGAAGTCCTCGCCAGCGTGCTGATGTCAGTTTCACCCACTTTTTATTACTGTGCCTTCGAGGTGAATGGGTGAACACCGAAATCAAAAGCACAACATGTGCAAACTCCACAGAAGAATTTATATATATATATATATATATATATATATATATATATATATATATATATATATATATATATATATATATATATATATTTCAAAGAAGAAAACACCGACTTGCCAAGGATCTATTATGGCGGTCTTAATGAGGGATCGGGTACCCCCTAAAATATTAATAAGTTCACTCATTCGATCAAACAAGAAATCAAGACACCAAACGGATAGTTACAAAAGATATTGAAAAAAAGGAAAAAATGGTATTCCTCCCAACGCGTTTCGGCCGTAGCCTTGTTCACGGGTGGGGGGTGTGTAACAAAAAACAGGTTTAAATAGAAATTCATGAACATGAAAGAAGGACTAATCCCAAAGTGCATACACATGTCCTTCTAGAGAACATAAGTGCCATCTTGTAAGAGTACATAAGACATAATGCATATCAAGAAACATCATAAAAAGTATGTAAGGTCATATTAAACCTATAAATGTACATTCATCATGTCGTATTAAATCAACTATTGAATAAATGTAAATACCAAAATTCTGAATTATATATTCAATGCAATACAAATAGCATAAGTTAATAATGCAATGTAAGTCTCATATATCCATTTCATCATATACTCATTTTATCATGATTAGACACTCTCAGCTAAAAACATCAAAAAATCTCAAAAGAATTTCAGAAGAATATCTCAAAAATACCAATATAGAAGCTCGAAGACCAGAACAATATTGTGCTCAGAATCAGATTAACTGCCAAGGTGGGTGTTCATTTCCTCACTTAAATTTAACCCATTAGGCGACAGAGTCATGAATTTAATAATGTATTTTGTTTCCAAGACACGTAACATTTTTTGTCTGTCTCCACCTCTTGGGTTAGGTTTAATTTGATCACAGACCATATATGTGAGTTGTTTTTCATCGCCATGGTGTACTTCATGGAAATGGCGTGCCACAGGATAATTGCGATCAAAATTGCGAATAGCTCTAACATGCTCCAACATTCTCTTCTTCGCCTTGTGGATGGTACTACCCACATATAACTTGTCACATGGGCAACATAGGCAGTACACGCAAAATTCAGTATTGCAGGTAAAAAAAACCTTTATAACATATTGGTTCTGCCCACCGCCCCATGTTACATTTTTGCAATCTTTACTATATCTGCATGCTTTGCATTGCTGGCAGCAAAAGAAACCCACAGTATCAGATCTAACACTCTCAGATTCTATGTTACTCCGTACTATGTTGGGACTGAGGCTATCCCTAAGCGATCTGCCTCTATGAAAAGTTACTGCTGGGCTGTTGCCCACAACCTCATGTAGGTCTGGGTCCGTCTGAAGAATATGCCAGCTCCTAGTAAGTGCTTTCCTTAAATTAAATGTTTGGTTGGAGTAGGTCGTGATAAACCTAATATTCTCCTTCTTGGTGTTATGGTGCTGTGTACGATATAATATTTCAGGCCTTGATACCTTCGCAACTTTCTCTACCGCCTGACGTATAACATCTAGACTGTATCCCCTTTCGCTGAATCTCCTGCACATAATCATACATTCTTGCTGGTATTTCTCATTGGTGCTACAGATACGCCTTGCTCTTAAGAGTTCACCATATGGAATGCTTTTAATCAAATTGGGGGGATGTGCACTCTTGGCATTCAGTAGGCTGTTACCTGCCGTAGTCTTCCTATAGAGCCTGGTGTGTACCATGTTGTTCTCAATATTTAATTCAACATCCAGAAACTGAATGGATGTTCTACTGTGCTGCTCACTGAACTTAAGATTACATTGGTTGTCATTTAGAGTTGTAACAAAGTTAAGTGCTGAAGCAACATCCCCCTTCCAGATGATAAAAATATAATCTATATACCGGCACCAAAGTACCACACTGTCTTCATAGTTGATTATGTTAGATGTTAATTGCTCCTCCCACCAGCCCATGAACAAGTTCGCGTAGCTGGGGGCGAAACATGTACCCATCGCGGTACCTTGAGTCTGCTTATATATTTGGCCATCAAATAAGAAAAAGTTGTTAGTAAGGCAGTACCAAATCATATCGCAGATCATCTCTGTATGCATCAGGTATGATAAAGATCTTGCTCTTAGATAGTATCTAACTGCTTTGAGACCCAGTTCATGCTGGATACAGGTATATAGGCTGGTGACATCTAGGGTCAGAAATAAAAAATCATCTTCCCAGCCCAAACCATCCATCATTCTTACAAATTGTGTGGTATCCTTAACATATGAGGGTAAACATTCCACAAAAGGTCTGAGAAAGAAATCTATATAACGTGAGGTATTTTCAAGTAACGAACCCATTGCTGACACAATCGGTCTGCCTGGGGGATTTTGACTGTCCTTGTGTAATTTGGGCAAGAGATACAACACTGGTGTTCTGGGATGGTCACATTTCAAAAACAAATACTCATCCCATTCCAATAGACCTCTGTCTCTCCAGTCAACCAACATCCCAAGATATTGGAGATTGGACTCTTTTAACTCAGCCTGATTGGCAAAGATATAACATTTGCGATCACTCAACTGACATAATCCTTCCCTTAAATATTGTGTTTTGTTGAGTACAACTACATTGCCCCCCTTATCCGATTCACGAATTACAATATCAGGGTCTTTATTCAAAGTCTCCAAAGCCATTTTTTGCATCTTAGTAAGATTATCATATTTTTACATTTTTAGTGCCATATCTCATTTTCTTAAATTGGTCAATCATATCTTTTTCAAACACGTGAATGGCTTCACTTTGTAAAGCTGGCAAAAAAGTTGATTTTGGTTTAAAGGGGCTGGGGCAGGGTAACTCAGTTTCTATACCCAAATTAAGTAAGTTCACATATGGGTCATCATGCGCACTCGTGTCATCATCTAATACTGATAGTGTGTGTAATAGATCCACATCCGAAATACACAATTTACTGATGTTATTAGTTTTTTCCACATCCCTGTCTACCATTACCTTGTTTTTATACCATTTTTTCAACTTCAATTTACGTGTAAAGTGAAACAGATCAATCCGGGCTTGTACATAATCAAAGTTGTTAGTAGGACAAAAAGATAAACCTAAAGCTAATAGACTTTCCTCCTCCTTGGTCAAAAGTCTCTCAAATAAGTTAATTACAGTCATTGTGGAACTTTGCGTGCTCTTGTGGTCATTGCCATTGCTATAGGAGCCTCTCTTCTTTCTTCTTGCCTTCGCTGAACGGTTCCTCGTCCTCTTCCTCTCTGTCCTCGACCTCTGCCTCTGGGCTGAAAATCTTTTCTCTGTTCTGTCCTCCCTTGATTTAGGAGACGGAATTATTTTAAAAAATTAGATCTGTTGACGGTACCATCCACATCCCTAATTTGTTGAGCTGTAATCTCAGGTGCGTCCGAAAGGTTTCCATCTGATACATCACTTTCATCTGTTAGTCCTAGATTAATACCAGAGCTTAGATTATCACCAGAGGGTATTGGCTCCTTGTAACCCTCTGTATACATATGGTCGTATTTATGGTGAAAGGTGAGGATTCTTCCTGATTGGTAATCCTTGTAATCACGTATACATTTTCTTTGTTTTTTCACAGTAATCTCTTCCTCAAATTTGGAGAGCTTTTTATCCAAATTGTCCTTAACTTCATCAAATGTATTTTGTGATACCAAAGTAAGAATCAATTTGGTGACTTTATCAATCTCCTCGACAATTTTTATTCGTTCTTTCGACGCATATTTGATCAAGATCCTCATCATATTGAGGGAGCTGATCTTGGAGTTTTCAGCCCATTCCTCCAATAATTCTGGGTCAGGATCTTCATACGAAGGGATTGTATATATACGTAAACCCCTTGGAACACGTTCCACCTCAATATATTGTTGAAGAGATTCAATCTCCCACCATTTTGAAAGTTCCTTTCTCATAAGTTTCTCTAACTTGTCGTACAGAAGTTGTGCTTGTAAACCAGGGCCCATATTAGAACCCCCTTGTGTTGCATCTTTGTCCCGAATCTGGTCAGTAAAGAAAAGTTTGCTAGATTTCTCTTTTCTTCGAGCTTCTAATGAAGAAGCCATTTCTTCCTTTGAAATAAGCCAAAATTCAACAACAGTGAAACTATCCGTATTGTGGGTACTATTCAAAATCAAATAGTACTAAAAAGGCCCACTCCATACCAAAACACCGTCTGATGTACACCCTGATATAATCAATTCAAATTGCCCGAGTCTCAGTAAGTCACAATTATCTAAAAGTCATATCTAAGTTGAGATGTGTACAAGCACCAAATAGACTCGGTAAACAATAATTGCCCACTTTGAAAGAACGGTAACTGTAAGTTAATAATAATAATTGTTTATAAACTTATCTTATATATGAGGTAGAATCTTCACTTATGAAGTACCTGCTCTTCTGAATCAGAGTATTTCCTATTAAATTCGCAGTAAGTAACGTGGAGAAACCAGCAGGAAACTGCATATTAGCCCATGCTGAAGAGGGGGCCGATGTGTCCACTGGCAAAATCACGGCTGCACGCTTCCCGAAGTCCGGAAGCGGCGCCGAGTCACCAAGCCCACAGTCACAGGTGGCAGAGAGCGCCCAGACTCTGAAAACAGAGCCGCGCTCTCGGGTCTCCGAAGACACCCACCTTGGCAGTTAATCTGATTCTGAGCACAATATTGTTCTGGTCTTCGAGCTTCTATATTGGTATTTTTGAGATTTTCTTCTGAAATTCTTTTGAGATTTTTTGATGTTTTTAGCTGAGAGTGTCTAATCATGATAAAATGAGTATATGATGAAATGGATATATGAGACTTACATTGCATTATTAACTTATGCTATTTGTATTGCATTGAATATATAATTCAGAATTTTGGTATTTACATTTATTCAATAGTTGATTTAATACGACATGATGAATGTACATTTATAGGTTTAATATGACCTTACATACTTTTTATGATGTTTCTTGATATGCATTATGTCTTATGTACTCTTACAAGATGGCACTCATGTTCTCTAGAAGGACATGTGTATGCACTTTGGGATTAGTCCTTCTTTCATGTTCATGAATTTCTATTTAAACCTGTTTTTTGTTACACACCCCCACCCGTGAACAAGGCTACGGCCGAAACGCGTTGGGAGGAATACCATTTGTTCCTTTTTTTCAATATATTTTGTAACTATCCGTTTGGTGTCTTGATTTCTTGTTTGATCGAACGAGTGAACTTATAAATATATATATATATATATATATATATATATATATATATATATATATATACACACATATATATATATATATATATACATACATTATGTATATACAACCTGCCAAGACATACATATATACAAAATATACAAACACTTTTCTTCTCAGTATATCCAGGCAGACAAAGTGGAGGAGGATGGGTGTGAGAAAGTAGCTTCTTTCTAGGCTGGTTACCCCCATTTGTGGCCTGTTGGTGAGTGTTTGTCAGTGTGTTTTTACTGTCTCACTGGGATCCTGCTAGCCAGGACCCCAGTGCTCATAGTTTTTGGCCTATGTGTGTGTTGTCAGTATGCTTAACTGTGTCACTGAAGTTCTGCTAACCAGAACTCCAGTGCTTATGCTGTCTCTACTTACCAAATTTGTCACTATACCTTAGTGACTCCAAATCCCAATTCCGATTGGCACACTGGACCCCCCTTATAAGTCTCTCGTATATGGTACCTAGGTACCCAGGGCAATGGGGTTCTAGGAGATCCTTATGGGCTACAGCATTTCTTTTGCCGCTCATACAAATCGTTCATCAAGACTGCCACTGCAGCCTGAGTGAAACAGTGCACACATCATTTCACAGCCATTTTACACTGCCAAATCAGCTCTCTAAGGATTCCACTGCAGCCCCAGCTGCTGCCACCTCACAGACAGGTTTCTGCCATCCTGGCCACTGGGCAGCTCAATCCCAGGAAGGCAGAACAATGCATTTCCTTTGGGAGGGGTAGCCTCCCAAAGCCTCTGGAAATGCTTTGAAGGGCACAGATGGTGCCCTCCTTGCATAAGCCAGTCTACATCGGTTCCGGGACCCCCAGTTCCTGCTCTGGCGTGAAACTGGACAAAGGAAAGGGGAGTGACCACTCCCCTGTCTATCATCACCACAAGGGTGGTGCCTAGAGCTCCTCCATTGTGTCCCTGGCATTACCCATCAGGTGTGGGGACACTCTGGAAACCTCTGAGTGGCCAGTGCCAGCAGGTGATGTCAGAGACCCCTACTGATAGGTGCATATTTAGGGCCTCTCCCCTGGGTGGTTCCTCAGATTCAGCTTGCAAGAATCCTCCAGAAATCCTCTGCATCCTTTGCTTCAGCGCCTGACAGTCGGATCAACCACAGACTGCTCCAGGAACTGCTGTAACTGCAACAACGTATCCAGGATGACCCCTGTGACCTGAAACTTCAGCTCCAGCCAGCTTTTGCAACATTCTGAGGATTGCCTGTCTCCACCCTGCACCAGAAGAACTGAAGGAATCTCCCGTGGAGTAACGGAATCACTTCCCTGCTTCTGCAGATACCCTTCTGTGACGACGACTGGTAGTCTGGGACTCCTCTCCTGATGAAGAGCGTGCTCGCTGGAACACAGGTGGTGGACCAGAGTGACCCATACTTTCCAAAGGTTCAGCAACGGGCAACAAGGCAACAGTTCAAACGGTGTACCCATCAGGTACATCAAAACTATTAGGAACGGAGTGGGAGGAAACCTATTAGACAAAACCTTAAGAAACCTTTGAACAATAGGGGACTTAAAAAAAAGAGGTTGGGTCAGGTAAGCAAGTAAATGCCCACGGTGCAGAAAGTAACCCTTAACTGTCACAACTACACAACCTTGTTGTGCCAAGTAAAGAGCAAACTGCAAACTATTGGACAAATGGGCCTTTAAAGGATCAACGTGTTTGTCCTCACACCATTTGACAAACCTGGCCCATCTACCAGCATAGACAGTTTTGGTGGAATGTCGCCTGGCCGATAAAATAACACCCACCACTTCAGGGGGGAGAGATAACAAATTCAGGTTGCCAAGTTCAATCTCCAGGCATGTAGGTGCAGGCTCTGGAGGTGGGGGTGTAGAACCTTGTGGGAAACTGCAATTTTGTTGCAGTACCCCCCACTTTGTGCCTGGCTTCTGGGTGCAACTTGGACTGGAGTGCATTGGGATCCTGCTAACCAGGTTCCCGGTGCCAGTGTTCTTTCCCTAAAACATTGTAAATGTAATTGGATACAACTTTAGATACCACTATAAGTCCCAAGCAAAAGGTACGTAGGTACCGAGGGCATGAGGTACTAAGGGTAGGCCCCTGAGGGAACAGCACTGATAGTACACCCTCTGGGGCTATGCATCCAGATGCTCCAGTACTGCCATTGCAGGCTGAGTGTACTGGTGCAAACCTAAAAACACAAACTTAACATGGCACACTGCCTATGTGCCCTGTCCACCATATGCTGCATGTACTATGGGTACCCCTCTGGCAGGCCTTACAGCCCTAAGGCAGGGTGCACCATATTATATGTGAGGGAATAGCTGCATGAGCACTTTGCCCCCACTGTGTCCTTGCCAAACCTGGGTCATAGTGAGTGAACACAGCAGCCATTTTAATACATGTTCTGGACACTGGTCAACACGGGTTTCCCAGCTACATGATGGGCACTCTTAACCCTAGGTTGTTTGGTATCAAAGAACTCAGAATGCTAAACCCAAACTGATACCAATATTGGATTTATCCCTAAATGTACCCGGGGTCACCTTAAAGGTGCCCTTTGCAAAAGCTAACTATCCTGGCATGGTTGCTGACTGGTTCTATCCAGCCTGCCATCTCCAGACACCCAATCTACAAACCTTGGAAGGGAGGTTTGTCTCTCTGGTTTGTAGAACAGTGCCCTCCTTGGGTGGAGGTGCTAACACCCTCTCCCTTAGGAATGTGCACTGCCCTGGAGGCGAGCTTCAAAGGGCTTACCGCCTTTGAAATTCAACCCCCAGGTCTGCTGCTAGGAGCAGATGGTCACCCCCTTTGCAAAACTGTACTTTTTGGCAGGAGCAAAGGCAGGAAACTACACAAAGGGTAGGAGGAATAACCCCACCTGACATGCACCACCCTTAAGGGGTTGCCTGCGAGGTGGACACTCCATTCAATTTTCCTCCATCTTAGATGGAAGGAAAATAGCCAATCAGGGATAGGGAAGTGACCCTTCCCACAGGAAGTGGTCACTGTATAGGAGGCTGGCCTGGTTTGTGGTGGGTACCTAAGGTACTTACACCTTATACCAGGTCCAGTTATCCTGTATTAGTGGAATGTGGTCAGTGGCTAGAAGCAAGGCTGTCTAGGGGTAGCTTTAGCTGAGACGCCAAGGCTGAACTAGGAGACATGCAAAGTTCTTGCAATGCCACTGTAGTCACACAGTACTCACACACATGAAAGAAAATACTTGGTGTTACAAAAATAAAAGTATTTTATTTTTAGTGACGCAATGCCACAAATACCTTAGAGACAATCCTCCCTTAGGAGGTGAGCAATATACACAGTATAAACACTAGAATGCAGAAATAGCTGTAAAAGCAGTCAGAAAACAGTGCAAATAGTGAAAATCACAATAGGTTGCAATGGGCCTAGGGGGAACACAAACCATATACTAAAATAGTAGAATGCAAACGTCGGTTTCCTACCAGGGCAAGTGTAGTGTGTAGAGGGGTGCTGGGAGTGTAAGAAAACAACAAAGGTAAGTAATAGAACCCACCCGAGCCCAGGAAAACAGGAGTAAATCACAGTAAGTATCCTGAAACACACAAGCAGTTGTGATAGAAGATTATGCAAGAGCTAGAAGAGACTGCAAGACACCAAAAATTGATTCCTTGACCTGAAGACCTGTGGAAGAAGGGGACCAAGTCCAAGAAGCATTGAAGAATCCAGGGAGAACAAGAGCCCCTGCTAACCCGTGCAAAAGAAGAACCACCGGTGAGAAGACATAGGGGGTCATTCCAATGTTGGCGGGCGGCAGAGGCCGCCCGCCAGAATTCCCCCCTCCGAAATACCGCGCCGCGGTCAAAAGACCGCGGCGGGTATTACAAGTTTTCCCCTGGGCTGGCGGGCGGTTGCTGAAAAACCGCCCGCCAGCCCAGGGGAAAACGACCTTCCCACGAGGATGCCGGCTCGTAATCGAGCCGGCGGAGTGGGAAGGTGCGACGGGTGCAGTGGCACCCGTCGCGTATTTCAGTGTCTGCAAGGCAGACACTGAAATACTTTGCGGGGCCCTCTTACGGGGGCCCCTGCCGTGCCCATGCCATTGGCATGGGCACGGCAGGGGCCCCCAGGGGCCCCGCGACCCCCCCTACCGCCATCCTGTTCATGGCGGCTTTCCCGCCATGAACAGGATGGCGGTAGGGGGGGTCGGAATCCTCATGGCTGCGGAGCGCGCTCCGCAGCCATGGAGGATTCACACGAGCAGCGGAAAGTCGGTGGGAGGCCGCTGACTTTCCGCTTCTGACCGCGGCTGAACCGCCGCGGTCAGAATGCTCGTTGGAGCACCGCCAGCCTGTTGGCGGTGCTCCCGTGGTCGGTGGCCCTGGCGGCCACCGGCCGCCAGGTTCAGAATGACCCTCAAAGTCAGTTATGCATCCAAGAAGACAGATGCGGGTTCCTGGTTGGTGCAGCAGATGTCCCACGCCAGATGGGTGATTGCAGTCTGGTTTGCGTCGCTGGATTCTGCCAACAAGCCTTGGCACACGCAAAACTTACGGTTGGCAGAAGGTGCTGCCCGGGACCAGGAGGGACCTGGTGGCCTCTACCCAGGCGGGTGAAACAGAGGGGGCTCTCAGCAACTCAGAGAGCCTTCAGAAGACCAGGCAGCGTGCACAGGATTCCCACTGTACGGGGACAAAGAAGATGCAAATGGTGGCCCAAGCAGCACGACACAAAGGGATCCCATGCCACCGGAGAACCACTCAGGAAGCTGTGTGTCGCAGGATGGAGTGCTGGGGGCCTAAGCTTTGCTGTGCACAAAGAACTTCTTGGAAGGTCGCACACAAGCCTTGGAAACTGCAAGTCACGCGGGGCACAGGGGAACTGTCTTGCATGGCGAGGCACGCTCTTACCTCCACCAAAGTTGGACAGCTGGACCTTGGAACTGTTAGGGTCACTTTAGTCCACCACCTGTGTTGCTGGATCCACGCTCGTCGTCTGGAGAGGGAACCCATGCCACCAGTCGTGGCAGCAGAGAGGTGCCTTCTGAAGCAGGGAAGAGACTCCGTCACTCCACACTATGTTCCTTCGGTTCTTCTGGTGCAGGCTGAAGACAGGCGGTCGTTGGAGGATGCACGACCTGAAAACTGTTGCAGTTGCTGGCAGGAGCTGAAGTTACAATGTTGCAGAAGTCATCATGACTTGTTTGTTGCAGCTTGTAGAGTTCCTGGTGGGTTCAGCTGCGGTTCCGCTGGAAGAAGATGAAGTAAAGGACGCAGAGGAGCCCTGCTGGAGTCTTGCAATCCGAATCTGAAGAAACACCCAGATGAGAGACCCTAAATAGCCCTGAAAGGGGGACTGGTCACCTAACCAGGTAAGCACCTATCAGGGAGGGCTCTGACGTCACCTGCTGGCACTGGCCACTCAGATGCCCCACCACCTTGGAATCCAAGATGGCAAAATCCAGGGACACTCTGGAGGAGCTCTGGGCACCACCCCTGGGGTGGTGATGGACAGGGGAGAGGTCACTCCCCTTTCCTTTGTCCAGTTTTGCGCCAGAGCAGGGACTGGGGGTCCCTGAACCCATGTGGACTAGATTATGCAAGGAGGGCACCATCTGTGCCTGTAACACCTCCCATACCTGTAACACCTATTTTCAAAGGAAGAGGGTGTAACAGCCCTCTCCCAAAGGAAATGCCTTGTTCTGCCTTACTGGGCTTGACCTGCTCAAGCAACAGGAGGGCAGAAACCTGTCTGTGAGGTGGCAGCAGCCAGGCTGCCTGTAAAATCTCAGAAGGCACTGTGAAGCTGGACATAAGTATTGATCCAGTGCACACGTAAAATGGCGTCCCTGCACTCACAAAGTCTGGGGAAATGGTCCTGGACGTGAGGGCACTTCTGCTAGTGCCCTCACACACACTTACTTTGCATCCAGCCTTCAGGGTTGGAAATCGTGACATGTAGGTGACTTATAAGTGACCTGGTGCAGTGAAAATGGCTGTGAAAAGGTGCATGCACCATTTCACGCAGGATGCAATGCCAGTCCTACAGAAGCCTTTGCATGGGCTCCCTATGTATGGCACAAGTAATGCTGCAGCCCACAGGGATCTCCTGGAACCACAATGCCCTGGGTAGCTAAGTACCATATACTATAGACTTATAAGGGGTGACCAGTATGCCAATTTGGGATGAAATACTGGGTTACCAATATGTAGTGATCAATTTGAGAGAGGAGAGAGCATGAGCACTGGGGTCCTGGTTAGCAGGACTCCAGTGACGCAGTCAAGCTTACTTTAAAAAAAACAGTGAAACATACTGACATACAGGCCATAAACCATAAGCACTGGGGTCTTGGCTAGCAGGTTCCCAGGGACACAGTCTAACACACTGACAAACAGGCCAAAAATGGGGTTAACCATGCTAGAAACAGGCTACTTTCTCACACACTGTAGTGGGTGTAGCCACCCAAAGGTAGGTGTCCCAATGTTCACTACCAGGTTCCCCCAAAACACCCACTAAATTCAGTATTTAGTGGGCATCTTTACATCAGGTAATCGGATTCGAAGGACACAAAGAAGACCAGCACCAAGAAGATCCAAGGCACGAGAACTTTGGACCTGCTGCACAAAAAAGGCACCTAACCCTGCCTGCTGCACCCAGGAGTCGACAACCGCAGCTGCAGAGCTGATGGACAAAGGGACTGACCTCAAGAACCCCAGAGGACCTCCAGGCTTAGTCAATCACCCAAGAACTCTGTCCAGAGTGGAGGAACCGCTCTGCAACAAAGAAGAAACCAGCAACCCAGTGAGGGTCACTTCATTGACAAGCGGCTAACTCTGGAACCAGGCGTCAAACCCTGGACCCGATGTCACACCAACGACCGCAAGGACAAACCCTGTTAGTGTGCCAAGTTTGGTGGCACTGCCCCCTCCAGTGATCAAATTGTACCAATACCCTGGGTACTGGTCAGCTGACATCAGAAACCAGGAAAACCAGTTTGCCTGGTGCTGAAAAAGGACCAGGAGGAAGCCCCAGTCAAGGGACTTCATGAACACCCTGGTCCTCCCGCCAGAGTGCCTCCGTTGTCTTACAAACGACCCTTGAACCAACTTACCTCCAGATCCACAGGGCATCTTTGTGCACAGCTCCTGGCTCATTGATTCGCTATTCATCCGGCTGCCCTGTGCCCTGCAACGAAGAACCCACTGTGCCCTAAGGGTCCCTCACCCCTTCCGACCTCGACAATCTAAGGGACCCCAAGGAACCACCTCTAAACTTACCTGCACAGACGTTTTCCAAGTGGTCCCCCGGAGTGGCCCTGCACCAGCTCCAGAGACTTTTCACTGCTGCTCCTGCTGAAACCGTGAGCCGCCCGAGCTTCTCCAGCAGGCACAGTGTGCCCACCAACGACCTGGACCAACCTGTAAACAAAGAACTTGGTAAAGCAACTGTGCTGTGTGATTTCATATGTATTTTTAAAGGTGACTTTCTATTGAT